>NW_024426996.1:33871853-34332961 GCF_017311325.1 Ursus maritimus | reverse complement strand
CCTCTGTTTTTCTCCACCCCCTCGGGGATGCCGATGATTCTAACATTGGATCGTTTCATTGAGTCAGTAATCTCCCGTAACCTACATTCGTGGGCGTGGATTTTTTTAAGACCAGCTTCTATTTTCGTTTTTTCCTCTATTAACCCATCCTCCAATTCACTAACATGTTCCTCTGCTTCAGTGACCCTGGCCGTCAGAGCCTCTAGTTTTGCCTGCATTTGGCTCATAGAATTTTTAATTTCTGTCAGATTCGCTCTCATTTCTGTCCTTAGGGATTCTATATTCTCAGTAACCTTTTCGTTAATAGTTTTTTCAATTCTACTCATCATTTTGACCATCGTTACTCTGAATTCCATTTCTGATAATTTGGTTACATCCATATCCATTATTTCTGTGGCAGAGGCCACAGACTCACTGTCTTTTCTTTGCTGGGGGGGGCTTCTCCTTCTTGTCATTCTGATGAGGAGAGGTTGCGGGGTTTCCAGAGCCCAAATTATTGACTGGGTCCCAGGCCGTGCCCCTTGTTTTATAGGGATCTTAGGAACGTGGGCTGCTTCTTTAAAGATTGCCCTTAGAGATTCTATATTCTCATTACCATTTTCGTTAATACTTTTTTCAAGTCTACACATCATCTTGACCATTGTTACTCTGAATTCCATTTCTGATAATGTCTGTGGCAGAGGCCACAGATTCATTGTCTTTTCTTTGCTGGGGGGGATTTCTCCTTCTCGTCATTCTGATGAGGAGAGGTTGCAGGATTGTCCAGAGCCCAAATTATTGACCGGGACCCAGGCAGTACACACTTGTTTTATAGGGATCTTAGGGATGTGAGCTTCTTGATTTTTCAGCCTGCCTCCTGGGGGAGGGGCCTGCCGTGCCGATACTCAGGCAGCCCTGTTTGGGTAGAGTCTCCATGTCTCCTGCGAGGGGGGACAGGATGGGCACTCCCGGAGCTCCCGGTCTCAGTCTGGATCCAGTGAGCGCACCGGAGTTCCATTTCTGTCTGGTGGCGCGAGCTCCCTGCTCACGGTCTCAGTCCGCTCTCTCGCAGGTGCCGTCAGCGAGCCCCGCCCGCTCTCCCGTGCAGGTGGCTACCGCTTCCCGGCGCCCGAACGTGGCGGCTCCCTCCCCCTTCTGTTTATCTTCCGATATCTGTGCACAGTTTCACGGCTCCCCACTTCGTACCTCAATACTCAGCGCTGGAGATGTTCATTTGTAGAGATCCAGATGCATCTTCCTGCGTCTCAGGCTGATTCCGTGGATGTTCAGGCTGGTCTGGTACCTATCCAGCTCGACTCAGGGGACCGGCTGAGAAAGGGGTCCCCTATTCCTCTGCCATCTAGCTCCCCTCGAGGATAATATTTTTAAAGCACTGAGGTAATTTCACCTCATGATTTCAATATTGTTTTCCAGAGAAGTTACAGTTTTAATAAAGGAATGAGAAAGTCCTGTTTAACTTGATTGCCCTTTGGTGGTGACATTTTCTTTGAAAATAGTCTTAAATCTCCCCAATATAAGTAATGTTTTTCTCTGTATGAGATTTTGTCCTAATCTCCACAGAACTTCATGCAACTTATGTGAGATCAGTTTACCATTTCTAGGTTCCTAATAGCTTTTTCAGAGTTCATCAGTTTTGGAGAAACATCATAAAAATTTGTTTTACTATAAATTTTTTCTTCATTCTCATCTGTCATATATCTCAAAATTAGGCAAAGACATTCTTTTTGTCCCACACTTTGAAAATAAGATTTTATAGAAGACCAGTATTTTCACATCTTCCCTATGACCAGGAACAATGATATCCATCTTGTAGGACATGTCTCAGGAAGTTGTCTCCTTACCTTTAGAAAGTTAAAAACAAAAACAAAACAAAATAAAACAAACAAACAAAAAAACTGTGCACATTTTGAGGAAACTGAAAAGTGACCAAAAAGTTTCATTATAAAACTTCATTATCACAGGTAAGCAAACCACATCTCCTTTTAGCTGCCTTGTATACAAGGTATACAGGATATTTAGTAGGTAAGAACTGTTTGTTTTCTTTTCTAAACAGTTTATAGACTGAATGGAATTTTCCAAAATTAACATTTGCACTGTCAGTTGGATATGCACATAGATGAGCAAAGTCTACTTCATGCCTGAACAAGGTGTCATCAATCTTTTGTATATGTCTTCTGAAGTTTCATTAAAATTTTTATAGAAATCAGGAAAATGATTTCTACTCCATGTTTCAAATCAAAATACCTAAGAAGTAGGGGAAACATTTTTGTTGCCAAGATTCGATACATCACTTGATATCCTATAGAAAGTATGATTATTAGTAAAATCTGATGGAATGAGCTCACACTATGAGAGTCCAAAACATTGGCTATCAAAATTTTCCCCATTGTTTATCCACAGTACATTTTAGTTGCAATCTCCAAATCAGGAAAAGTAACTTTCCTTAGGTACATAGGGAAATCAAGGGAATGAAACAACAATGAATGTTTATTCTTACGGTATACTCCAGTGCGTTTAATGACTGCCAGTTTCAACTGAATATTGTTGTCTTTGGAGGCGGGGGAGATTTTTTAAAAAACTTTTTGATTTTTACAAAAACTTTCCTGTCCTTTCCCAAACTTATGAGATTCAGCCTCCATAGCACATTCATACAACCTTCTCTTTCTTGTATATGTTTGGTCCCAAATTCATTTCTGTGTATTGTTCAGAATGTTCTGCTTTTGTTACCTCTCTAATCTGGTTTCATGAATTCTTCCATGTGTCTTTAAAATAGCATAGTTGTTTAGCCCTTTCTCATATTGTCATACTATTATATTATGGCCATTCTCAGTTTCATCAATGAATTGTTAGAAACATGGTCATAATATTTACAATGTTAAAAATTGAAGTAGTGAAATCTTGATACAGAGCACAAAAATTAATCCAAAGTCAGAGAGGAAGACATGATCACAAGCACTAAAGCTGTCTCGCTCAGAGGCATGCAGCAATGCATGATCCGATACTGGGAAATGCAAATCATGGATGCCAACATCAAGAGTCAGGGTGATAAACAGCAGGAGTCACTAAAGAAAGTAGGTAATCAATGCCACATCCATTCAGCACTGCAGATAGTACTCTGATTTTTAGGCTATCATACAGATTTGTACTTCTCTTCCAACTTCTGAAGCATCTCTGATGCCTGGGATCCTTTTATGTCTTGGGGAGGGCTTTTCAAGGATTCAAAAACATAGTACTAAAACTAGGATAGTCCTGAGCAAACCTAAACAGTTAGTTACCCTCCCACCAATCCTATCCTACTGCATATTAGCTGAGTCCTCTGGGATAAATTACTTACTCTCTGTGCTTCAGTGTCTTTATCTATAAACTAGAAATAATAATAATATCACATTGTAATGTTTTGTATGACTGGGTATACTAATAAAATAAATAAGCACTTCCAACAGAATATGAAATTTTTAAGTTATATTTTAGCTATTACCTTCATCATCACCTTACTTAACTCAGAAATACTAAGGGTGGAATTTTCTGTCTACCTTGCTTCATTTCCTACCCTCACCCCAGATGCTACTAAAATCTTCTTATTTACTGCTCGATCATTTCATTTCCTTTAAAAAGTTCTAACTGATCACTAATTGATTTTTGGTTTATCAACTTTAATCTACCCTTTTTAACCATTACTGTGTTTAACTCTCAATTCCAGTAAGCTACTTAGTTCCTACATTTTCCACTATTTCCTTTTCTGTTTCCTTCTTTATGATAATTGTAAATTTGGCTCACCAAATATGGTGGGATTTTATTTATTAATATATATATATATGTATATATATATTTTTTAGAGAGAAAGAGGGGAGGGGCAGAGGGAGAGAGAGAGAGAAAATCTGAATCAGGCTCCACACCCAGCACAGAGCCCAATGGGGAAGGGGGAGCTCGATCTCATAGCCCCGAGATCATGACCTGAGCCAAAATCAAGAGTCGGATGCTTAACTGACTGAGCCACCCAGGCACTCCATATTTTGTTTTTTTAAATCAAAGCAAGAAACTTTCAAATAACTTAGAGTGTGCTAGGCTATGTTTTTGAAACCAAAGAGATTTGCTGAATAAGTTCTATTGAATCCAAAAAACAGTTGGTTATGGATATTTTTGTGTCCTCTTTCTTGCTAGGGTTTCTCTGCTAGCAATTAAAGCCTGAAATATTTAGATTGATTTTTTTTTCAATGTAATACAAACTTGAAAATTGTTGCTGAGCTTTTTGGTTAATTTACTTTAAAAATCCTAAGAAATGTAGTTATAGCTTTTCTCACTGGGTTACTCAACTTTGACCTTCATCCTGTCCTGTAAAGGAAATCCTAATTTCCTGAGTCCATTGAGCCTTTTATTTTCTCAAGCATTTGCAGAGTGAACTTTGTGTCTGATGACCTGGTTCCCAAGGGTTAGAGCAATGCTAGGAACTGATTCACAGAGTTTATACAACATTTATCAGAAAATAGTCTTTTGTAAACCTACTGACTTATGTGATACATTAGTAGCAAGGCAAGTGCTCATATATTTGCAAAAAAGAAAGAAAACTTATTTTAGCTACGTTACAAATATTTCAGAACGAGATATGTTTAAGAGGCAATTTAAAAATCATGTTATTATGCTTTAATAAATCTGAACATTTAAATATACACATTATTATGCACAAAGTAAAACAGATAATTGATAATTCCTGGCCGACATTTAATAATTACTACAGGGTGATTTTCAAGTAGTGTCTGGATAGATAATGCAACTTTCTAAAATTTTGAAAAAAGAAAAGCCATCCAGAAGGCTTCAAAATTAGTTCATGTAGTTTGTGTCCCATCTGGAAATACATACGCAATTAAAGTGAAAACCATTTCAAAATCTATTTCTCCATCTTGTTTGTTGACTTGCCTTTTGGACATTAAAGTTAGAAACATCAAGATTTCCACAGAAGGTCTTAGTATACTTGGACTGAATTATTTTAAAATCATAAGACAAAAGTCACTTTTCCCTTTTCTGTAAATTTGGATTGAGTTTCATTAAATGTACCTATTTGTATATTTGAGTGTCCTACATTGACAGAGTAGCTTTCACAAAACATCATTGTTTACAGCATTTTTCTTTCCCAAGTGTGACACTCACCCTTTTGTAGTATTTGAGTTACTCAGCAAGCTATCCGTAGTGATAGGACAAAGCAAATTCACTGAGATGGATGTAAAAGGGAAAATCAGAAACTTTCCGTAGGTTTTACAAAATATTTGGCATTTCAAATATGAGTAGAAATTTCATAGAAAGTCTGCAAAGCAAGTATTGTTTTAATAAAAATTTCTTTGTAGAAAGGATAGAATCATTTCATTTCCTGAAAGTGTCTTCTTTTTAAAATGTCATTCTCAGAATCACTCTGTCATTCTGCTTGAAGATTTCCTCTCACACCTCTCCATCTTCTCTTTAGAAGTTAATCTCCTAGGAGTTTTTGGTTTTTTTGTATTTAAAAAAAATTTTATGGGGGCGCCTGGGTAGCTCAGTTGTTAAGCATCTGCTTTCGGCTCAGGCCCTGATCCCAGCGTTCTGGGATTGAGCCCTGCATTGGGCTCCCTGCTCGGCGGGAAGCCTGCTTCTCCCTCTCCCACTCCCCCTGCTTGTGTTCCCTCTTGCTGTGTCTCTCTCTATCAAATAAATAAGATCTTTAAAAAAAAAAAATGTTATGAGTTTGCAAGCATTCTTTCCAACAAATTATACTAGTCTGTGAATGGTACAAACTCTGGAGGAAAATATTAGGTATATATCTTCCTTTGCTACTTTGTATTTTTGTTATATCTTAAAGAAGAATATAAAGGTGAAATTGAGCCCCTTTCTCTTTTATTATTTAAAAGTCATAAACACATTTGTAGAGTAATGAATGTAGAATTCAAATTCTAAAATTAAAATCTGCCTCCTTCAATGTAGGAATTTTGTGACTTTAATTCATCAGTAACACAAATATTAATAACATAAACTAAGTTGGCAATGTTATAAAATGAACTTAGGTAATTCGTCAGTTGGTTGGAATAATGTTTTGTGTCCTTAGTTAATATAACATTAGCATTTATTTTTGTTACAGTTATTATTTTTCTGATCCATCCCTTATCATCTGTACAGACTTTTGGTTATATATATGAAAGTTGATGCCAAACAAAATAATCCAGACTGTTTTCAGATTTTTCTTTTAAAGATTTTAATTATTTATTTGAGACAGAGAGAGAGAGCGCATGATGGGGAGGGGCAGAAGGAGAAGGAGAAGCAGACTCCCTGCTTACCCAGGAGCCCAACATGGGGCTCGATCCCAGGATCATGACCTGAAGCAAAGGCAGACTAACCGACTGAGCCACCCAGGTGCCCCTGTTTTCAAATTAAAAAAGGAAACAAGAAACATCGACTTTCTCACTTTCATATATATTATCTTTTTGTTGTTGTTGCTTTCATATATATTTTAATTACTTATCACAAGAATCTGAAGCCTTGTTTTGCATAGTTTGGTCTCCATTGTCATAATTGTTTAATACCTTGACATTTCAACATATCTTAAGATATTGTGGTGTAACAACCTACTCATTCTCCAGCTCTAATTTTCTCTATCTTTTACTTAAGATTTTAGAGCAGGTGATTTAAGAACCCAAGAGTCCCAAATGTTGTGTAATGGACAGCATGATAACAACTTTTAGTTTATAATTTAAATCCGTTCTAGAAGGTGGGGATAATTTAAGAGAGATTCATTTATTTAATCAACACATTAATTGTGTATCCACTCTATGGTAGACAATTTTGTATAATCTTCAGATACATTGGGGATCAGAAGAGAAAAAACTACTTATTCTCTTGGAGTGTGCTTTCTAGTGGGGGATGCAGACCATCAACAAGCAATATTAACAAAATAGATAGTGTAGATAAGTGCTGATGAGAAAAATAATGCAGGAAAAGTAATAGGGAAAAAGAATAGGGAACAGGTGTTTGCAATTTAAATATGGTGACTCAAAAAAACCCTCTGTGAGAAGGTGACATTTGAATGAGGGACTGAAGGAGGGTAGCAAGTAAGCCATGCAGCTATCTTTTGGGGGAGCATTCCAGGCCAAAGGAACATCAAAGGCAAAGCCTCTGAGACTGGAATGTCTTTAGCATGTTCCAAGAATGGAGCAGGCCAACTAGGTGGAATGAACTGAATGAAGGGGAGAATAGGAAATGATGTCACAGATATGCAGATGTTATAGCACCTTGTAGACCCTTGAAAGACTTTGGTTTTTACTTTCTTTTTTTTTTTTCTTTTATTAACATATAATGTATTATTTGTTTCAGGAATATAGGTCTGTGATTCATCAGTCTTATATAATACCCAATATTCCTTACAACATATACCCTCCCCTATGCCCATCACCTAGTTACCCCATCTCCCCTCCACCATCCCCTCCATCAACCCTCAGTTTGTTTCCTAAGATTTAAGACTCTCTTATGGTTTGTCTCCCTCTCTGGTTTCATCTTGTTTCATTTTTTCCTCTCTTCCCTATGATTCTAAGTCAATCAGAGAAAGACAATTATCATATGACCTCATTGATATGTGGAATTCAAGAAACAAGGCAGAGGATCATAGGGGAAGATTAGTTTTTACTTTCATTGAAATGGAAAACCTTGGACGCCTTTCATCATTGAGTCATATTATCTGAATTATATTTAAAAAGAATTTCTCTGTCCTGTTGAATATAGAGGAAAGGGGGCCGAGGGTCAAAGTGTGAAGATCAGTTAGGAGGCTACTAAAAAATGGGGGGTTCCAACCACTTTGGTGTAGTTGAGGTGATGAGTGGCTGCCAGCTTTAGAAGCAGGGTCTACAAGATTTCCTGATGGATTCTTGTGAAAGAGAAGAATCAATATGACTCCTAAGTTTTCGGCAAGAATACCTCAAATAATGAAGTTGTGTTTACTGAAATGGAAAAACAGAGGGAAGAGAGGTTTTTTGGACGGTGGAGAGAGAAACAGGATATGATGAGGGACTCAGTTTTGGACATGTAATATTTGATACCTTTTTAAACATCCAGCAGAGATTAAATGGATTCAGAGCTATACTGACAGAGAATTCAGCTCTAAGGCATTTGGTCTAAGCAGAGGGGTTATTACCATCATGCAAAAACAAATATTTCTGAAGGATTTTTGTGTGCCAAGCCCAGTACTAGGTGCTGGGATATAACATTAATAAGATATAGAAGTAATAAGGCATATAATGGTATATAGTACATATTATAGGTGATGAGTAATATAGTGCTTACAAACGTGGAACTTTGGAAGTGAGAATACGTGTGATCTGTTATCACATTGTTAACAACCATACCTAAAAGTTTTATTCAACTGGCCATCCTCTTGAAGGGGGCTGTTTGTTTGTTTGTTTGTTTGTTTTTCCATGGCTTGGCCTCCTGGAAGTTCTATGATGGCGCACTATTATAAAGAGGGCTATTCTCACAGCTCTTATTGGCATTTAATATCCATTGTTCTTTTCCTTTCATCTTATTTATAAAATTCAAGTGGTGAGTTGTATTTGAAGGTTGCTGCTGTCACAGTATAGTATACACAAGGTGGTTGGTGTTGATGTTTTCTGAGCTAGACAGTAATACCTGAAAGGTGAATTAATCACTAGACTTTTTTGTTCTGTCTTTGAGTGTAATGGACTTTTCGTACTGATGTTTTGACACCTGGTATTCTTCTCTTAATAACTCTACATGGGGTTTTTGATGGACTTATGAAGGCACTGAGTAAAGTAAATACATTTCTAATAATGCAACTACCCAGACAAAGACAGGAGTTTTTTGGTTTCTTCTTTTCTTTCTTTCTTTCTTTTTTTTTTTTTTTTTGTTAGTGTTTTAGGTCTTTAGGATACATTTGAGAATGTATTATACCTGCCATTTTTCCCATTATAGAAGACTGCTGTGCTGAACATTGGTGCTTGATACTCAATCACAGCACCTTTCCTTTGAGTCAAAGAAGAGAGCAAATAGCCCTCTGTTCAGGGAACCAGGTAGCACTAACCACTCTCCACTCTCAAACAGTAAAAGTAATTTAAGCTGCCTGAGACCCAACACTGCTTTAGTAGTGTCCCCTGGAGAACAAAGCAGTTATAGCAAAATTTCATGTAGTTTTCTTTCATGATTTGAGCTCCTTCCGAGAAATATATCTAGAGTTATGCAGGAATATTTCAGAACTGTTTCATTGACAGTGTTCTAGCAGAATTCTTTATCAAATAACTGTGAAGTCTTATCTGGCAATCTGAGAAGAGCTATGATTTAGGTTACAGCATAGTAACTGACTTGTAAGAATCTCCATATTCAGATTAATCTTTGTATGGGGTTTGTATAAAACAGAAAAGTATGAAGTTTGAATAAAAACAAATAGCACTAGAAATCCTGGATATTTATGTATATTTAAAGTGAGCTAACAGTGTGAAAGACAACCAAATGTAGTAACTTCCATCCTAAAATAAAAATCAATGTGTATGATCTACAAAGTTGAAAAAGATGCCAATTAGAAACACATCGCCTTGTTTTCAACTAAAACATTCCCCATGCTCACATTACACTTTTACTACTAAGCGTATATCCATAAAAATCAATGTCATTGTTTTTTGTTTTTAAAATTTTGTATAAATGGCATTATAACATATACATCCTTTTGCCACTTACATTTTTAAAAAATCTAATATTAGGGGCACCTGGGTGTCTCAGTCGTTAAGCGTCTGCCTTCGGCTTATGTCATGATCCAGGAGTTCTGGGATCAAGCCCTGCACCGGGCTTCCTGTGCTTCTCCCTCTCCCACTCCCCCAGCTCATGTTCCCTCTCTCGCTGCCTCTCTCTCTGTCAAATAAATAAATAAAATCTTTAAAAATTAATTAATTAATTAATTAATAATAAAAAATAAAAAAAATCTAATATTAGGTTTTTGAGAAGTATCCATGTTTGTGACTATAAATTTAGAACACTGATTTTCTATTACTCTTCAGATCATTTCTATAAATCAACCATTATTATTTGTTCCCCTACTTATGGAAATTAGGTCTTCAGGGCTTTTCAAGAAACCTACAAAGAAAAGAAGCATTGATAGTCATAGACAATTTTTCAACTCCCCTCCAACATCTTGGCATACTGATATGTTGGGCCACTATAAATTCTAATGCTTCACAGAAGTGGTTTTGGGTAGAGGCAAACTACTGTAGGGAAGGAATAGAGTTTGAAATCTTAGAACAAGGACAGAAATGAGATAGTACACGTAACAAGGAACATGAAAGGAATGGAACTCACAGGACTATTTAACAGAGCCCTCCCCAAAACACAGTTTTAGTACAGAAGCTTTTATGAACTTTTTCTTTTTCTTAGCTCTATCTGTTTTATGCTGCTATCGGGGGTAGTAATACTGAGTGCTTATTTTCCATCTGTGTATAACAGGCTCTATTCATGCAAAACCCTTCAAGGATCAAACTTCCTGATCTCCTTAAGCCATTCAATATGAATATAAATCCAGTGAATATCCTCATTCTTTCAGATCTTCCACTAAATAAATGGTGTGCATATGTGGCTGTTCATCAGAGTTAACTGGGAATCTTTATAAAAATGCATACTTTTATGAACTCAGAGGAATTGTATTTTTTTTTATTAAAAAGTCCCTTGGGGATTTAAAAAGCATTTCAGTTGAGACACCACTTCCCTAAGTATATAACTTAATTTTTTAAATAGATATTCCCTAGTGAGAGTTGTCAAAATAAAATAACCTATAAAAGTGATACGAGTTGAAAAAATAAAGCTTTTCCCTGAAATTGCAGGCCAGAATTATGTTGATTTGCTTCAAATACATAGAACCAAGAAAATACGTAGAACCAAGAAAAGTGCAAACACTCCTGTGTCCCTGAGTATCAAACTAATTTACGTGTCAGGGAGAATATGAATTGCTTTACTTGTGGACTGGAAAACCCAGATAATTAAGTGATGTTATCCAGTGTGTTTGCATAGGGTATGTAGTACATTGTGAAAATCATGCTTCATGAACCCAGGTCCTCATAAGACTTCATACTTTGTTTTCCATACCTGCAACTTACGGCTTTTCTGTTGTATTTCCAGCACAGTGATGCGGTCCATGACCTTCTTCTGGATGTGATCACGTGGGTTGGAATTTTGCTGTCCCTTGTCTGTCTCCTGATTTGCATCTTCACATTTTGCTTTTTCCGCGGGCTCCAGAGCGACCGTAATACCATCCACAAGAACCTCTGCATCAGCCTTTTTGTAGCTGAACTGCTCTTCCTGATCGGGATCAACCGAACTGACCAACCGGTAAGCAGCCTACGCTGATACTAGGAGAAAACATCTCCATTCCCCGCTCTCCAGTACTCGAAATACTTGTTTGAAAGTATCCTCTCTTCCAGTTGTCTAAGATACTTATTAGTTTTCAGATCTTGTTCCATTCCCCCCCTTTTTTTTTCTTTTTTACCCCATTGTTGTAAACAACCAGTGAATGTTAGGGATGTGTGACTGTACATTTCTTGAGAAATTTTGTTCACAGCCTTGCCTTTCTCAAGAACTGTGTCTCCTCATTAGTTTGTGTGCGTGTTTGTTTTGTTTTGTTTTTATCGGAGCAGAAAATTGAGGAAAGTTAAGTAAAATCCTTTGGGGGAATGGAAAGATATCTTTTTTAATAGATATAATTGTTATTTTTCAAAGTTCATCACATACTTTTTTTAGAGTTTGTTTATTTTTTTTAGTAATCTCTATACCCAAAGTGGGGCTCAAACCCACAACCCCAAGATCAAGAGTTGCATGCTTTTCCGACTTAGCCAGCCAGGCACCCCTATAATATACTTTTTTAAAAAACAGTTTATATCATATTTAAAACTTTATGTCTAAAATGAGTTTTTCTAATTGACATACTTGGAAAATAGTTCAAACTATAGGTCATTTTTAGGATTTATAAACTCTTCCCAAATTTCGTATGACACATTATATTTGCACAAGTTCAGTTTACATCTTTAATGTCAGCTTTGTACTTTACTACAAACTACATTTAGTCATATCAGAAAATAAAGAAGAGGAGGAAAAGGAAGGAAGTAGGGAAAGAGGGGGGGAAGGAGCGTCACTGGCCAACTGCTTTTGATAAAACCAAACAGAAAATATGAATAACAGATAGTTTCTAATTACTCAACAGACTCTATGCCTACTTATACTTTTTGTGAGGCCCGTTCTATTTACTTAAGATTCATGCACATAGTACACGTTTGGTCTCATGACTAAAACTGTAATTGAAAAGAAAACTTCCAGTTTTTAGAAGATGTGTAGGCATAATAAATAATTCATTCATTTATGCTGTTCTCTGGTATGTGTCCATAAGTATGGAGTACTTTACAATAAAAATGCAGTTGGATTCATGTTTGTGATTACACATTCATGATTAATGGCTGTAAAGGGTACAATTATGGTGATTATATTTTTAATTGGTTATCATATACAAATGTGACAGCTTTTCCCATAAATGCATACATATGAATAAGCAATCAAAGAGCACATTTCTTTTCCCAAAAAAGTAAAGCCTTCTGATAACAAAAATTAATAGTCGAAGTTCTAACTCTAAAAAGCAAGAAATGGAAAACTGTGTTATTTTCCAAGAAGAGATCATTTCATTCTCTTGTTAACCTGCAATTCAAATGCTGTGTGATTTCTTTTCATTTAGAAACCTTATTTTTACTTTTGTTTCCTGATATACATATGGTATGATAAACTTTCCCACATGTTGCGTACTGCACAAAACTAACTTCCGACAGTAGCATAGAGAACAAAGATTGATATGAAAATTTGGAGTAGAGTGCATCTTAGCTCAGCTTGTCTTTCTTCTTGTTCCTGGATAGGTGTCCTCTTCCTGACTTTTAGGTCAGGGGATTAGGCTCTGCTTTCTCTCTAGCCTGCTGCCATTGGACGTCCTCATCTCCCTTCATTGTCATCTCTCTAACTCAGTGAAACTGACCTGCCCTTTGTCTCTTTCTCAAGGATCATACTCATTGAATCCATTATAATCTGATAATGTCTATAAATGTGTTGCCCTTTTCTAGTAGGAGATACAGATTTTACTTAGGATATGGTTTTTTTAAAGATTTGTTTATTTGAGAGAGAGCGTGAACCCTCATGGTGGGGGGAGGTGGGACAGAGGGAGAGGGAGAGAGAATCCTAAGCAGACTCCATGCTGAGCATGGAGCCGCATCAGGCTTGACCCCACAACTCCGGAGACCACGACCTGAGGCGAAACCAAGAGTCAGACACCTAACTCACTGCTCCACCCACATGCCCCTAGGATTTCTTAAATAAAAAATAAAGACCCCCGCTTCCCCAAGGAGTGAGAATTTCGGAACTGATGAAAGAAAATTCATATATGGTCAGATAAACTTGTAGTGCCTCAGAAAATATGCCAAAATAAGGACGAACTGTCTTTTTTGAACCAAGCTTGTCTATCCCACCATTTCATACAATAACAGAAAAATAAATGAATGAATGAATGAAAGAATGAATGAACTCTGGAACCTTTTATTTTATTTTATTTTATTTTATTTTATTTTATTTTAACCAGACCTACTTTTTTTTTTTTTCAGGATCTAGTCCATTTTATAATGAATAGTATTAAAATCTAATATCCTCAAAGATGTTATTAAAACATATTTTCTATCTATAATCACCCTCATTTTTGCCAAAGATAACCAAATTAACACTAATTTGCTTGCAAAATAAGTCTAGTTTCAAAAAACTTGGCTTATTTACACAGGTGCAATAAGAATAGTGGTTGACCATATAAACTCTTGTAATAGCCCCTTGAGACCAGAAGTCAGACCAAATACTTGCCATCAGACTTCACCTACAATACCTATAGATTTGGTTGAACTCCTTTCTTCTCACGGTCCCCCAAATATGCTGAGGTCCTGCACCTGCCAGAAAGTGACCTTCTTTACTGGCCTGGGAAGGCTGCTGAGGACTCTGTAAGCAAGGTACCAGGCTACTATTTCCAAGGGGGATTTATTAGCTCCATAAAGTCAACCTTAGATCCTTAAAAGCTGGCTGGTCATACCTAAGTCTATGCAGGTTTTCTCAGATATAACATTCCAGTGAAAGCCTTGGTAATATAATGTGTCCTGTCATACAGAGAACAGATTCTTATTGAATTTATGCAAATAAATATATTGCCATAAAAATATCAGAATACCCACTAAGAGTTTCTGAATACTTAACCAGACCTACTTTTATACTTTGCAGCATGAACTTCCCAATGCCACCTTAAATCTTTCATGAAACCAGGCAGGGAAGAAATACACCAGCAAATAATAATAATGAAGTAATGGTCCCATCACAAAATACTGTAATTATTATATATATTTTAACTTTAAGAGCTTTTATTCTCCTTGTTTTTAATGTTTCTTTTTCATTGAAGAACTTAATGATAGAACACACATGATTATGGCCAAGAAAAAGAATGCATGAGATGTTATTTTTAAAACTTTAGACTAATCTCAGCAATAATAAAAAATTAATGAAAATTAATACTAATAATGTTTCCTTATTATCCTATGCTGTAAGCCATTATTAATAAAATGTTAAATGTGGTTTTGAAAGATAGGTTGTATTTAATTCGGTTTTAATATCTGAATTTTAAGAATCTTGTCTAGATTCTTCTTTTGCAGACCTCTTACTGCAGTCTTGATAAATGCTTATTTTGATGTAACGGTCGTTGAGAATATTTCGTTCGGTTGTTACTGGAGGCCTTTGTTCCCTTCCCTAGATTGCCTGTGCCGTTTTCGCTGCCCTCCTACACTTCTTCTTCCTGGCCGCCTTCACCTGGATGTTCCTGGAGGGAGTGCAGCTCTACATCATGCTGGTGGAGGTTTTCGAGAGCGAGCATTCGCGGAGGAAATACTTCTACCTGGTGGGCTATGGGATGCCCGCGCTCATCGTGGCTGTGTCAGCCGCAGTAGACTACCGGAGTTACGGAACAGATAAAGTGTGAGTTTATCGTTTCCTTCCTTTTCTACCCTCTCTTTTGACATCTAGTTGAAATAAACGCTTTGGATTTTCTTGAACGCTAAGGTCTTTATACACCTCACAGCAATAAATGATTGAACTGGAGAGGTAACTGGGGATAATTCAATTCATGGTTATACTTTTGTTATGATACAGAAAGAGAAAAAAAATCCTGAGATTCAGTAGGATGCTGTTTAAAACGGCTTAATTTTCCCACAGCTACATCAGAGCCTTGAGTAATTATAAGAAGATGATCGCTTTAATATCTTTCAGAGCATTGAGACATTTGTCACATGAAGAACTAGCTATGTCAGAAAGTGTGTATTCAGAGGACAGTGTAGTCCCTGATATTAATGGCTTCTCTTCTTCCTGACCTGTCAGTTCTAGCCACTGGAAAGAAATTTATATCATTAACAGAAAGAGAAACAATAGGAGCAGGGGCGGCTTGGTTTTTTCTAGGTGGGTGTTGGGTTGTAGTGACAAATGTTATGCTCCGTATACACTCAGATTGGTGAGACATACATGTAGGGATGTCCAGAATACCGGAAAGGAATTCAGTAAAAAATATTTTTGTAATCCACATCAATATAACAGTTGGCATCCTGAGAATGAATGAAAGTTTCAATAGAAAAAGATTAGAAAGAAGACCAAGATGGAGCTCTGATGAATACCCACGTTGAGAACAGTTTGAGGTGGGAAAATAAAAGTAGAGAAAGACAAGAGTTGACCAGAGCCTTAAAAGAGAATGAGAAGGCCATTTTAAGATGGTGTTTCAGAACACCATCTGTCTTGTTCTCTATCAAAGATAATTCAAGTAGGATAAGCACCGAGGAAAAGTTATTTGTACTTTGCAACAATTATTTTGACAGTGCTGGAAGCAGAAGCCAAATTGGAAGGTTCAGAGAGAGAAGGCAATAACAAGAAAGTAGTTTTAAAGTAATACCTATACCCTGAAAAAGTTCGAGAAATAATGAAGAGATTAACTTGTGGTTACAGTAATGAAGAAGAATTTTTAAAATGAAGTCCGAGGTATGTCTAGGAGTGGGAAGAATCAATTTGGTAGGAGGAGATTAATAGAGGGAAAATATCTTATGCTTCATTTGTATTTAATATATAGAGAAGCTGAATGAAAGGGAAAGATCTTAGAGGGATAGAAAGGCCTAAGATTATACATAAAATTAAGAAAACCTTGATTTAATACAGGAAGTGGCTTTGCAATTCACCTAGTCCAAGACATTAATTTTACAGATGAAGAAATCAAGGACCAGGTGAATTAAATGCCTTGCCCATGGTTATAGAGCTAGATAGTAGCAAATGCGTGATAAAATAGATCACACTTATTTCCACTAAACTAGGAATGTTTTGGTAAAAGTAAAATGACCCCTCTTTTCTGAGATGAGTGTGAAGGAAAGAACAGATAAGATGAATTTCAAAGTGGAACAACGTTTCCATCAGGTAGAAGGAGCTCACTTTTGCTAAGTGAATAGGTGAGGTCACATTGAGAGGACAGGAGATTTGAAAAGTCTTGAAAAGAGCGCTATGGAAAATGTGTTAAGGAGCCAATTAGACATTAATAAAAAAGATTTCCAAGGAGTAGTGAAGGCTCAGATGAGGTTAGATAACATCAATTTGTACAGAAGTTAATACACCAAATTTCATGACTTTCCACGAGCAGTCAGCAGCCTGAATATGCTGGCAATAAAGCAGCTCACTTCCGAGAAGAGAGGATTCATAAGGAGGGAAGACAATTAGAAGCATTAGTGGGGCATAAAGTGGAATATATGTTGGTTCAGAGGCACCAACAATACGGTTGAAAGAAGACCATCTCACTTCTGCTGAATTTTTCTTTCTTGAAAACGGGAAAGCTATAAAAGGCCATTTGACTAAACTAACAATAGTAATTATTTTTTAATCCGACCTTTATGAATTGTGGTCAAATCTGAGTTCATTTTGTGGGTCCCAGTGACAACTGTGGAACAAATTAGGATTAGATACAAACATTAGAAGTGTTGCCTCTGAAGACCTCTTAGGTGAGGGGAAATCAGGTGGATCAGATTTTTTTGTTTAACACCTTTATTGACATAATTCACATACCATAAAATTCACTCTTTTAAAGTGTACACTTCAGTAGTTTTTAGAACATTCACGGTGTTATGCACCTATCAGCACGGTCTCATTTTAAAACATTTTCATCACCTTAAAAAGAAACCCACTAGCATTCATTCCCCTTAGGTAATAGGATTTTACATTTTAATTAATGCATATCCCCTCTAAGATATTAAATTGAGTGATATAGTTATTGTGGCCTTGTACTATTCAAATATTGTTCTTCTGTAATTCTGTTTTGCTCTCTTGCAACCTGATTTGCTTTTATTTTATGTGTTGTTTTTTTCTTTTTAGATATTTGCAAATTTCCCTGTTACTAAACTGACTCAAACTCGTTTGCTTTGCATTTTAATCATTTACTTTGAGACAGATGTCATTTTCTGGATGGTAGGAATCTATCTTTCCTTAGAATCAATAATATGTAAGTCTCTTGTGACTGTTCAAGCTTTGGCCATCATTGCTTTAATTTCCTGCACCATGACTGGAAGCTCTCATTTACTGACATTATTACTGTGTGGGAATAGAGGCTAATTTACTTCCCAGGCACTGATTTAAAATAAGCCTTCATAATAGTTCGGTTCCACAATTATGATTTTTCCCAACACAAAGAGCAGCAAAGCTGATATAGAGAAAAGGGAGGATAGATGAAAGAGGGAGAGAAAAGAATACGGAAAATTGCTTTAAAATTCTATCACAGGCAGGCGCAGAGTGTTTAGTGTCTCATTTGTACAATTTAAATAAATCATCCACAGAGAAACCTTCCAGAATACATGGAAAAAATGTTTATCTTCTACCAATTGGGAATGCATCCAATCTGGAGTCTATTTTACCCATTAAAGAAGTAGGTGTGGAAAAAGAAACATTATTCAGGCATTTACTTGAGAAGCTGAAATGAACAGATCATGTTTTGCATCAGGAGTTTAATCAAGATATCTTCTCAAAGAAAAATATAAACAATGAATTTTTACACAACTCGACGGATTTCTGCATATAGAAATCTATATCTTGTTCCTTGTTATCCAATCTGTCTTTGTTGTGACAGTTTCTCTTACTATTGTCGATGGCTTTGGTTTGACTTCGGATGGATGGCCTTCCTGACTCCCTGTTCATCTCATGACTTTTTCTCATGTAAATCTATCTCAAATTGTGCTGTTGTTTTTTGTTTGTTTGCCATTGTTACCTTCTTATATGCTACATTGATTGTTTTAAATACAAATATATAAAGTCCACAGTCTTAAATAAACTGGAATTAGCCAGAATTCAGACACATATTTTCAGCCCTTTCTGTAAATTCTTATTAAGCTCAATACAATGAATTTTTATGTCTTAGAAATCTATTTCACTTATTTTTGGAACCTTGTTTTTATTAAAATTTTACTTCAGTTTCAATCACTTAGAGTACCTCTAGAATAAAACCATTGAATATATATTATAGTAATCCAAGTAATAATAAACATTCTTCCCTTTTCTTTCCTCTTAATGTACTTAATTATATTTCATTATACTGACAATGAGGTTTTATCGCTGAAACCTTTAATAATAATAATAGCTTACAATTCTAAAAAGTAGAGAATCATATCAATGGTAGGAGATAAAATTAGAAATAAATTAGTTTTGTAGGTTCAAAACTAACTTTGATACAGATAGTGGTAACTCATATTCCATCTGGCTGATGGATTATGATGTTTTTCTCTGAAATTTTAGGTTTGTTGAACTGATTATTACATACAAAACACATACACACAAAGCACACATAATCTGATTTTGAGAAGTTGCTTAGTTTGCCATCAATCTGCAGTGCTTGTAGGAGAATTTTATTATTTTCTGACGTTGTTTAATCAAATCTTTTTATCTGTGCTGACATTATCTCGAGAATGTATTTAGAATTACATTTAGTCACAATAACTGGACATTTAAAAAATTAGATTAGAAGACCAGTATAATCATTAAAAAAAAAAAAAAACTCAGCTAGTGGACCACAGTTCTAAATTGCACTGTTAACAATGGGCATTTATTCAATTTTATCTCTGTTTTTGTACCTTTCTCTTAGTCTCTCTTAACTCTTACTCATATGCACACTCCGTGAAGCCATCCAATAAATGATACTGTCAGAAGATAAAAGCTGGCATTGACTCAACAATAATTTAAACATGGCTGATTTAGAAATTCTGTGCTAGATACTTTTATTTTATGACCTGAAACTAATTAGTTCATGTAAACTTTAATTACCTCAATATTACCCAAAAAATGCAAACTGTTTTAATAGTTAATTTTTTTAAAAAGAAAATCACATTTATAGTTTATACCACTTTCCTCACAATCCAAGTATACAATGGGAAAAGGAGTGGTTAATGTGATGGGTAGATTGCAAAGGATTAGGAGCAGGTTCCAGGAGGAGGGAGGGCTCTGGAAAGGAGTGAAGCCCAGGGAGTAGCCCAAGACTTAAAATATGGGCTTGAAAATTTGTAAGGGGTTTCCAAAAGATGTCAATTAGGTCATAAACATTTATAATGAATCAGAACATCCTTGAGTACTAGAAGCATAACGGAGGTCTTAAAAATAATTGAAATCAAATTTTATGATCTGAAAATTATTATAAATCATCTATTAAGTCTTATATTTGTCTCCCTAGCTCACTAGTTTAAGAACAACTCTAAAAGAAGTAGTGTCTCCTCTGCTAGTTAAAATCCAGCCCCCCTGCCCCGGTTTCTTATTTTCACTTCATTATTCAGCCAGTATAATCATTGGGTAGAAAAGTGATTATTGATTTTTTAAAATACCAGATTATAGTATTATTCAAGAAGGAGCCTAGCCAAAGAACATTGAATTTGATGGGGGCACCTGCCTGGTTCAGTCAGTAGAGCTTGAGACTCTTGATCTTAGGGCCATGAGTTCCAGCCCCACATCGGGGGTAGAGTTTACTTAAAGAAACAAACACATTGAGCTTGGTAGTATTTGCAAGTTATATGCACACCGTGTTTAATATGTTTCACAATTTTGAAGCACTTCAACCCACTCACAGGAAATTATATATTAATTTGGAGTAGTTCTCTCAAGCATATTATTATATGTTGTAAAATATTCCCACTTGTAACATTTCATTGACATGAAGCATCCACCTTACTGAACATATTATTACCTTGATTTTAGGTTGGCCAGTGGGAAAAAGGATAGATAACAAAGAAGTATTTTTCATTAACATACATCAAGATAATTATTCTTATGTGTGTGGGGAATACTATTTATGTCTATATATTATTTTATTAAAGGCCAAGAGCATGATTTATGTGTATGTGGATTAGAGATTGACAGCTTGTCATGTCATCATTTCATCACCTGGGAACCCTATGATTAGGCATAAAATTATTGGGGGTTGAGCATAAACTTTTCTGTTAAGGAGTTGGCCATACCAGAACTATATAAGAGAACATCTGGATTGCTGTCCTGTTATTTACAAAATGTGATTAAATGTTGGCCCTGAAGTCAGATGTTGGTCTTAGGTTCATACTGAAACCAAAGAAGTATGATAACTTCCACATCTAGACATCCCTTTGTATCATAACTCCAAACTCAAGAAGGTTACAATAAAAAAAGACAGATAATAACATATGTTGATGAAGATGTGGACAAATTAGAATCCCCACATATTGCTAGTGGCCATGTAAAATTGTGTAGCTAGATATTTTGGAAAACAGTTTGACAGATCTTCAAAATGCTAACCATAGTTATTATGGTTAATTCCAGTAATTCCACTTCTAGGTATTTACCCAAGAGAAATGAAAACCTAGGTTCATTCGAAAACTTGTATATGAGCAGAATTATTTATATTGTCCAAAGAGTGGAAACACTTTGTCTAACAATTGATGAAAAGATAAACAAAATGTGATGTATCTCTGATGGAATATTATTTGGAAATGAAAATGAATGAAGTATTGATGTGTGCTACAAGATGATCAGCCCATAAAAACATCATGTTAAATGGAAGAATCCAGTCATAAAAGACTGTACATCGTATGATCCCATTTATATAAAACATCCAGAACAGATAAGCCTTTAGAGAGAAAAAGTATAGTGGTTGCTAGGACTGGGGAGAGGGTAGGGAAGCCATTGGGAGTGAATTTGGTAGAGACAGTGAGGAGTGACTTTAGGTGGATACAAGGTTTCGTTTTGGTGCCATGAAAGTATTCTAAAATTAGATTACAGTGATAATTTTACAACTTTTAAATAGACTAAAACCCATCAAATTGTATATTTCAATGGATGATTTATAATATACAAATTATATTGCAATAAATCTGCTTAAAAATACTAAAATTTTTACTAACTTATCAAGAGATGACTTTATATTTTAAAAGATCAAGTATTTTTACATGCAACATGTTTCAACAATCTATGCTTTCTGTAAAGCATATACATTTCTCATCTACTCACTGAGAATTTATAAATGTCAACAAAACTAGAACTTTTACTTATTCTATAACTCATATCTTTGTTTTCTTTGAGAAACACATAGTAGCACCAGAGACTTTGGAATCAGGTAGACTAAGATAAAATTTGGCTCAACTAATTATTAGTCATGTGGCTATGGGCAAGTCACTTAGTTTCCTGAGTCTCATTTTCCAACCTATAATGTGGCAGTTATTATGTAAACACCTTGCAAAACTATTATAAAGTTTGAGAATATGTGTTTTTGTATATATGAGTAAATATATATGTATATGTGTGTGTGCATATATATGTATATATATCTAACCAAGCATACATGTAAAGTATCTGGCATATATAAGCATTTATTAAATTAGAACTATTATTATTACTGGTACTCTTATTTGGCTGATCCAAATGAAAGACTACAAACTTTATGATTAACAACATTGTTTTAATTGTAAAATAAATTGTATTAAAAGCATCCATTTATAGAGTACTGATTACAATTCTTATGCTGCTGCCTCTATCAGTTTAAGCAACGTGGGTCTATGGGGATTATTCCAACATTTAGTATTAATAAATTAAAACAGACAGTGCTTTTCTAACCTTTGTAGTCCACCATAAAATTGTAGGATATATTTTGCTGAAAAAATAATGAAAAACTTATTTTTTAAAAAAATAACATATTGGGGACATGAAGGCAACATAACCTGCATTTTATGTATTAGATCTGGTTTTGAATTCTAAGATCCAAAACTATGGCTGAACCACAAATGCTAGTCTTGACTACCACTGGTCACACTCCACTCCTGCATCGCTCTGCCAATACTTTTTCCAGTTCATGTACTTGCTCGCAAAGTATTTCAAGATTAGATGCATGAGTGTGCAGTAATGAAAATGGCACTAAAAGAACCTAACAGACATATTACACAGTAAGCTTAGAACTAGAGTTATTATGTTTGAAGTATATATTTGTCCCTTTTCCTCTTCTCTTCCTTTTTTCTTGCCCCAATTCTCTTTCTTCTTTTCTCTCTCAATCTTGCCAGATAGATGTAGTAGAAATATAAAGAGATCTGCATATGTTACAGAGAAAACAAAGATTATGTATTATATAAACTCTCATAAACAACCTAATATAATATAATTTATGGCAGAGTAGTAGCCAAAGATTGTTGACTGGCTACATTTAATACTCACCAAGGATGGTTCAGTCTGAGACTTAGGATACTAAAGAAAATGAAGCAAACACCGTTGTTAACTTACGTTATTTCAGAAAACTGGTGAATAGTCAGATATCTACTTTGATAAGAGTGAATTAAACAGGCAACAAAAATACAATGTCCCAAAGCATTTTAATGGCACTGTATTAAACATGCTAATTGGAATAGGAAACTCCACTCTGGTAATGTTACTGTTATCTAAAAGCATTGTAAAACATAGGTTTTAGGGGCGCCTGGGTGGCACAGCGGTTAAGCGTCTGCCTTCGGCTCAGGGCGTGATCCCGGCGTTATGGGATCGAGCCCCACATCATGCTCCTCTGCTGTGAGCCTGCTTCTTCCTCTCCCACTCCCCCTGCTTGTGTTCCCTCTCTCGCTGTCTCTATCCAGTCGAATAAATAAATAAAATCTTAAAAAAAAAAAAAGTGCAGAATCTGGACTTTAAAAAAAAAAAACATAGGTTTTAGGTGGCATTTATATATATTTGGTAATTGACTTTATCATTTTTCTAAATACAGAATCATACATTTTTAAAATGATGAAAATAAAGTGTTGAGTAGTTTAAGAGTAGAGGAGAATAAGCTTTAGAAGTATGGTTTTCGGTTGTCCTATTTAGAGAAATTAAGTTGTTACATTATTTTATTTTTCTCTTTTCTTAGTAAACATGAAAGTAGTACTTTCTGGATTGGTAACTGACATTTTTGAGGAAGACAGATCCAGATATCAACACGTTATTATTTAATTTGCAATAATGTTTCTTAGATTTTGGAAGACAATAATTCTGGAAGAGAATAATATGTCCTTGTGGATTAGCACCAGTTCCTTAGAATATTAAATCAGTGAGCTTGTATTAATGTTGTAAGACTTCATCAAATATATAACAATATATGTTGCTTTTACAATTTGAAAAAAAAGCTACAGAAAGAGAATTTTTGTGACATCTTTATATTTAGGCAAATGAGAAAAAAAGTCAAGGCTTATGATATATGACAAGTACTCCTTTGGATTCCAAAATATATTTGTTCTTTTAAGATTTTTCAGTATTACTTCAAATAAGCATGTAGTAAGGTTAGAATGTACTTATTTTTCAAGTGCAAGTTATCTCTTTTGTTACAGTGCTGCTATAAACATACTTTATAAACTATATTCATGTGACTGAATTTCATTTAAAAAAGAAATTGACTTATCTTAAAAATTAACAAGTATGGTCTATTAAAATTAATGATTTCACAAATTAAATGTTGCTTAGTGGATGAAGGCAATTTTCGGATAAATTATATTCTTCAATAGCAGGTCTCTCTGGCCATTTGCAAGCTGGAACTTTATTAGGCTTAGTGTAATAAGTTGTTCTTCTAGCATTTGTCTCCTCTTAAGCAGTGCATTTTCACTATATCCAAGTGACATTGAATGGCCTAGACTTCTAGAATACCGTGATGTGGGATATATATGTCCACGCATGTGATAAACACCCCACATAATATACTCTGCTTTACCTTCAAGCCAGGGTGTATTATTTCAACATTGGCACAGGGAACTCAGGGCAGGAATCATGCAAACTTTTAAGGTAGTTAATGGGAAAGAGAGGAACTATAGAAAGCTCTGAGAAAGCCAGCATGTGGCCAAAAACAACAGCAGGTATGGCCATATGGCAATCGAATTAGAAAAGGGATTTTTGCCACACTGCTTTCCAGAAGATAGTCAAGCCCAAGCAGCTCTCGTGAAGGGATGATTTACTCAGTACATTTTAAGTGTTTCATATTGCCTCTTATACTGTTCAACTCCAAAGGGAACTTAAATCTATTATACCAAATAGATATCTAAGCGTTTTCTTAAAAAATAAAAAAAATAATAACTTCTAAAGTAATTTCAGTTCCACATTTAAAGATCACTGTGCCAAAAGCACATTTATTTCCAACTAAGCATTTGCTGAAACTGTTTTCAAAAAAATAAAGCTTCGTAAGGCTAAAATTTAATGACATTATTTTATTTTAACAACACATTTGGTGAAATTATGTAACATTTTAAAATCCCCTACCTAGTCTAAGGCACACTGTAATAATAAAATTTAAATTATTTGTGTGAGAAGCCCTTAACCTGTAGAATAACATTTTTCAGAAGTTCTTGAAGCACATTTTCCTTTAAAAAAGAATTTGCTGAAAATGTGTTTTCCTTCTCAGATGAGCTCTCTGTTTGACCTACAAAGGAACAGGGGCTATACTAGTAACGGTCATTTTAAAATTTATTATTAGTATTGTATCATGTTATAATTTCAGCAGCATTCTTGGAGTGTGTGTGTGTGTGTTTAATCTGGTAAAATGTCCATGCTTTGTCTTTTATTGTTCTTATCCTGAGGGCAAATATTGACTTTGTTAAGAACCAAGAGAGATGCGTGAACATTTCCCCTGCTCTGGTCTTCCCCTCCACACATACACACACCTTGATTAGGATGATAACAAACTGGCCTATGGTCAGCATGGAGATAATGTTCATATTTCAAACTTGAATTTTCTAATTCGTTTCTGCTTATTGGGAACAGCACACTTTTACTTTCCATGACCACGTTTTGGAACAGCAGACCAATAAGAAGATAACTACTCAAAGTAATAGCTAATAGTTTAAGTATGGATTTCTTCCCTAATAGCATTTTTTTCAGATAGGATTATTATGTACATCTTGAATAAAGAGAAATCATCTACATAAAAAATGTAAACTTACAATCAGTTTCTTTTTGGAGTACAAATATTATATTTCTATTGAAATTAGTTTACATATACGTAGTAGAAGAAAGTCAGATTTTGTTTTAAAATTGTTTTTTTCGGGGTGTATGGTTATTTTTGTTTTGCCTAAGATTCTACGTTTTAACCTTTTTTTTTTCTTTAAAGATTTTACTTATTTATTTGACAGAGAGAGAGACAGCCAGCGAGAGAGGGAACACAGCGGGGAGAGGGAGATGAAGAAGCAGGCTCCCAGCAGAGCAGGGAGCTCAATGCAGGGCTCGATCCCAGGACCCTGGGATCACGCCCTGAGCCAAAGGCAGACGCTTAACGACCAAGCCACCCAGGTGCCCCTAGGTTTTAACCTTTTTTTTAAAAAATTAAGTTACAGAAAAGTATAAAGAAAAACATAATAAACATCACTGCCTCTATCACTCAGATGTTAAGCTACTGCATTTTGTCATGTGGCTTCCAGTAATTATTAAAATAAAACATATGTTTAAACCCTTTTGGTCCACTTTTAGTCCTTCCACTCTCATGTGAGAGGCAACCACTAACATGAGTTTGATTTTTTCCCCCTTTCAATTAAAAACAATTAATGTGTATCTGTCAAAAATAGGAGTATTATTTTAAATATACAGCTTGAACAGCTATGAATGATTCCTGACCCCCGTGCCATCCAAAATCTGCATTTAACTTTTGATCCCCACCCAAAACTTAACTACTAATAGCTCACAATTGATCAGACAAAAGCCTTACCAATAATATCAACGGTCGATTAGCATATATTTTGTATGTTATATGTATTATGCGCTATATTCTTATAATAAAGTAAGCTAGAGAAAACAAAATATTATTAGAAAATCCGGGGCGCCTGAGTGGCTCCGTCAGTTAAGCATCTGCCTTTGGCTCAGGTCATGGTCCTAGGGTCCTAGGATCGAGCCCTGAATAGTAGGACTCCCTGCTCAGCAGGGAGTCTGCTTCTTCCTCTCCCTCTGCCCTGCCACCTCGTGCTCTCTCTTTCTCTCACCCCACTCTCTCTCTCTCAAATAAGTAAATCAAATCTTAAAAAGAAAGGAAGAAAGAAAGAAAGAAAGAAAAAGAAAATCCTAAGGAAGAGAAAATACGCTTACAGTACTGTACTGTATTTGTTGGGAAAAAATCCATATATAAGTGGACCCATACCGTTCAAACCCGTGTGGTCCAAGGGTCAACTGTGTGTTCAAAGGTACATGGCATAGATTTTTCATGTTACTTTTTCACTAAACTTAGTTACCGTGATCTATTTTATTGACATATAAAGATCCACCTCCTCCCTTTTAACTGTTTTACAACATTTCATCGTATGAAGAGAAAACATTTTATTGACCCATACCTCTACTGTTGGATATTGATAAGTTCCTTTCTTCATAGCACCTCTGGTATTCCATTAATCCCGAGGTTTAAGTAACATTTTCACAACAATCAAGAGGTATTTACGTACTTTGGATTTGCAGTTTTAGACCACTTAGCAAACCACTCTTGAATATCTTCCACTGGAGATGTTTTCTTTTTTAATTATGCCTCAAATAGAGCAAAATGGCAAATAATTCAAGATATGGTTTTTAACATCAAATGTCATTTGTTCAAAATTTACATTCATCTTTCTCGTAACCAGTGACTTCCATTTTGTCTGCCTGTCATCCTGAAGCATGAAAATGTAATTTCCCAGAGGCTTTAAGAAGTGGGGGAGTATTAAATGTAACAGAAATTAAGTGATTAATAATTTACTTTTGGGTCGTGAATCAACTTCACGGGATGCTGAGGATCATTTGTAGCCCCGGAAGCACTGGCAGTAACAATGCACTTTTTAAGACTCAAGAACTCTCAAAGGTTGGCTGCCCAACCTAATTAAACTTCAATCTTCTGATACCAAATTTATTTCTTCTTTGTACTGAATTTCCTCAGATCTTCTTGACAGGAAAATGTCACTTTCCCTGACAGCTGATAGACAGGTTATGTAGCACCATAATTGGAGAGAAAAGGATAGCTTAAAGCGACTCGATTTAATGGCTATGTGTATGGCTTTTTCTCTCTTTCTTTTCCTTTTTTTCCCCTCAGGTTTCTATGACAGACACAAAAGGCCTTAGCAAATAGGCCTAGTGCCATTTTTCCCTGCTTCCTCCAGGGGTAATTATCTTACTCCATCAATAGTGCTGTCAGAAATTGGGCACATAATTCAGCATTTAAATGAACAAGCAATGTAATATTTCCTGTCTCCCAGTGGAATGCTTTGCAGTTCACATTCTTCTCTGTCACTCGCTCACTCTTGATGTATGTCCCTTGCCCAGTCCTTGAATGCCTTCTCTCCCTTGTGTTTCATTGCAGATGTTGGCTCCGACTTGACACCTACTTCATCTGGAGCTTTATAGGACCAGCGACCTTGATAATTATGGTAAGAACTCCTCATTAACTATGTGTTTCCCAGGTCAAGAGCTAAAACTCCCATGATCCCTGCACTATCTTTGATTGACATAGATTATTTTAGGGAAAGCATTTACTTATCTGACCCTATAAAACTCAAGCAATTAGACACTCATTATAGTCTACTTTTCTATTGTAAAATACTTAATCAAAAATGTCGGAGAAGAAAACAGTCTGATCTCCCATAAGCCATTTGGTTTTGTAGGTTTTTGAACAACGATGACTTCAAGTTTCATAGCAGTATATTTCCTTTCTTTTTCATTTGGATAATTTGAATTATGAATGGAATCGGAAATTGGAAATACGGCACTATACCTTCCTATTCCTTCCAGTTTTGTTTTTTATAAAGACCTCAAAAACTTTAAAATCCAAAAATGTTTCACTTGAGAATGGCATAAATAAGTTTAACAAGCATTCTGGAATCATACTTCCTTTTGTATTTTTAGATGCATAATGTCTTGATTTCACTATATGAATTACTTATCCTAATTTAGATTCTATTTTTGGTATTATTATTTATGTACTCATCATTTTATAATATAAAATTGTTCTCCATTTTTTTAACTAAAATGGCTTCTTGATTTTGTATAAGATATAAAGCTACAATTCACTATCTGAAATCCCTTGAAGCAGATATATTTTAGAATTCAGGAAGTTTTCAGACTTTACAAAGGTAATATGATACGTGTATTGCCTGTTATATAATATTCCTTGTAGAAAATAAGCAGTTGCCCAAAATCAAACACATCAGCCAATACTCACAGTAGGGAGTAGGTAGGACTCTGAAACCGAACACGGTAATAATTCAACAGAAAAACAAATTGGAAAAGCAGGAGCAAGTGGAATAAAGACAGAAGAGCCTTATGTCAGTACAAATCAGGTTTTCCCACCAAATGGGTTTAGTTAAGGTTAGGCTTTTTGTCCACTCAATGAATTTTTTAAAACTTTCACTTTTCAAACTTTTTGGATTTGATAAAGGATTATAGAAACGTATTATTGAGAGAACTTCAGTAGGGCTTATAATTGGATTTTTCTAGTCCCCACCAATCCTAAATTTTGGAACATATAAACCAACCAGGTCACAAAGGGCACTTCAGTAGGTGGTTTTCTATACAGTTTACATATATGTGATATGTGGAATTCACACTGGAACTTTTTGTTTTAAGTCCTGTGCCCTCTCTGCTTCCAGTGACAAGACAGTGTCACTGAGGGTTTCCTGGACTTCAATCCTAGTTTGTTGTAGCATTGAAATTAACCATCATTTTATAATCCTTTCGATCTAGCTATTCAAGAATGCATTGATTTTAGTATTTATGATTTTGTAACATAGCATTTCAAAACATATCCCTAACAACAAATGCAGGGCCATGTTCAGACGGTAGAAACAGGAACACACCTGTACATATATTTTTTAAACATATACTTGGCTTTGAGTTGCTTTACAATTTCCACAGCATGATTCCAACTCCTGCTGATTTTGTATTTGTGTATATTTTGGCAGAATAGTGCTTTGTAGCTCATTGGTATCCCAATTCCCTGAAGTAGCTTCTTGCCTTTACTGAAACACTAGGCAATCATCTATGATCAAGTTCCTTTATAAGTATAGTGAGAGCTAATTTCCCAGAACAACTCCTCTGTTATGGAGAACAGACTTCCTCTTTTTCTTATATTCCAGTTATGCTACATAACAGTACTTTTTACATTCCAGCTTAATGTAATCTTCCTTGGGATTGCTCTATATAAAATGTTTCATCATACTGCCATTCTGAAACCTGAATCGGGCTGCCTTGATAATATCAAGTAAGTGACTTCTTTTTGTTTTCTTTAGCCAACCTAACTTTGGTACTCTAAATTATCCTTTTAATTCTACCGAAATCTTGTGACAAAATGAAGGGGATCAATATGTTGTCTTTGCTGAATAAGATCGTTTATTGACTGTTGAATGACTTGATCTGCCTGAAAATCAGTATAATGAAGTTGTGTCTTCAAAAAAACTTTTCCCCGTAAACTCTGATCTGAAACATGATAAGTTTTTAATATGTACATTTATGTATTTTGTCCTGAAAGCAAATACAAAGTTTCTGCAGACTTGTTTCTTGGAGCAATAACCATATGTGTCCCCGACACTCCATTTCCCCCTCAGGAGCACTGTGAAGAGAGTCAGATGGTGGCACCTTCAAGTACTAAAAGGGAGATTTTCCACCATAGCAGAGGAGTCCCAAGATTATTAATCTGGGCATTTGTAGAGGAGCTCTTATACAGCTGCCCTCCTCTCCTTCTGAGAGAGGAAGAGAAAACACAGGTCCCCGATGTAAAATGCTGTGGTATATAAATATATGGCTCTAGGCTTTTGCCCCCTTTGAAATGTTAACGTTTCCCTCCTGGGAGGTCAGTCACTCCAAAAGTCTCTCCCTATCTATTCAGCCATCTTTCAACTTCCAAGGTTTGTCCTTTAACCCAAATTCTGTTTTTCTATGCTCAGAAACCCCTTGCCATGCAGAGATATGAAAATACTCACATTCCTTTTCACACTAGTAGCACTTTTGTATACACACAAAGAAGCTATTTACAGTTTCTGAAAAGAAAAATAGCTTCTCCGTATAACCAAAAATTTTATCTTGTTCCTTCAGAGTCTGTGATATTTGAGAAAGATAGTAATGTGGAGATGTACGTTAATCATATATATATTATATATTACATTGCAATTTGTATGTCATTTGCCTATGCTATGTATTAACTTGGCTAAATGTTATCTAAATGTACTTTCAGAAGTTTCATGAGGTCACCTGTAACTTTGGAACATTCTTCTTGAACTACCTCAGATAGCAGCTATGTCACCCATTTTCCATCTTTACATTTAGCTCCTGACATAGTTCCTTGCCCATAGTAGGCCCTTAATGAATGTTTATAGGATAAAGCAATACATTAAAGACTCCAGTGACAAAAGTGTATCGACATGAAGCGGTTAATTTTCTTGAAGCAATCATCTGTCTAACTTAATTGAAAAGGATAAGTAAGAAATTAGAAAAAATAATGTAATGGAGCAAACTAGGAATTATCTACAATAAGTAGTCGACTTTTGTAATTCTTAATGTTACTTAGTTGAGATAATAGTCATTGCTTTGTTGAATTATGTACAATTAGACTGCCCTTCTACACGTAGTATTAGTTCCTTGGACTATCTTTTCCTAATGAAATTGAATTTGGATAAATAAATAAATAAATAGGCATATAAAATACATTTTCTCTGTCATATCATACTTTTACTCCCTTTAGTGTAAATTACAACATCTTTGTATCTATTATTTTATAGTCTAAAGCAAAATGCAAGTAATACTTTATTACCCTTTATATTATGTTTTTAAAGTACTGTCAGCAGTAAACACTTTGATATTTAATAACAGCTTTTATAATGTTAAAAATCAGGAAAAAAAGGTCGTGTACTTAGTACAGTCACATATTTTAAAAGATCAATTCGTATTTATTCATATATATTTCTTTAAGTGATATGGGTCGAATCTTTATGATGTTGTTTAAAAAAGCAAACACATAAAAGGCAATAATTCATGTAATGACATTGATCGCATTAAGCTTTACATTACAAAGTAAAGGAAAGCCTTTGAGAAAAATCTTGATTTAAATTGTGTCCAAACTGATTTATAGTTTAGATAGCCTTTGGGACGTTTATTTAAACTTGCTGTGCCTTTCTGACTTCTTTAAAATGGGTATGGTAGTGGGGCACCAGGCTGACTTAGTAGAACATGTGACTCTTGATCTCAAGGTTGTGAGTTCAAGCCCCACACTGGGCTCAGAGCTTACTTAAAAATAAAGGTATTAACTATTTTTAAAAACTAAAAATGAAATAAACCGGGTATAATAATGAAATACCCAACCATGAAATGAGCAGAAGAATATATATGGCCTTTGATGATTTTTTTTTTTTTTAGAGAGTCAATAAAGCAAGGAGAGAAATTAAGTAGTTGTCAGAAAGGGTGGTTTTGAAATGGAAGAAACATGAATATGGACATGCCGATGAGGAAGAACGAGTAATAGAGTGGTTAGAAGCATAGGAAAGGGAATGACTGTTATAGCTGTGACCTGAGGAATTGTAGGGTAGAGATTGTAGAGATCCAGAACAGGGGTCAACCATTCCACTCTATTAGATTACATGAAGGACGTTTTTCTACCAAGGTAAGAGAAGCTGAAAAGGAGGACTCTTTTCTACTGAGGCTGGATGAAATAATAATAGGTGTGATGTAGATTATGTTGGAGGAATCAGGGCAGGGCAGTAAATTGAGGAATTTTTGCCTGCTCTCCGCTATGAAATAGAAAAGGTGGCCATCTGCAGGATATAGGGGCATGTTGAAGAGAGAAAATAAGAAAGAAATCTCAAGAAAATATTCCTTAAAACTTCCCAGAATCTGAAGGACATTTCATTTTATTGAAAATATATTAACTATTTAAGAAGTACTTGTAAAGAAATCAGCAGGGCATAATTTTGTAAGGAAAGAAGAATTTAAAAACGGTAATAATGATTTTGAACATTAGGAGAAACACACAAAATCTGGCATCCTTTTTATTTAAAAAAATAAGGATCTTTGTAATATGTATTTTTAAATGTTACGGGTGGTGTGAGACTATTTATTTTTAAGACATAAGCATCATTTATCTGGAAAGTCTTTTCTCAGTATTTGGGAAAGGGCATAAAAGTTAATGTTTTCTTGTTTTTGTTTTTGTATTTTCGTAGAATGCTCTGAATAAGGTGGGCCACCATGCTCAGTTTATAGAGAAAAAACCCACCATATAAGGACTTCTGGAAGTCATTTTCTTTTTAAAACCATTCATTCATTTATCAAATATTTACTGCCTTTATTATACATGTTCTTTCACACATAGATCTCTCCTTTATCTAAAATGTGTTTTCTTCTCCCCATATTCACTGCCACCGTTTCTTTAAGCCAACATCAACTTATGCAGAAACACTGTAGTGTTCTTGTAACTTCTTTCCCATATTGATTCTTGCCCCTACCTTCAACAGCTAGAGTGATCTCTTGAAAAGCATAAATCCCATCATGCAACTCCCGTGAGTAAAACTCTTCAGTGGCTTCCTGTTACTCTCACACGGAAGTCTAGACTCCCTATCCCGCCCCACTAAGCTTTCCAGGACTAGTTGCTCCTTTTTTTCCTTAGCCTCGTGTTAAGCCATTTGCCCCTCTGGCCATTCTAGATGGGCTTCCTTTTGCTTCAGGTATTATCTTTCCTATTTCTCTACTGACTTTCTTTTCCCTAACACTATGCCTGACTGACTTCCAATTTACTCTACTTAATTTAATTATTATTTTTAAAAACTTAATTATGTTTTAATTCAAAATTTACTTCACGGCCATTAAAATAAACACATTTTGTGTGTGTGTGTGTGTGTGTGTGTGTGTGTGTTAGTTTAGAGCTTTCATTTTGCTGGCTCATTACTATTTTAATGATATCCTCCAGAACAAATAATAGTAGAGTGAATTAGTTTAGGTAACATGATTACCAAGGAGATGAGGTATGCCAATTCTCAGATTCCCAAAAATGTAATTAAAATTTAAAAATACACTTCTATTTGCTCTTTGCTTACTTGTCTTTGTCTCTTTTTCATCAAAATAAGTAATTATATTTGGAAAACAAAGTAATTCCACTCATTTGAATTTTCTGGTTGAGCTTCTGACAAGTTGAAATTAGAGCCTACAGTAATCATAGCAAAAATCTAAACTAATTTTAAATATGTACATATATGTGTAAATAGGAATAAAGCAGTTATTGAATCAACGTGTATTATTGCTGAAGTATTAGGCCATGTAAAACTTTAATTCTTGAGGAGCATTTAGAGCACTCTTGACTTTTACCTTCACAATAGAAATGTAGTGCTTGTATAGTTATCAACTATTTCTTCTATTATTGGTTTAATACATCACAGGTACTTTAAAGAGTTAAAAGTAATGATAGAGGCTTTTAGGGCGAAGAAAGAAAATTGGTGCCTGTATGGAGGGATGAGTCTACTTAGGCTTCCCTTCCCTGTGTCTGTCCCTTAGCTCCTTTCCCATGTACAGAATTCTGCATCTGGATTTCTGATTTTGGCTTAGACATGTTTTCTGATTTCTGGTCTCCCCTCTTAACTTAAGTTTGGCATGAGTGATGGGATGGCAAACATATTGTCAGGTCGTTTAAAGAAATAGTTTCACTTTGCTTGCTTCTTCCCAGTGCTCTAATTGCTAAAGGAAGACATAGTAGTAGAGGGGAATAATGATTTCAGCGTCAGACACTCGGGTTTGAATTTCTATTTCATCTAATAATTGTTATATTATCTTGAGAGTTTCATCATGGCTCTCAGTCTCAGTATCTCCTTGGAATTAGGGATAATTGTATCTACTTTGTAGAGTTTTGAGATAATTAAATATATGTGTAATGCATACATCACATAATTTGTGCCCATACAAGATAATTTTATTATCTTGAACTACTATGTGAAAATATACTGCTGCCTTTAGTTCTTTGTGCTTTTCATGATGAAATATGCTCAATCTCATATCAAAATCCCATTAGAATTTGACTGGCTTTGTTTACCATGGGATGTCATTAAGAATGTGTGTAATTACATAAGTTATATATGTAAAATATATAAATATGTATTTTTAAGCCGAACTTATTCTATTATGAAATAATTGGCTGTAGGAGGGAAATGCTTATTTAGTTAATATGTAACAAATTCTGTAGTTAGCTCTGAAGAAAAGAAAAGGAAGTATGCTTAGTGAGTTTGGACACCTGCCATACATAAAGAAGTCTAAGAGGGCTCAGGGATGAATAGAAAAATGTCGTACCTTACCAGCATCCACAATAACTTATTCTGTTCTTGATGGTAACTTTTCCTTTGAGGACTATGTTTCTAGTTTCTATGTTTCTAGATATTGGTAGAAACAGTTAAGTCAGAATTACATTCAGTTTGATGTCACCTTATTACATTATTAGTAGTATTACATTATTTATGGGTGGTAGGGTTCTAAAGATTGAAGGCAGCAGAGCAAATTCATATAATCTTGAAAATGCAATAATATCACAAGAATATTTTAACGCTTTAATCTTTCTTCTTTACATTAATATATTAAGATGGATATATATGTATATGTAGCTAGAGGGAGAGGGCATGTGCAGAAAAGGCGAGAACCTCCTTTTCAAATGGTATCATCTTCATACTGTAGTTAGAGCAGTATCCTAAAAAGAGTTCGAACCTTTATGAGAATAGTAAATCTAGTTCTGAGTTGTACTTAGTATAAATATTGATACACTTCAGAGTTTCTGGATGAGTTTTTAGGAAAATATTTTTAGTACTTTCTCATTTTTCTCAAAATCTTAGCTAGTGATATAAATTTTTGAAATATCGATTTAAGTTTTAAAAGGAAGTTCAGTATAGTCCAATAGTCCATGCAGACTTAAAAAAGAATAGCTTATATCTCCAAACAATTGCTTTCATTTATAGTTTCCTTTGACCACCAAAACTACTAAATTCGAATTTAAATTTTACCAGTTTCTAATTATATTAAATATTTAGTGATGTTGTGTTTAAAAACTGTCACCTCTCTTGTAAAAAGATTACTGGGTCAACATATTATACTGAAGGTGTGTTTTACCAAATCTTTCTTTATCAGGTAAACTTCCTAATGCCCACACATACCATAAGCACTCTAGCTCTAGAAAGAGTAAAACTAGTAATTGATTTGTTTATTCATTGTAATAAAATAAAATAATGTGCAAGAAAAATTTGAAAGGAATATCATCTGTCTGTTATTTCATTTTTCCCAGTCTTCCTCCATTTCCTTGGTCTGTGGTTAAAGATCACTGGAAATGTACAATAACATTATCATAAATGATCCAGGTGTATTTGAAGACTAAACAGCACTGTTTGGAGTTCTGTGTATCATTATAACATCACTAGATTTGCTTCAGACAAGTTAAGGAAGTAGGCAGTAGGTAGTCCCTTACTCATTAACTTAATTTCAGCAGTAAAAGCAATTAACAATTACTTATTTGGAAAATGAATTTCAGCCACAGATTCACAATGATGTGCCTTCTGCAAATGTTGTTGCCAACCTCATTGTATCACGCATTTTAGGTTATAGTCTTTAAGTTTTCTGAAATGTAAAATGTTGGCTCCTTTTTTTAAAGGTTTTTCATTAAAATGCATTTAAATCCCCCTGTGATCTTTCCAGGAGCCAGGTGTTTTATGCATCACTGTATTCGGCATACTTTATACACTAGGAGCTGGTATTTGAGAAAAACATTTTGAAGCATGACTGTCATAGGCACACTGGAACTGTTCTGCATTATACCTTGAGATTAAATAATAGTTTCACTTTCTGCCAAAATAATTAGTTTTATATCAAATTTAGGAAAGTCAGTCGCAGTGCAGTCTAAGGATGAGAAAGCCTGAAACACTACCTAAGGGAAAAATAATTCTTCTTTATAATAAAAACATAAAAATTAGCAGCTCCTTTGTTTTTTATATATGACTTGGACTCAGATTTCCTTTGTATCCAATGTGAAATGTGCAGTCAGACTTTGGGAAAGTTTGGTAAATAGAATTTTTTTTAATGAAACCAACATTTCTGAAGTCATTAGACTCATTTTTCCCTAAAAATACTGAAGTGCAAATTATCATAAGAGTGGTAGAAATCAGAATAATTATAAGTAATATTTGTATTCCATATCATTCACATATTTTATGTAATTTTTAATATATGAACTTTGATTTGAGTTTTATTCTTTTATTATTCATTAATTTATTTAATAAATGAGAAGTACTAAAATTTTGGATTTATTTTGAAGATAGAACTTACATAGAATTTGCAAATTTATTTTATGTAGAATATAAGAAGGAGTGGATTGTGATTTCAAAGTTTTTGGCTTGGGGTACTGGAAGAGTGAGTTGTTATTACTACAATGTAGAAAACTAGAAAAAACACCTTAGAGGTCAGTCAGGAGGGGTTTTTTTTGTTTTGACAGCATAACTTTGGGAGACTTACTAAACATCTTAATGTAGATGTTGAGTAGGCAGTTAGAGTGATGAGTGCTGGAGATTTAATTTGGAGGCATCGGTGTATAGCTTTGTTTTATTTTATTTTTGCATGCAATATTTTTTATATTTTATTTTTTTATATTTTACTTTTTTTTAAGATTTTATTTATTCACTTGAGAGGGACAAAGAGCACAAGCAGGGGTAGGGGGGCAGAGGGAGAGGGAGAAGCAGACTCCCCACTGAGCAGGGAGCCTCGATTCCAGGATCCCAAGATCATGACCTGAGCCAAAGGCATACACTTAACCCACTGAGCCACCCAGGCACCCCTATATTTTATTTTCTTTTAGTATTGATTTCATTTTATACATATTTATTACTTTCTATAATATCAAATAATCCTGTTTTTTATTTGTCACAGTGATACATTTCCTTTAAATATTAAGGAGAGTGAAATGATTGGGGAAAATAACAATAGTAAAATAGTAAACGTAGTATGTAGATTTGGCAAAAAAAATGAGATAGTGATATTCCAACCAGACTGGTTTCCCTCACCAGTCACTAGAATATATGTTTCTGTTAGGATAGCTCCTGGTGTGACTATCAAATACTGACCAATATGGTGGCCTAAATCATGACACATGGGACACAAAATCCAGAGGTATGTGGTTCCAGAGTTGGTACAAAAGCTCAATGATGTCAGTAAAGACTTAAGCTCCATCTGTGCCTCCCACTAATAGCTGTCCCTTGGCTACTCCTTGAACCTAGGAGTGTGGGTACTAGCTGCAATATAGGAAAATTGTTCAAGCTGTGTTTTCTTTTAAATCCATGATACTGGGTAAAATAAAGAGGTTGAGAGTAAAAACATACAATAAGAGGACCAATGACTGTAACCCTGGGTCAGTCTAACTTTTAAACATATTAAAAATGCAGAATCTACAAAATAGATTTAAGAAAGAGTAGCCAGTGAGACAGGAAGAAGGCTAGAGATCCTGGCAGTTAGGTGAATCAAGCCTTTCAGTTAAGATGGGAAGTTAGACTTGACCACTGGACCACATGAAGATCCTTGTGCATTCAGAAGCTGTTTTGGCAACGTGATTGATGACACTTTATTAGAGTGGGTTGTGGGGAGAATAGGAAGAGAGGAGTTAAAAACCACATGTAAAAAAAAGCCACAGATATTTTTCTGTAAATAAGAGCTAAGAAATGTAGTAGCTGGAGGGAAATATAGGGTCAAGGGAGTTTGGGTTTTGTTTTATTGATTGGTTAATTTAAGCATGATAGAGATTATAACCTCTTCCTTTTAATCTGGTAAAAATGGACAAGTAGTTGATGCTGGCAAGAGGGGAAAATTGTGTGTTTTCTACATTTGAGTAGGCAAGGGAGGACAGGATCTAGTGTACAAGTGAAGGTTGGTCTTATGTAAGAAGGAGTATAGACAAAACAATTTTTCCTTTATATGATGAAATTATGACTGAGTTTCATCAACTTATTGACCAGCAGATGTTTTCCTTTAAAGTAATGCGATAAATTATCATGACTCATAAGTAGTAAGTATGCGTTGTGTTTAGAAGCATTCATCTACCTGGAAAGAAAGCTATATAACTTTGAAAAATACAACATTATTATAAGATTATTTTAATCCTCCACTTCCCCTTTATATATTAATATGTATATTATTATATAATTATATATTTTATTTATATTTATAAATATGAACTTTATACATTAATATAAATATTAATATATCATTAATATAAATATTAATATATACTAGTCATAAACTTAATATTCTGCTTATAAAATCTATCTATACCTACATGTATGTATATATAGGTATGTGCATGTATATTATATTAAATATATGATTTATATGTACTTTTTATCCAATGTAAATGTTCACTTTATTAATAAGTCAAAATCTTTTCTATTTTGTACATATTTAATAAATTTTATGTGTAATTTCTTGAATTTAAGAAGCAAAATAAATACGTTATACAGTTCAGAGAAGAATTAATCATCAATAAAAATTACCTAAGCAAAAAAATTATTTTTCCTTTAAGTAATAACAAGGTATAAATTTTTATAACTTAGAAACAATTCTTTATTTAGCTATCTTCCTGGAAATAAAATACACAGCTATATATCATAAAATTTTATTAAGCATACTTTATAGGAGAGATGCATGCTAATACACCTCTTGGGATATAAGATGAACATTCTTATTTCTCAGAAATAACTGATTATATATGCAGAAAAAAAGACTAAATGGAAATATACTGTAAAATGAATAACGGTCAACTTTTAGTGGCAAGATTATGTATAATTTAAAATGTTGTTTTTTGTGCACTTGTATGTTATTTTCAGACAGCATTTCTGACACCAATTATGTGTTTTTTTCCACACCCCAGCACATTCTCCAACACCAACTAAGTGTCTAGCAATTAAATCCAATTTTGACACTAACTCCTGCAGTTAGAATAAACCCTAGAGGTTAAGGGCTCAGTTTCATAATGCTGCCTCCCAGTCGGATACCAGCCTCAAGTGGGTTGCCCAGGCTACCCACACTTCTGCCTGGTGGACTACAAATTCAGGGTTCCCACAACCACCCTTCAGATTCAGTGATTCAACAGAACAACTCACAGAACTCAGGGAAATGCTCTACCAAAAATTGTAGCTTTACTGTAAAGGATACAACGCAGGAAAAACCAAATGGAAGAGATGGGGAAGGGTGAGGGATTGAGGTGGCAGTAGTGCAGAACTTCTATGGCTTCTCTGGGGTCTACACTACAGCCCTTCAAAGTGTTCACCAGCCCGGAAGCTCCTTGAACTGCAGCATCTGTGAGGGGTTTTAGTGGAGGCTTCGTTTCAAAAATGTGATTGATTAAATCATTGGCCAATAGTGATAGAGCTCAATCTGTGGGCCCCCACCCCTTAGTGGGGGTGGAGTTGTAGGTGGGAGTAGGACTGAAGGTTGCAAACCTATAATCGTGTTTTTTTCTTCAGACTTGTCCACTCTGCACACCTCCTTCCTTCCCTATTCCCTCTGCTCGCCCCCATCATTCATTAGCATTCAAAAGATGCTGTTATCACTCAAAAGATTTTTCTTTTTCAGTAAATTTTGCCTTTTATTAATAGTCATATAAAGATTTTATTTCATTCCAGTACTGCTTGTGGAGAACAGATTACATACTTAGAGTCACATAATCAAGATTAGTTCTATTTTTGTATACATTTTTGTTTCTTTTTTTTAAAGCTTTGTTTCTATTTTTTTAACTCAAATCATTTTATTTATTTATTTATTTATTTATTTATTTATTTATTATGTTCAGTTAGCCGTTGTATAGTACATCATTAGTTTTTGACATAGTGTTCAGTGATTCATTAGTTGCATATAACACCCAGTGCTCATCACAACACATGCCCTCCTTAATACCCATCACCCTGTTACCCCATACCCCCATTCCCCTCCCCTCTGAAACCCTCAGTTTGTTTCCTGGGGTCCATAGTCTCTCATGGTTCATCTCCTTCTCTGTTATCTCCCCCTTCAGATTTCCCTCCCTTCCCTTATGGTCCTCCATGCTATTGCTTATGTTCCACATATGAGTGAAACCATATGATAATTGTCTTTCTCTGCTTGACTTATATCACTTAGTATAATCCCCCTCAGTTCCATCCATGTCTATGCAACTGATGGGTATTCATCGTTTCTGATGGCTGAATAATATTCCATTGTATATGTGTACCACATCTTCTTTATCCATTCATCTGCTGAAGGACATCTTGGCTCCTTCCACAGTTTGGCTATTGTGGACATTGCTGCTATGAACACTGGGGTACATGTGCCCCTTCTTTTCACTACATCTGTATCTTTGGGGTAAATACCTAGTATTACAATTGCTGGGTTGTAGGAGAGCTGTATTTTTAAATCTTGAGGAACCTCCATACTGTTTTCCAGAGTGGCTGTACCAGCTTGCATTCCCAGCAACAGTGTAAGAGGGTTCCCCTTTCTCCACATCCTCACCAACATTTGTTGTTCCTGTTTTGCTAATTTTCGTCATTCTAACTGGGCGTAAGGTGGTATCTCATTGTGGTTTTGATTTGTATTTCCCTGATGGCTAGTGATGTTGAGCACTTTTTCCATGTGTCCATTAGCCATTTGTATGTCTTCTTTGGAGAAGTGTCTGTTCATGTCTTCTGCCCATTTTCTAACTGGGTAATTTGGTTTTTGAGTGTTGAGTTTGGGAAGTTCTTTATAGATCTTGGATATCAGTCCCTTATCTGTAATGTCATTTGCAAATATCTTTTCCCATTCCGTGGGTTGCCTTTTAGTCTTGTTGACTGTTTCCTTTGCTATGCAGAAGCTTTTTATCTTGATGAAGTCCCAAAAGTTCATTTTTGCTTTTGTTTCCCTTGCTTTGGAGACATGTCTTGAAAGAAGTTGCTGTGACTGATGTAGAAGAGGTTACTGTGTATGTTCTCCTCTAGGATTTTGATAGATTCCTGTCTCACATTGAGGTCTTTCATCCATTTTGAGTTTATCTTTGTGTATGGTGTAAGAGAATGGTCCAGTTTCATTCTTCTCTATGTATCTGTCCAATTTTCTAACACCACTTATTGAAGAGACCGTCTTTTTTTTTCCCATTGGATATTTTTTTCCTGATTTGTCAAAGATTAGTTGATCATAGAGTTGAAGGTCCATTTCTGGAGTCTCTGTTCTGTTCCATTGGTCTATGTGTCTGCTTTTGTGCCAGTACCATGTTGTCATCGTGATCACAGCTTTGTAATATAGCTTGAAGTCAGGTGACATTATCAGTGGGGAAAAGCTGAGAGTTTTCCCTTAAGGTCAGGAACCCGACAGGGATGACCATTCTCACCACCATTGTTCAACATAGTGCTAGAAGTCCCAGCATCAGCAATCAGACAACAAAAAGAAGTAAAAAGCATCCCAACTGGCAAAGAAGTCAAACTCTCTCTCTTCGCAGATGACATGATACTTTATATGGAAAACCCAAAAGACTCCACCCCCAAATTACTAGGACTCATACAGCAATTCAGCAATGTGGCAGTATACAAAATCAATGCACAGAAATCAGTTGCTTTTCTATATTAACAATGTAACTGTAGAAAGAGAAATTAAGGAATTGATTCCTTTTACAATAGCAACAAAAGCCATAAATACCTAGGAATAAACCTAACCAAAGAAGTAAAGAATCTATACTCTAGAAACTACAGAACACTTATGAAAGAAATTGAGGAAGACACAAAAAGATGGAAAAACATTCCATGCGCATGGATTGGAAGAATAAACATTGTTAAAATGTCTATCCTGCCCGAGAAATCTATACTTTCAAGCCATCTCTATTAAAATACCATTGGCATTTTTCAAGGAGCTGGAACAAACAATCCTAAAATTTGTATGGAACCAGAAAAGACCCCAAATCACCAAGGGAATATTGAAAAAGAACAGCAAAGCTGGGGGCATTAGTTGCCTGACTTCAAACTATATCACTCAAGAGATTTCAAGAGTTTTAGAAACTCTGCCCCAGGAACAAAGACCAAATATTTACTTTTTGTTATACCATAGCAATCTTGATTTTTTGAAGTTAGTATGATGACTACTATAGTACCTTATAAAAAATTTTACTTGAAATGGCTTGCTCTACGTTATGTCCATACACATATTAGTGACAGAACAGTCTAAGAATGTCATCTTTAAGAGTCATCCTGTATTTCTAACCTCTGAAAAAGTTTCAAAAAATCAAGTCTAATTTTCTATTATTAATATGCTACTGTGTAGATAGCTACGTAATGAAAATTTAATCAAATCTTATGAAAATGAGAACATTTAATTACTGTAATTCATTTGTCTCCAAATTCTTTGTGAGGAAGAGCTCGTTCTAGTGTTGTTAATTGCTTTATATATATCATTTAAAAATTAATGTGAGAATCTAGTTATAATTTGGGGATAAAAAATTTTAAACCTTTTTTTAATATTTTTTGTTCATTTAAAAAATGTAATTGCTATTTATTTTCCTTGAATTTTAAACATTTGAATAAAGTTTCAAAAACCAGTACATACATTTAGCAATATCTTGTTTAATTCTATGTTGTAAAATTAACTCTTAGGTATTAGGGGTAAAACTCACAAATATGAGTTCATTCATTCAATATATTTACTTTAATGTGGTTTCAGATTATAAACAATTATACAAAGAAATACAGATTACAAATGTAAATGAAAGCTTTTGAACCACTTTAGATTACTTCCAAGTAGATCTTTTTTTTTCCAATACATAAGCCAGCTTTTACCCAGTGATTATTTAAGTCATAGTTCTTTGAAGTATTACATGGAAGATATGAGTACTTCCAAAGGCTGAATGAAGCGCACAAAAAATCTCACTGGTATCATAATCTCTGGGCTTTTAAGAGTTTGCCTGGTTACTGTAATCAGAACCAACTGGAAATACATTTTTTTCTAATAGAGATTTCTTTAAAATGATGCAAATTTTTTTAAATTGAAATTTTTATTTATACAGTGATTATATATAAGCATATAAATTTGTCTGAAACTTGACCAAAACTTACTGATTTTGAAAATCTGTTGTGGGGAAACTGAATAAATAATATCGGGCTGAAAGACTTTTAGCCTCCAAATCTGAATCAACTCAAGTTTCAAATGCTTCTTGGAATTATTTAAAGCAAAATGTTGTGGGCAATATTAAGTTAAATACTATATTGTATTTTGAGTCACATACTCTAGTAAAAATTCAGTCATGGATTCTAAAATAAAAACCAGTTCTCCCTGGTTCTGCCCCTAAATCCACTGTAATTGCTATGCTTGACTGAATAGCATTTTGAGATTTTATGTGTTGAGTCTATTTGAAATCATGTGCAACCTAATAAGACAGATAATTTGTTGAAATTTTACTATGTGCTAGGCACAATTCTAAGTCCTTTTCATGTGTCAGTTTAATCTTTGCACTAAACCTTCTAGGTTTCTAAGAAGGTAATTAATTCAGCTCAAGACCTCACAGCTAGTTAGTGCCATAACTAGGATTTCAGCACACTCTGACTTGAGGGTCCATTTCCTTAACCATTACTGTATAGGCTTTGTCATATCACATTGCACATCTATAAATAAATGGTGTTTAATTTTAAAAGAGATGATTTTCTTTTCAGTAAACATCATTTTAGATTGAGTACATACTTCTGAAACTTTAAATCTAAATATTTATTGGATTACATGATCACCAAGGGCCCCATCTTTAAAAACCTGTAATTTTCATATTTTAAGTTATGAACTATAAAATCATGCTAGCAAAATGCAATAGTCAGAAGTTTTAATAGCACAGCAGTCTTGTCAGGATTAAGGATAGAGTTTTCAGAGTTACTGGAATTTAAGGTGAATTTCTGAATAAAACCACCCAAGAAGAATGTTGTTCTGGTAAAGTTGACTCAGAAAGTACAGTCAACAAGGTAAATGTAATAACATTATGTCATGGAAGCCAAGAATAGAAGGAAGTAGTCAATCATAGAATATTTCTGAGTGGTCAAGTATGATAAGATGGAAAAAGTTAACAATGGATTTGTCAATGACAGGGCACTGTGGAGTTATGGGGAAAGAATGCCTAAATAGAGTAGCTTTTAAGAAAATGAGAAGTGAGCAAGTATGGATTACTAGTATATGAAATTCTTGATAAATTTTTCAGTAAAAGATAACACATAAGATTCTTGGAGAATCTCTGAAATCTAGGAAGAAGGTTTTTTTGGTTTTTTTTTGGGGGGGGGGTTCTTAAAAGTAAGGAATACTAAAGTATGTTTCCTGATGGGAATTAGCCAGTAGAGAAGGAGATACTGATGAAGCACCAGAGAGAACAATCATTACAGGAGCACAGTTCTTGAAAAGTGTCAGAATGAGCAGATATGTTGGCTTTATAAGAACAAAGGCAATTCTTTCATTATAATAGGAGGGAAGATAGTATGTGTAGGTACTGTTGAAGATAGTTGGATGAGAACATTTCTGTCAGTATTCTTGGTAGGGTTCTCCCAGAAGTGGACTCTGAGCCAAGGATTCAGCTCAAGCAATTTATTAAGGAAGTGCTTTCAGAAGAAATCAGTAAGAAAGTAAGGGGAAGTAGTAGAGGTAAGAGAAAGAAGCACGCAATGTTGTCATTTTGGGTGAAGTCTCAGACTGATCCTGTTCCCAAAGGGAGGTCTGGAGTGTAAATTACACTTTGGAACTTTCCATCCTTGAGGCAAAGGAGCTGGGATTGTATAACTTCACACCTGTTAGTAATTGACCAGCTTGCTGTGGGGTGAGAATGGAATGTAAACTCCCAGGCACTCCTGGCTGTGTGGGCATAATAGCTCTAGTGCCCAAGGACAATCATCTGTAGGTCACAGGGGGTAAGCCTTTAGCAGTTAAGCATGCAGCAGCTGGGGGATAAATTCAGGAGCTGTACAAGACACTGTGAGTTCTGGACAGTGCATCCATGTGTTTGCAGCTGTCAGATTGCTTCTCTTTTTTTCAAGGAAATAGGTGACAACATTCAGCTGAAAGGTTAGGATGAGAGGAAAGTTTGAGGTTGAAGGAAGATATGAACTATTCCTTATGGAGAATGGAAATCATATGTGCTAAGGAAGTGTAGTTAGCTTGTCAGACATTGTTAAGTGCTATTAGAAATTTGTCGTTGGGGTGCCTGGGTGGTTAAGTGTCTGACTCTTGATTTTTGGCCCAGGTCATGATCTCAGTGTCGTGAGACTGAGCCCCGTGTAGGCCTCCACTCTGGGCATGGAGCCTGCTTAAGATTCTCTCTCTCCCTCTGCCCCACCCCTTCCACCTCCCCCCCCCCATGTGCTCCTCTCTCTCTCTAAGAAAGAAAGAGAGAGGGAGGGAGGGAGGGAAGGAAGGAAGGAAGGAAGGAAGGAAGGAAGGAAGGAAGGAAGGAAGGAAGGAAGGAAGGAAGGAATTTGTTGTTACAAATTTAGCGTGTCTTAAATAATCATGGTTGTGTATTGCTTTTTGTTTGGTGTTTTGATTTTGGTTTTGGCTTTGGTTTTTTTCTAGCAATGCCCACCTATCCAGGGTTGGGGTCTTTTAGAATCATTTAAGGTGAAAGGGGATGTAAAGAGTAAGGAGTCGTAGGATCTAGGTTGGCCGCAGAGGAAAGCGTGATCACGAACGGAGTAATGTACAGTGAAACCATAAAGAGACAGAAAAATGGCAGGTCTGGAGTGGTAGTAAACATATGATGATGAGAACCTCAAAGAAGTTGGGGGTTTTGGCAGGAGAAATCATGGTCTGGCCGTAGCACTTCTACTGCCTCAAGGTTGTGAGAGAACCAATATTTGAGTTTGCGTGGAAAGTACTGCCCGCAGGGGACAATTTCTCCTAAAGCATGAAGGCAAAAGAAACACCCAGAGATGAAGTTTATTTAGAGAGGAACTTGTGGATATTCGACTGTGAGTTTCAAGGGGCAGGATATGGAATTTTGGGGGGAGGGAGGGAAATGGAAAGTTGGATTGGATTAAGAGATCTACAAAAAAAAAAAAATGTTAAAATGAACGGAAGGAATAAGCCTGCAATCATTTTTTGTTGTCCAGATTCATTACTTACTATCCTTTTGCCGTCACTTCCCATATTAAGCAATAGAGTCCCTATCCAATGGAGATGGAAAAGTCCCCTAAATCGGTGACAACACTACTTATACTCACGCTAGGTAAATTCATAGTCTCACCAAATTCTAGAAAATACTGAGATACATAAGTATATTTAAGCTCAGGTTACTTAAATATATTCCAATTAATAAAAGGAGACTAAAATGCTCTATGATTAAATGTGATAAATAGGTGACCCCTGGTTGTCAAATTAATCATCACAGGGGTTATAGACGACACAGATGAACTGAAAATGTTATCAGCATAGTCTGGATGCATTTCATTTTCTCCTAATTCCAGGGGTATACCTCTCATTCATGTAAAAACAACAGTGAGGGAAGAAGATAACAACACTCTTTGAGACTCAACTTTTCTCATTTTCCTATTTATTTTCCAGGAGCACTTTCTTACAGGAGTGTTACTGTGTTTTAAAACTATTTTTTCTTTTAGCTCATTTTAAAAAGTGGTGAAAGCATATGTCACAGTTACTTTAAATAAAGGATTTTGTATTAAATCATTGAATTTGTAATTAAAATGTGCAGACAGTGTAGTAGAATGTTGTGTCTTGAGCTGCTCAGTCCACACATGAAAATTTCCTAATCTAATTTTCTCTTGGCTGAGTCCCAATTGTTGTTGGATTTTTCCACTACATACAATTATATATCTTAAATAAGGTCTGTCATCAGAGTCCCTGAAACTTTTATGAATGTGCTACTTATGCACTGAGTATGCATTTTAGAATACTATGGAAAGTTTTCTATGAAAGTTGATATTTTCAATCAGATCCTTCAATGTGCTAACAGAAAAGTTCTCTCAGTTCCAGAACTGAGATCGATAGTCTAAGGTTATAATTGAAAACTGCTTAATTATGAGATTGGCAAAACAAGCCATGAGCATAGAAGGTAATAATTTATCCACAAAAGTATTGACATTATTGAATAGTAATATATTACTTACACTAAGAAGTCAAAAATGGCATATGTTCTTTGTAACTATCATTGTCATTCCAGTTCTGATTTTTCTGCCTTCTTTGAATTTACCACATTCTGTTCTATTAGCTATACAAAGGTTTCTAAAATTGCCATATCTTCCATCCAGTAACTTTTATTAGTACAATATAGTGCAGTAGAACAATTAGTACAATATAACATAGGCAATGTCTTCAATAATACTCAGAGGAACCCTATTAGTAAACTATTTATGCCCATTTGTTCCTACTAGATTTCTTATTTTTTAAAAATAAGTTTTAATGTTTTCCTATTTTTCCCGTTAGTTTTCCTGTACACTTTATCCTTTACTTGCTGACGCACAGTTTGTACGCCTTTGCCATTGTATATGTCTCCACCCAATCTGTCATGTCTCTATTAATTTTGCCTTTGTTACAAAAAAATACATACATTTAAACCATTAACTTTTTCCTCTACAGTGTGTACTTTTGAGGTCTTTGGAGGACATTTTGAATTCTTTATCTAATGAGCCAAATCTCCAGCATCGTTTGCTAAATAATCCATTTTTATCCAGCAGATTTGTGCTGCCACACTCTCCTGTATCAAAACTTTGTTTCTGTACTCTCGCTTGTGTCTTTCGAAATTGCTGTAGTGACTCATAGACTTTAGTTATTCTTTCACCTATTTTTTTTCAGAATTGTTTTTTTTTAATTCTTTTAATATATTCCTTACAATCTTGAGGTAAATCTTAATGGATCATGATCTTGACATACCATTAGATGTTTCTATTTAATAGCTTCTTTAGGATTTTTATGTAAGTTCTTAAGTAGGATGTTCTTATAATTTGTTTTTTACTGTCTTAAACTCTCCTTACCTGCTAAGTTATAGTAGTCTCAAAGTTTTCCTTCTTTTCTGTTCAGGCCTAACCTATATAAGAAAAGAATTGTTTGTTACTTGCATATTAGATAGAAATTGTTTATAAAATGTTTTAGGGGCTTGAAGCTATTTTGAACGTAGCAACAGTTGGATAATTGCTCATGCGTATGTATGCATATTGTATTAGTTATTGACTTCTAACTTAATTTCATTATCATCAGAGAATACATTCTGATTGATGTTGATTCTTAGTACTTTACTGAGGCTGCCCTTTGGCCTAAAATGTGATCGCGTTAAGATTTCTTACTTTGCTATTTGGAGCTTTTATATATCTACAAAATCGGATTTATTTTTATATTGCTCAATTTTTTTTTCTCGTTGACATAATTTTAAGAAGCTTAGATTCCTAGTAACAAATTTAATTGGAAACAACAACATCTTACTAAAAGTAGGTTGTGGTAGAGATCTTGGGTCATTGATTAGGCCTATTTACTGTGGAAGTAAGTAACTTTTGTGCACTATCTACGTGGGGCTACTTCTTCAAATTCTTTACCAAGGGACTTTGTTCCATATGAATGAAAAATTCAAGAATTCGAAGTGCTTTTCAATGATAGCTCTTACTAACTGATAACATAGGAGCCGTTGACTATTCTTTCCTTGGTTCCATTTAACTCTGAAAAGATCCTGATGAGGTTATTTTACTCATTGTGGTGGTGAGTAAACTAAAGCTTATGAAGGTTACCTTACTTGTCCACAATTAAATAAAACTTGTCTGCTTTCTGTTGTATTTCAGTGCCACCCTTGGTTCCATTTATTGGAATCTTTAGTAAGTACAGACATGTTTTAAATACTCAGTTGTGCTTTTTATTTTTTTTTTTTATGTTTTAGTTGTTCTTACAAGCAGTTTATAATAAGGTGTTTATTCACAGAAGGGGTATGATGAATGTTTCTATTACAAGTTGTTGAAACAAGAGGTGATGATACCATATGGTATGAGAAAGAGTATAACAGCAATTCAACCTGTCAAAACACATTTGGCAAGAATACAGAAAAGTTATTAATTTCCTGAGTTATTTTACTTAACTTAAAAGTTTGTTCATCTTCTAAGTTGAAAAAAGAAATCCCGAATTATGTAAGATACTCCCTAAGGAATTTCATCTCCTCGCATTGCAATGACAAAATTTGGTCAGCCCAGTCATCACACGTTGTAAAGAATCAACAAATTCTAAGACTCTGTGAGTCTAAAAAACACTGGCCCTCAGATACTAAACCAGGGAACATTGCGGTTTTCATTATAAGTATCAATAAAGAACAGATTTCAACTCGTTGCTAATATTTTATGGATCTTGAGATATTACTGACTAAAGCCATTGTTTTCATTGATTACAAGATAAAAATTATTGAAAAGAAATACAGTGCTTGCTTTGGTATCACATACACTAACATTGGAAAGATACAGAGAAGATCAGCAGGGCGCCTGCGCAAGGATGACATGCAAATTCATGAAGCGTTCCGTATCAAAAAAAATTTAAGAAGAAAAGAAATACAGATTTCTTTTTATATACATATCATTTATTTCATCTTCCTTATTCAAGGTTTAAAATTTTCAAAAAATCATAAAAAATATTAATGAAGTCCAGTTATAGCACATATATCTCTTAGTGACTTTTCATGAACATTTCATGTATGATTTTATGTCTTTTAATGCAAATGATTACACTTAGTGAGACTTTGCCGTCCCTTAGGGCACTGTTTGACACTGAGGATACAACATACTTACGAATTAAATTTTGCTTTCTTATGTAATTCAGAGGGTGCTGGGTTTCTACCTTAATGTTCATTAGGAATCCAGATATACCCCATTTCAATTGAGAATGTAAAAATTCATAGCATTTACTAGCCCAAAGAAATATTTAAACGAAACTGAGGGCTTTTTAAAGGTAAAATTAAGGATCAATTCCAGAAGAGTCAGTGACTCCCTCCTCCCCTTTGGATTTCTACTTAATATAAGAATTTCCAAAACACTTAAAAGGAAGCCTAATGTATCACTGTGTTTGTATTTTTTCCCCCTTTGACCCCTTTTTTGAGGTCAGAAGGTCAGTATACAATAGTAATTGTAACAGCAAATATTTATATAGTATTTTTGTATACTAAAATTTTATATTTTTGCATTTTTTGTGTGTTAACGAGTGCCAAGCCCTTTTATCTAATATACACAACAGCCCTATGAAAAAAAGTTCTGTATTTATTCCCATTTCACAGGTAAAGAATGTGAGGATTAAAGATGTTAAATAATTAGCTGAAGGTTGCAGAGTTAGCAAAAGGCTCAGCTGGCCTTCAAACTCAGGCAAACTGCTTCACAAGTCAAGGCTTTCAGTTTCTGTGATATACAGGTATCCTCCACTTTTCAAAAGTTTTCACTAAGCCACTTCGCTTTTGCGAAAGGCCTACACTGGTAGCTGTTTTCATTAACTGGAAAAAACCTGAAGAGGATATTTGCTTTTATGGGGAAAAAAGAAAGGCTAAAATAGCATTCAGCACCTGTTTTGCAGAGAGCTGTTATAGAGGCAGTGCGCGTTCTGACAAGGGTGGTGCTGTCAGGCTCCTTCCCTAGGAACTATACTCAGCATCGCAGCATCAAGTCACCATAGCTTTGCATTGTGTCCGTGAGCATCTGTGCTTCATCTCAATTTGTTTTGTACATCTGTTAGCAAGATGTGTCCTAAGGTATCAGAAAAGCCTAGGAGAGGGGTGCCTGGCTGGCTGGCTCGGTCAGAAAAGTGTGCAACTCTTGATCTCGGGGTTGTGAGTTCAAGCCCCACATTGGGTGCAGAGATAACTAAAAAAAAAATAAGTAAACTTAAAAAAAAAGCCCAAGAGAGATTGTTTTTGGGGTCTCAGAATGCTCAAAAAATTTTACGTATCAATTAATGTAACTGCTTCATTGCTTTACACCATTTGAGCTTATGAAAGGTTTCATAGGAATACTCTACTCTTGGATAGTGGGGAAAACCTATACTATCTTCCATACATTGAAATTAATAAATTATAGAATGATGTTATTTGCTTTCAACATAGGATTCCAAAATTTGAGAGATTATTTGTGTGAAACCTACTAAGTCATTTTTATAAATCTGGTAGATGGAGATACCAAATTGTAATAAGATTGTAGCTGTATATGTACAATATAATAGGTCATTATTCACTTTCATAATTGATATCCTTAATTTCTTTCATATATAAGTTAATTCTTTGACCTTATTATATTGAGTTACAAAAATTTGCATAACATTGAGTTGTAAAGATAATATAATTAAAGTTTTATCAGTCATTGATTTAATATTTATTGATCCTGATTTATTATACTCAATTCTGTTTAATTTCAGACTTACCCAATTCATCAGCAGTGTGAAATCTGTGATTAAAAATTTAATATTGGTGTATGCTCTCAAATCTGCAATATTATTATAGGGACATTGAGGCATGGGAATGAAAATGTTCATGATATATTCTGAGCTATTTATTTTATTTATTTGGCTCATTTCATTCTTCTCCTAATAAATATTCTATGAACAAAATGTAGCAATATAGCTTTTAGTAGTAATACTTGAATAGCAATAAAATCCATAGTTAAAATATCATCATCTTCTCTGCTGTTGATAATTTCTACGTTTATGTTATATGACTTTCATATTTTTCTAAGAATTTTTTATATATTTAATACTTAGTGACTTAAACATATGACCACAATGAAACATTATTTATATTTTACTCAGAAATGTTGAATTATATTCTAAATGACTTTTCTTTAATTTTCCTATGGCGGTTAAGAGAGAGAGTTGAATGTAATTCTAGCATAGTATAGCCCCACTAATATAAAATACATTTGAAAGAAATATAAAACAGTCATGATTTTTATCCTAGATGTTACTAATTGATCAAGCATTTTTAACACAATGAGGTATAAATATGAAATACTTACATCTTTCTCTGATCACTACTTTTTGAGTTACGCTATCTTAAATATTCCTTAACCACTGGGTAGCAAATTTCTTAATGTTGTCTTAGGTGTTGCTACTTGGCCAGGCTATTCTGGTTTTTAAGTGTCTGATGAATTTAAAACATGAATAACATATCACATTTAAAACATTCTTCCCCCATCGCCTGCTAATATTTGTTGCTAGGGAATTAGTACAAGTAAAGGTGTTACTTTCCTTCCCTTCTCCACTATTTCATTTATTCTGTGAACATTGTAGTCTAAAAGGCCTTGTCTTTTCAATTCTTTTAAAGACTGGGCCTCTGGATTGGTAGTTTGGCAAAGTAGTGTCTCAAAGATCACTTCTACGTGAAGTCCGGTAGTTTGCGTTGCCATCAGCTACTTTTAGAACATGCGGAACTGAAACCTCTCAGTCCTCAGTTGAGAACTGATTAAGGGCCAATAGGGAAAGCCTGCTTAACGTACAAATGCAGAAGTATTTATCATTACCTTTTTTTCCTTATATGAAGAATGAAGAATACATTTTACTTTCAGAAATTCACTCACATAAAAAACAACAATAAAGAAATTCACTGATATTACCTTTATCATTCCTATGGTAACCCAAACCAAGTTCAAGGGGAAATGTCTTTATTCCTTTGATATAATTAGTTTTATACCAGGGAAAGTAAATTCAGCTGAATACCGAATCTGGAAATATTGGGGTACTAATCAGTATATCTATATACACTGCGATAGCTCTCTTTCTCACTGTTAAACATACACCTCAGTTACCAACAATAATTAGCTAACTACCCAGCAGAAGCAGAGGATCCCAGAATACATTCATATTGGTAGGGTGAATGGGATGAATGTTGACAGGATCTACAATTCTGTCTAAGCCATTCATTTTGCTTAACCTTCTGTGACTTAATGACTAGATCTTTTGGCTTGGGAATTATATATATGCCTTCCATCACTCCATCTTCCTTCACTCTTACCTATTCCACTACTTAAAAAAAAATCTATATGTAAATATAATAGAAGGGAAAGTTTTATATTATTTAACTTATCTTCTTTATATCTTGAATTTTAGATATTTCCATCAAAAATTATGTCCAAAGACAATTCTATTTTGAACTCTTGAAATCAGAGAAAGAATATCATAGAACTAACTTGATTCATTCATGTTGTTTCTATCCATTCATCATCTGTCTCTACTGATACACTTATTATGAATCCTTATATCATAGTATTATTAGTATGTATAAGTTAATGTTTTGGCTAACAAATCTATCCTCTTGAAGATGTATTTTGAGCTACGTTTCCATGGGGCTAGATTTTAATAGCCCTTTTGTGTGTTTTGAAATTGTTATAGAATGTATAAATATATGCATAATTATTATCAATCTATGCAGAGATCCCTAAAAATTCTTGTCTTTATTTTAATGATCACTTTTTAATATAATTTTACAACATTAATATTTAAAGCTTTCAATTTTAGATGTTAGTTGAATAAAATAATAAGATAAAATGTTTGACAAAAGGAGAATGTATTTGCTAAAGAAACAAGGTTCTTTTTTTAATTTGTTCCTTAAAAATTGTATGTACAAGGTATTTTCCTTCATTTTCAGAAAGTTACAACTTACAAGACAACCTGAAAGTTCCTGTTACTAATCTGCCCAGAGTGTCTTAGACCTTTGTGTCCATATTTTTCCAAGATCTTAAAATAACTGCAGTGAAATTGTTTTAGTCACACAACTGGGATGAGATTTTGTTTCAGTAGACTTTCATTGGTAAATCAGAATGAATATTATTCAGCTTTGAGACTAGTTCTGTAGATATATTTTTTCAGTGAATCAATAGCATGTAACTTTGCCACCATAACTGATGGCAACATTACTATCAATTTAACTTGAATTTAGTGGAGAGACTTTATAAAACTAGATCCTCTAAGCCAACAGAATATCTGACAAAATGATGGAAGGCACTGACATAGGTAATCTGCAATGATGCTTAGATTTTGAATTATTGTATATTATTTATGATATTCTGGAAACAAAATTAATGAATAGTTCTTTGTCCATTAGCATGGATTTCTATATTAAATATGAACTGGTAATTCTTTAGCTAAAAGATAACATGCTTTATTAATTATTGCACAGGCTAAGCCACTGTAAAAGAAATAGTCTAAAATATAGTGGCTTAAATTGGTTATGTAAATGTGGTTTAAATCTAATATGGTGGCTCCACATCAAAAAACAGCTTCCATTTCTGGGTCTGAAGCTCTGTTGTCATTTTCTCCTAACAAAGGAGAAGGGAAAAAAATGGTCAAGGGAGGCCCAATTCCAGTCCTTTAATTGGCAAGACCCAGAAATGTCACAATTCACTTCTGTTCACATCCCAGTGGACACTGCTTAAATGCATGGCTATAGCTAACTGTAAGTGAGGCTGGAATTAGAATCTTTGTTATTGAGTGGAACAACTGGCGTTTTCCCACAATTGCCCACAAAAACTGCTGAATTGTACCCTTTTTTGATATTTTCACATTAATGGCAAAGCATCTCATTCCAGCGATTACAGTGCAAGTTTTGCATTTTATTTTTTGAAACATTTCGGTAGCTCAGTACAATTTTTTACAGCATGTTTGCACATGTTCCTATATGCTAACCTTTGAAACTTTCTTTCCTCAATATCCTACTATATACAAATTAAGGTAGAAATAATTATCCATTCATGAACTTGGAATCACAGATGGAATATACTGATGTAATGGGAATGGATATACTGGAATAAATATTGTTCTATTATGTTCTATAACTTTTCAATATTGATATAAGATTTTCTTTCTAGGAACAGTTCACCACTATTAAATATGATCATTTCTTAGAAATTCTTCTCTGCTTACCTTTCACACATCCATGGCATTATTTAAATATCACTTGAAATTCCATTTTCTGGCTTAAAACCCTCTTTGAATGTCTTAGTTCAGCGATGTCCAGTAGAACTTTCTGTGAACACAGAAATGTTCTAGAACTGCACTGTCCAATATGGCAGCTACTGAAGCTTTTGAGTCCTTGTAATGTGACTAGTGTGACTAAGGAACTGAATTTTAAACTTTATTTCATTTTAAAGAATTTAAATTTAAATAAACCCACAGGCCAGTAGTCACCATGTTAGACAGCACAGTTAGTCATTCCCTGCTCCATTTACAAGCCTATTTCCGCCACATTTATTTTGCTGCATAATATTGCTCCTGAAATGTCCTCAAATGAATTTAACTACTCAACATTTATTATTTGGTGGTTTATTCTTTGGGTGAGAGATTCTATCTTTTCAGTGTGACTTTACTCTAGCTTTAAACAGTTTAATAATAACAATATAATATTTACTGTACAAAAAATATGTCAGGCACTGTTCTAAGCACTTTTACATAGTATATAATTTCACTATCACAAGAAACCTATGTATAATTATCACCATTTCATAGTTGTATAAACTGACACATTCACGGGTTAATTAATTTGTTGCCTTTAGCTAGTTAAGTGGCTGATCTAGGATGTGAATTCCAGGCAAACTGGCTTTAAATCCCAGGCTCTCCCTCCATTCATTACTCTTTCATCATTTTGTAAAGTGAGGTTTCCTTTTAGTAGTTCTCTCTTCAAAAATACATCATATTTGGGGTCTAAGAGCTTTATTTGTATATGTGTTATATTGGAAACTATGGCCCCTAGCAAGAGATAAGAGGAAAGAGCAGTTTCCCTTCTTTGCTGTTTTCTCACAATTCACTGAGCAGACTGCTTATAAAAAGATGATCCAAAATGTTCCCTAACTTATCTCCACTAATTTGGCTCTTCGATCTTATTTAATCAAAATGATACAAAATAAGTTAGTTAATACAAGTGATAATGAACAGGTGCTGTATGTTTGCTTCTATTACTACAAAAGATTATTCAGATTTTTTCCTAGTACACTAACAGAAAGAATTTTAAAGTAGTCAGGATCGATTATTTTCAAAGGGCTTTAGTGTTCAGATTTAACTCAGGTCAATCATCTGCGAGTTAAAATTACTTAGAAACTTACTGTCCATAATTAAGTAATCTTACCTACTAATAGTACAGAATAAGGATACCTTTAGGTGACATGAATCTGTCATTTTAAGTATGCCCCCAAGCCTTTTCCAGGTTGCTCATAAGATTTCTCATTCTCTAGAGAAATGCGATCTCTAAGAAATAAATGTCTCTGTCAAGTCACAAGTAATATGAGCAAATGATGAAAAAATGGAATTTTTTAGTCTCATAGGGATATTGCAGTATTGTAAAATTGATTTTATTCCTTGTTATGTAAGTTCTCATGGTGATTTTAGGATTTACCTTCTGGATAAAAAGGGAAGGTTATGATGCCTTTTAGGGAGGTGGGGTACAGCGGCCTTTGGGGACCAGGAGAATATTTTTCATATGAAATCTTTGTCATAAAATGCTAATGTTGGTGTTCTTGTCTTTATGTCTATGCATTCTTTAGCTATGAGGATAACAGACCCTTCATCAAGTAAGAATGACCTGAATGGCTGATAAATTCCATTTATCAGTGTGGTCCCATGAACCAGCTGTCAGATCAGTACTGAAAAATCATTAGAGCTTCTGTCATTCACATTGAGGCAGAAGAGCAAACTGTGCAGGAAAATAATCAGGCATACAACTTGTATGCAGAATAAATATGCTGCAGGTGTACTGCCAAAAACAAATTCTGCTTCACCTCTTTTAATTGGATATCACCTGAAATCAGTGCCACAATCATAGCAACTTCATGTGGTACAGACTTGTTTTGCTTTTAATAGCTTTCTCCTTTCATTGTGATGTGTTCCTCTGTGCTGCATATGTCGTCATTTCTGTTGTTTGTTTGGACATCGCTCATCTAAAATTATTTTGTGATTTAGCCGTGTATCTTCCAAATGATCTTAGGAGTATGAAGCTACCCAATTGCAATGGATATTAATGAATTTCTATTTTAAATATCCAAACAGGGAAAAAATGTCTCCTTCAAAAATTCAATTTTATGTATGCAAAATTTCAATTTTGACACATGTCGCTTGATTAATGACCTGTTTTTTATGAATATATCTTTCAAATTTCTAAAACAAAGCTACAAGTCTGTACTAATCTAATAAGAATAAACTCAAATGTTGATATTTGGGCTCTTTTCTTTTGTACATTTTTAAACTATGTGTCCTGCCACAATAAACTTAAGATTGGGGCAACCTATGGGTGACCTTACTCTAGACTTTCAGTTTGTTCTTCTGGTGAAGAGTCCTTTGTTTTCATTTTCTCCAATGACATTTCACTTACTTCTTCATGCTCTTGCTTATTTTTTTTTCTTTAGAAATTGGGCTCATTGTAGTTTTTATATCATTAACTCTTGGGCCCATCATGTGTTTTCTAGTAGATACTAGCTGACTTGAGTATTTTATTCTATCATTTTCTTTCTAAATTGAAATACCAATTTTACCTTGACTTAATGGTATTCTTTCCATTTTTCCTTTTTCCAATGCCTGTAAGAAGCTGAGAGCTTTACCTTGAAAGTTCCCATATTTTTCAGTTTAATTATAGAATAAAATATTAATATCTAAGCTGTTTTCTGAATCATATAAGCAAACATGCTACATGCAATGGCAAGCCTCGTTTAGGAATTCTCTTTTCAATAACATCAATGTTTTAAATTGAACATGTTAAATTTAGATGATATTTGAATATGAAATATAGTAGCTGATGGTTGTAGAAGAAAAACAATAAATAATCACGATGAATTTTCATAAGACATTGATACTAATTGACTACTTTGGGACTCTATCTTTCTTAAGACATAGTGCTCTCTGAAAACTTTACGCAACCCAGCTTCAGATTTGGTAAATACATGTGTGGTTTCTTTTAACCCCTTCATTTTGCAAAGTTTCAATCCCCATAAATATTTCTTCCTTAGACAATGCAAGTGGAGGAGCATAGTCTGCTGAAAAGAAATATTTACTCTTTCAAGGGTGTGCTGGGAAAGGAAGGGGTGGGTTCACGAGTATATAGAGATCTAGACTGGTTTGGTCCTGTTCTATATACTTAGCGAGGAGTGGAGAAGAATTCCATTTTCACTTATTGGATCCCCATCTACTGGAAAGATTCATTTTGTGTTGAAGTAAATGCATAACACATGGCCACAAATATATGGACTTTGTCACCCATTGATTACTATTGCGAATGGCAGCTGGAGGAAACTAGGGGAATGGAGAGTGAGAATTGTCTTCCATTCTAGCCTACTTTGTTCATACCACTCCATCCCATTCTCAGCTTCATTTTCTCCTTTGAGTTTACAGACCCTTCAAAGAGATGAAGGTGCCCTGCGATTTAAGCTTCTTTTCAACAAAGCTGCCAATTGCCTGATTTTCAAAGTCTAGTCCAACTTAACCCAGAAGACAGCAATCCAAAAGCTGAAACAACACAGATTGTGATCTAGAGTGGAACAATTTTTTCCCATCCACTGTATCACGCTTGTTTTACATAACTATAGAATCAGACAAATAGAACTTTTAAAATTCATACTTATAGTCCATATACTGGTTCCTTCAAATCCAAGCACTGTTTTTGTCAGTAAACACTTAAATTTTTATGGAAAAAGAGGAAATTTGGAAAAATGGGATAAAAGTGTATCAGATGAAGCACTAATAGAGAGAGTCCAATCAAACAGATGTTATTATAACAATGAGGCCAGTGGAAACTAACATAGCTTTATAGACTTTTTTCCCCCTTGCCATTCACCATAATTACATCTCCATATCATTTGCATATGTGCTGCAAATACATGAATAATTTAATATAGTACAAATCTGCTTTTGCTTAAATGAATTTCTGTGTTCATAACATTCTCATTCATGTATATCTCCTCAAGTTTGAAAACTTGTAGTCCCCATTAAAATCTTAAAGTACTTATACCACCTGTCTTACATTTTCTGTCAATAAAACTTACCGTAACATTTTTTTCAGTGTCAGTATTGTTGATATGATATGACTGTGCTAATTAAAGACCAATCATTTGATAACCCTTAATTTTCTTCTCTCTCTACAGGTCATGGGTTATAGGTGCAATAGCTCTTCTCTGCCTATTAGGATTGACCTGGGCCTTCGGACTCATGTATATTAATGAAAGCACAGTCATCATGGCATATCTCTTCACCATATTCAATTCTCTACAGGGAATGTTTATATTCATTTTCCATTGTGTCCTACAAAAGAAGGTAAGCAAAAATTCCCTATTCAAAAATAAATGGCATATATCTCAGGATAGCAAAGCAACCATAACATAAATCATTCTTGATGTTTTGGTCTCTAAGAAATAAATACATTACTTCATTAATTTTGTTTTTACAATAGTAAGACAAAAGACACAAATCAGAAGCATGACAGTTGGTAAATGTGTTTAACAGCAAAAAAAAAAAAAATCAAAATAGTCTCTGATTTGGATAATGAACAAAAATTATTCTCTTGTAGGCTTGACCTTATAGTCTTTAATATTTTTATTGGCAGACACATGGAATGTGTATTAGAAATAGCTTTTCTAAGATATTATGGAGCTGTGGGGTGGAGATATATATATATAGATATATATATATATATGGCATAAGAAATATATATTTTTCTGTTTTTCTTTAAAAACCTGTTTGTATATACTGGAAAATATGATTATCATTTTATGATAACATTTATGTTTTTTAAATGAATGATGACATACTTAGTAATGGTCTCTGTACTTTTCTTTAAAAGCATCTTTTATAAAATCTAAGAGTTGGATGATTAGGATGCAATATTTAATTTTTCATGCTAGTCTATTTTTGTGATTTTTCACATTTACAGGGACCTAAAATATTCATTTTCAAAGTTAATTTTAGCCACTAAATACTTTCATTGCATTTTTTAGAAATCTCAAGATTGATTTTCTCATCTTATACTTTTTAACTCTATTAAAAATGTAATCGTTATAGTTCCAATCACATAGACCCCTGAGCCAAGACTGTCTGAGTCTAACTCCTAGTTTCTCTACTTAAAAGCTTATGTGACTTTGGGCAAGTTAATTAACCTGCTCATGCCCCAGTTTCTTCATGTGTAACATGGAGGTAATAAAAATAATTATGAGATATTGAGAGGTGGCTCTGAAAATAAAATGTCAAAATGTGAAAATTTCTTCTGAGAAAGAAACAACACCTAAAATTTTTCTTTAGAAAACAAAAAAAATAAAATAAAGATTAAAGATACCTATGTCTGTGATTTTTTATTTGAGAGACTGATAGGACCTAAAACAAAACTCGAGACGGGTGTCCACTTGTCAAGATGAGTCCAGTTGTATTCTGTTTCAGTTGAATGTGGTGATAGGTATCAAAAGTGTGTTGATATGATCATAAATAAGGCTAGAATAGTAATGATGACTCAGGCCTATAAATGTAGGTTACAAAAAAGTGAAGAGGTTATAAGGGAATGGACGGATTCTAATCTATTGGATTAGAATTAATTTAGAAAAGAAGTTATATTACAATGGATGAACCTTCCGAAATATTTAGTGCACCCGTCCCCTAAAATTGCACTTGCTTAGCCCCAAAATATTTATTTTTTTTTTTACTTATGGCCCAATTGATGGTGGTACCTCATGGAAGGACACAAGCTGATGAAGTCTCAACCAACTTCAACACATGATTTCCACAGTCACCTTGAGTATTGACATCGAGCAGGCAGTCTGAGAAAGAGAGGCTCTTGTATAAAAGGTCTGAAAGAGGCTTACATCACTTCTCCTCACCTTCCATCTGATAGGACAGTATCAGTGGTACCACCTGAACTGGAAGGAAGACTGGAAAACATACTCTAGCTTTTTTACATCAGGAAGATAAGGAATTAGGTGTTGTATACAATTAGCAGTCTACCACACTTGAGGAATGTAAAGAGTAGGATCTGTGAATGGTGAGTAGGAATAGAGATGGAAAAAGGAAGTATCCAAGGAGCAAAATCAGAATCAAGATGATATACTGAATTGAAGATAGGAGAAAATGTCCAAAAGTAGATAACAGCCAGTATTGTGAAACATTTCAGAGAAGTCAGGGAGACTAAGCATTTGGGGGAAAAACAATTTCTAAATTTTGATAAAAGAAAGACATAACTGATTGTCACAAGAAATATATGTAAAAAGATGGGCGAGACATTGGAGATTAAGGGAAAAGGTAGCATTTGTCTATGTAAATAATAGAATATTGGGCCATCATAAGCAATTTTAACATCTTCAAATATAGTGAACCAGATTTACCTATTATCTTTATTTTATGCATTAGCTAGAAATTTTGACTAACAAAATTTTAAATTTTAATGTTATATTGAAATATTCTTTAGAGCAGAAAATATTTTTGTACCTTATGTGTTAATTATTTTGATCTTAAATATTTCTGTGAGCCAGTATCTTTTAGGGTTTTCCCAATAATTATTTTTATTTTTCTTATCTTACACATATACATTGCTGGTATAAGTAGGAATTGCTTTTGATATACAGGAAGAGATATTAAACCTCAGGATCCAAAAGCAGGTCTAGAGTTTTTAGTATATTTAACATAAGTGAAATTTTTTTAAAAATATGTCATCAAGCTCAATTTTGTGATTCATTAGAACAGACTTCAGCAAACAATAGTTTATGGGTCAAATATGTCTAGCTGCCTTTAATTTTTACAGCCGGTCAGCCAAGAATGGCTTTTATATTTGTAAGTTGTTACATTTAAAATTTAACATTAAGTATATAAACAGCATCCTCAGTTGCCTCTTGGTTGACAAAGCCTGAATATTGACTATCTGGCCCTTCATGAAAAAATTACCAACCCTTGCTTTAGAAGCTTACTTTTATGATTTATAATAACAGGTAATAAGCATATTATTCTTTCATCCATCTTATGTTTTGAATTTTCCAATTTTGGTGGGATTTTTATTGGGTATCAAGAAATGGCCCAAAATCAAAGAATATAGAAAACATGAAATTGTTTGCCTTTTTCCCTATAGAACAAACAAACAAAACAGGTAATTTCTTTTGAAATTGCTGAAATGTCTTAGGAGATTTTTCTTTTATTCCATTATTTAAATTGAGATATACGCGAGATATAATATTGTATAAGTTTAAGGTATACAGTGTGTTTGTTTGATACACATATATTGTAAAATGATTACCACCATACTGTTAGCTAATGCTTCCATCAACTCACATGGTTACCATTTCTTTTTTTGTGGTGAGTACATTCATGATCTCTCTTAGCAAATTTCAAGTATATAATAAAGTTGGTTTACTATAATTATCCTCCTGTACCTTAGTTGCCCAGAACTTATTCTTCTTATAGCTTGAAGTTTGTACCCTTTAACCAGTATTTTCCCATTTCTTTCACCCCCAGTCTTGGGCAACTACCATTCTACTCTGTTTCTATGAGTTCGGCTCTTTGCCCATATGAGTGATATCATACAGTATTTGTCTTTTCCTATCTGACTTATTTCACTTAGCACAATGCCCTCAAGACTCATCCATGTTGTCACAAATGACAGGATTTCCTCCTTTCATGGCTGAACAATATTCCATTTTATGTATGTACCACATCTTCTTTATCTGTTCACCTGTTGATGGACACATGGGTTGTTTCCATGTCTTGGCTATTGTGAATAATACTGCAATCAACATGCGAGTGCAGATATCTCTTTACGATTCTGATTTCATTTCCTGCGGATATATACCCAGAAGTGAGATTGCTGGATCATATGGTAGTTCTGTTTTTTATTTTATGAGGAAACTACATACTGTTTCACAAAATAGCTGTACCAATTTACATTCCCATAAACAGTGCACAGGGACTCCCTTCTCTCCACATCTTCACCAATACTTGTTATCTCTTTTTTCTTTCTTTTTTTTCTCTTGTCTTCTTGATGATAGCCATTCTATCAGATGTGAGGTGGTATCTCATTGTAGTTCTGATTTGCATTTCCCTGATCTCTGCTGTTGAGAATTTTTTTATGTTGGTCATTTGTATGTTTTCTTAAGAAAAATGTCTATTCATTTCCTCTGTCCATTTGTAATTGGATTGTTTTGTTTTTTGCTATTGAGTTATATGAGTTCTTTATATATTTTGGATGTGAACCCCTTACAGAAATGTGATTTGTGCATATTTTCTTCAATTCCATAGATTTCCCTTTCATTTCGTTGATTATTTATTTTGCTATGTAGAAGCTTTTTAGTTTGATGTAATCCCACTTATTAATTTATGCTTCTGTTCCTTTTGTTTTTGATGTCATGCATGTCCAAAAAGTCATTGCTAAGACCAGTGTCTAGGAACTTTTCCCTTATATTTTCTTTTAGGAGCTTTATGCCTTCTGATCATATGTTTCAATCCTCAATTCATTTTGAGTTAAATTTTGTGAGTGGTGTAAGATAGGGTTCAATTTCATTCTTCTGCATGTAGTTATCTGGTTTTCCCAAAACTATTCATTGGAGAGATTGTCCTTTTCCTATCAAGTATTCTTGGCTCCCTTATCAAATATTAGTTGATAGTAAATGCAAGCATTTATTTTGGAGTGAATTCTATTCTCTTGGTCTATATGTCTATTTTTATACCAACATCATACTGTTTTGTAGTATAGTTTTGTAGTATAGTTTGTAGTATAGTTTGAAAGCAAGATGTGTCATGCCTCCAGCTGTGTTTTCTCAGAATTACTTTGGCCTTTGGGTGTGTGTGTGTGTGGTTCTGTACAAATTTTAAGACTGTTTTTTCTATATCTGTGAAAAATACTATTGGAATTTTGAGAGACTGCATTCAATCTATAGATGGCTTTGGGTAGTTTGCACATTTTAACAATCTTAATTCTCTTAAGTTTCTCTTAAGCCATCTGATTAAATTTCAATAATGTGCCCATGCTGATGTAGTTGCTCATATGTTTTGATTAGAGAAATATGAAATATTCCATTTTGAGATATTTTGCCTTATAGTGTTATTTGTTGATTGATTCAGCTCATTAACAAAAATCAAACTGAGTTATCAGTCCTATTCTGAGTGTGATTTCCTATGACCAATACAAGTATTTCTACTGGTGACATTAAAGTTACCACTTTTTCTTTTGTTACACACTCAATTATAAACCTCAGAAGGTATCATAATTATTTATTTCTGATTTGAGAATATAAAAGAAATATTCCATTGGTAAGGTATAGTTTCTTTCCCATCTATATTATACAACAATATTAAAATAATAAGATATCATATCTGGTCGTGATAAGATGGAGTATCATGTGAAATAGTGGATTAGAATATGCAAATGATTGAACGATCAAATAACTTTTACTGTAATCTAAAGAAAAATGTCTCATATAGTCCATGTTATTTTGGGGTTTTGTTCTTTTCTAAAAAACACATGCTTAGTGTTTCAAAACTAATCACAGAAAAATAAAGTCAGTAAAGATTCAGTAAGCAATATACCTCAATATGGAACTTGGCATCCCTAGATATCTTGTGTTTGCTGGTTGTTTATATAACCAGTTCAGAACATTTAACCTTTGTTGGAAATGAAAATAGTCCGTGCTGAATTCCTGTAGCTTATACAATATTGCTGCCTTTGTAAAAGGAATGGGAGCAGTTCTCTTTGTTTCTTTCTCTATCTCTCCCTCCTAAAATATTCACTTAGGTTTAAATCACTTCATTAAAAAACACTTTCTTTTCTAAAAAGAAAATATACTGTTGAGTACATTAGGAAAAACAAAGTGGGACGTAGGTTATAATCAGTATTTAAGTTCTTGGAGATACTTCATTAATTCAGGAGTAGTATTAAACTGTATAATTGATAGTGCTTACCTTTGGGTAGAGATTATTTTAAGCTTTCCCAAATTCTAATTAAAGCATCTGTTCCTATTTTTTCCAGATACAGAGAAAAGGATAATTTAATAGATTAATAGGAATGTTAACATATTAATGTTAGAAATGTGGCCTCTTAGAAGGAGCTTCCTGACCAGAGAGCACCTATAAGATGTGGATTTTTTCACATAACGCATATTGCTTAATCTTTTCAATCTTTCAGTTTATTTTCATTGCTTAACCTTTTCGGTGTTCTTATCTGTAAGATATAGGTATGATTATTTCCCAGAGTCATTTTGAAGGAGGAACCTAGCATAATTCCTAGTAAATAGCAATTAAAAATTAGAAGCTTCTTCACTCCATATTCCCAACCTCACATATACATTAGACACTCATAGACACACACACACAAGTGAGTATCAACTTATTTCTTTTAAAAAATAAACAAAATGTGAATTGGCTTTTAAACACTGAATAAAACTAATTATTTCCAATTATTCATAAATGTAGCATAGAAGAGGTTGGTTGGAAAACATGTCAGTATAATTTAAAATATATTAAAGAATGTAATGCTGGTATTCCAGATCAGAGAAAGTCCTCAAAGGTTGCTCACCCTGTTTGCAATACCTAGAATGCCTTTGTCTCCCTTGTCTGTCCTTTCTTTCAACTTCATTCTCTAACCTGACAGATTCCAACCTATCTTTTGAAGACCCTGTCAGAAAACTTCTTCTCTAAGAAGCCTTCCTGGGTCCCCCTACACTGCCAGCATGCACTCCTCCTCCACACCTTGATTCACCTGTCTCTAGATTGTTCCTATCACAGGATAAGCATTTAATAAATGTGAATTCTTCAAACAAACCTGAATGTATTCTATCTCTGATTCTGCTAAATCTTTGATAGAATGAACTTTCTAATATTAAGATACGATATTGTAGTTTTGAATGCTAATATTAATATATCATTAGCCCTCCTGTTTTTTTGCTTTTGATTCTAATAAGGCCCTCAAAAAACCATGTATTTATAACTTCACTTTAAATAAAATTACATTGGGATATTACATTGTCACAAGTTGTGGAAAGGATGAACTCATGTGAATTCAATATGTAAAGAGCTAAGAACAATTATATATACAGTGTTACTTCATAATGAACATAAATTTGGAATGTATAACCAATAAAATGTCCAAGAATGTGTTTTTAGTTGATGAAGACATATTTGTGGATAATTTTTGGTTTTGTAGATAGTGGAAGTGTCATTTAGGGTGGTTAATGTTTATTTTTGTACATCTTGTTTGATTAAAGAGGCAGAAATAAAAATTTTAAACATGATGAAAGTTATCCCAGACATTGTTGATATGTTTTCCTGCCTAAAAACATCAACTGAAATGTTTATCTCCTTTTTTTCCCCATGATTTTATACTACAAGCAGGATTAAGAATTTAGTAAAGAAAAGAAATCCGTGATTATTGGCTAGAACTATTATGAGGGAATAAATTAAAAATATTTTGAATTTTATATCTAACGTTACAAATTTGACCTCTTTTAAGAGAAATAAACTTCAAAGAAATATATATTTAAAAGAAATTTTGCCTAACACGTTCCTTTTTTCTGTGTTTAAACGTTCTTTTTCTCTTTTCCTCTTTCTCCCCTTCTCCCTCCCTTTCTCCACCCCCTTTTTTCTCTGTGGCTTTCTCACTAGACCTTAGTTCAAAGTAGAGTTGGACCAACAGGCTACTTCAGATCAAATTTATGAGACTAAAAATAGTGTCTTAAAGAGTCTTAACTTTTTATGTTTTGAACAAGAGGTAGTAGCTTTATAGCACGATTGGGCATGTGTGTGTGCACGTGTGCGTGTTTTAAAAGGCTCCAGCTATGCAAAATTTCAAGCTTGGTGGCTTGAATATCATTATATACCGTAAAATATGGGCTGAGCAGACTTTCTTGTATCTGTAGGGCAAGGAAATAATTATATTAATTATTAATTATAAAAATGAAACTTGCATACATTTTATACCATAGTTCCCTGCCGAAAGGAGTTCCGGGCTAACAGAAGTTAATATTTAATTGGCTAGGTACGGAAAGAGTATGGGAAATGCCTGCGAACGCATTGTTGTAGTGGCAAAAGTACAGAGAGTTCCATCGGCTCAGGGAAAACATCTGGTTCTCGAACTCCTGGACGCTACTCCACAGGCTCACAGGTAAACATTTCTTCATTAAAATGAAATATCTCTTACCCATATTCTGTCATGAGTTGCTGTCCTTTCTTGATCAGAACTGTTTTCTATCCCAAGTGTTTAACCCATCAAATTTGTTGTTGTTGTCTTGTTGTTGCAATGTCTAAAACAAGAATGGTGGACAAATATTTCAAAAACTACATTGAAATAAAATTATGAAATTTAGGGCCTCAATTTGCATAATAATTAATGATTTCAGATTATTCCTAGTTGAATGAATATGGGAGGTGACAAAAGGAATCGGGCACTTTACCCAAAAATTCTAAGAAAGTAATCTCTTTCTATATATGATTCTTAAGGGAATTACCTCTTTTAGCCAGTGTAGTAACTCTCTATTGCATAGAGAAAATATGTACTTATTAAATGGTATATTTAGTAAAGCAGTCCTAGCTCATATTATTTGCTGACAAGTTGAAGACAGTTCAGGGCAGTGAAGGATACGATCACAGCATCATTGACTTAACCGCTCCACATGCTGCTCCCAGCTGCCCAGCACTCAATGTAGCCGTGACATTGACTGGTACCCGGAGAGCTGTAAACCTTCAAGTAACTTTCAAGTAACCTGTCTGCCCTTTTTCCCAGGCCATGGTGTGAGTCCAAAGATGATTAGGTAGAAATTTCAGCAACTCAACGATGCTAAAATGAGCCAAATAGAAGACATGATTATGGGGGCCATGAGTGACTTTGAGTTCAAACTAGCCGACTAATATTTTGAAGATTTCCTGATCCAGTGGGAAAAACGATCGTTTTTTTTCAGTGTTGTCAACTGATTTCTAAAGAAGACTTAAATTTAAGTTGATAAACGTGTAAATCGGGAACTTAGTTTTTTTCTTAACCCTTTTAGCTCAACCTCTGAATCTTAATTTTTTTGTAAATTTGATGATTCTATATAAAATAAGGAAGATCACTTTAGGTATTCTTTGTTCAATGCTTAATTGTCTTGTAAACTTAATAGATTAAATTTCCCAACAATTCCATTTATATGCTTAGAAAATTAAATATCCTTAAACTTTAAATATCATTTACAAACTTCATATATTTCATTCTCTCAAACACATTCACTGTCGACTGGACAGTTTTACACCCCTGAGTAGCACTTGAATGACTCTTATAAATGAAAGATAATGAACAATGTTCTCATAAAGAAACACTTTCCTCAATCTGATGGAGTTCTCATTTATCTTATGAGTAAAACCACATCTAATCTTTTAATCTAATATTTCCAACTAAAATTTAAAACTAATGTATAACTGTCAAACTGTCCAACTATTAATACTTAAATTAACAACCACAAATTATTGTAATAAACATGAAATTTATACCTACAAATAATACACAGTTATTAATAGTTTGAATTTTATTTATTATTTCTATACCTTACTGAGGTTACAAAATTGCATATTAGGGGGAACAAATGTACCAGTTTAGGTGGGCTGAGATTTCTGAGTGTTGGACTACTGAATTGGTCAATCATAAATTTGAAGACCCACATAATTGTAAGGTACATCTGAATGATGCTTCTAGCATGAGGCCCTTAGATTCCACACCTTTATTTTCAAACTGATAATCCTTATCTCCCTTTTTGTAATAATCTTTTCCTCAGCTTTTAAATTGAAATCGCTGATATCCTTTATGTCATCCAACTCGATTAGTTCCTACTTGCTTTTCGTATAGTTAAGCCCATCAACCACCATCCAGTAGTCATTTGACAAATGCCATTAATGAAACAATACTACTTGGAAGTTTATGTATTATGTTACAACAAAGTTGTGTAATATTTAACAATACTGCTAAGCTAAAACATAGGGCAATGCAAGTTAAGAGAATAATCATAAGCTTGCTGTGTGGATAGCCCTTGTTTTGAATTCTAGCATTGGCATGTACCAGCCATGACACAAAACAATTTACCTAATATCATTGACCCTCAATTTTTTCATCTGTAAAGTGATGGTAATGATACTTATTTTTTATATTGTTTGAAGATTGAGACAATATATTCAAGACACTGAAAACAAATTGTTAAGTATTCAATAAATTGAAGCAGCCATCACTTAATCGTGTCATTATTACAGAATATAATTTCAGATATATATTTTAAAGCTGTATCATATTTTTTCTTCACTTTTATAGTTCTCATATCACAATTCTAGTCTTCCAAAGAAAAACCCTTACATTGTTCTTATGCTTATTTTAATATTAATTCTGTTTAACTATAACAATCCAACCCTATATAAAGTAACAGTTACTTAAATCCAGTCTGTTTAGGCAAAAATAATCAATGTATTTCATATTAACTATGACCTTCCATAGTCTAAAATACTCACTGATATTAAGGTAGAATTTTGGACTGTGAATGCCTTTTCCACATCAGAGAACTTGTAAAATAACAATCTCTATATTGTTTATTTTTTACTAAGAAATATTGAATATCCTCTCTATAATGGCAGCCTTCTAAGCTCTGGAGGTTCAGTGGTTAAAAGACAACTTCCCCTATGATCTGCAGCTTACATTCTAGTTGTAGAAGACAGAAAATTTATTAGCAAACCAACAGAAAAGATCAAATTATGAAAACTGGTAGAGATAGAAATAGTGATGTGATACAGAAAGCCCAGGGGTACTTGGATTAAATGCTGAAGGAAGACTTTTGGAAGATGACATTGACACCACGATTCTGAATGACAGGAAGGAAATTCAGGGGAAGAGAATTCCAGTTGAGAGAACTCTAACGCAAAGCCCTTAAGGTAGGGGAGGACTTGCAAACTCAAGAATGGAAAGAATGTCATTGGCTAAATTGGGTGACAGTGAATGGGAGATGAAGTCAATGGAGAAGGCTAGAGATAGATCAATAATGGTTTATAAGAGTATGCAAATTTAGATTTTATTTTTGATTAGTTGAGAAAGCCAATGAGATGATTTAGAAAAGAAAGTGGCCGGAGATCATCCACGTATACTAAAGATCATGAGGCTTCCGTGTAGATAATGGAGGAGCGTGATTGGCAAGACTAAAAAGTGAAAATCCTCTCCTGTTGCTCCCCCATACCTACTTCCTGGTGCTAATAATCACTTATAAAAGCTTGGTAATAACCATAATCACACAAACAGATATTCACAGACACGTATAGGATTGGTTTGTGTTTATGTGTGTTTATAAAAACTGGACTCAAGTATTATCCTTCCCACTTCAACCCTTCTTTAATTGTTCTGTCATTTATTTTTTGTTTCCTTGACTTTGTAGATGCATTTACATTTATCATATGATATTTGAAACATAAAGCAATGTATGTAACATCTGTTAAATTATTAAGTATAGTAGTAAAATGAACACCCGTGACGTGAACATCCAACTCAAGAATTGAACAGTTTCCATATATTTTCCCTTCTTGAAACCTCTCCCTAATCAATTCCTGTGTCCGCAACCAAAAAACTTCATTCTTCATTTCCCTGACATGTTCTAATAGTTTCTCCACCTCCAAAAAGGATGTCTAGTATTACTTTTTAAAATATTTTTTTGAAGTGGTATATTATTGGATGTAGTCTTCTGTGACTTGCTTTTTTCACCCCCACATCATCCCGGTTCATTCTATGAACATGTAAGTGCTGGCTCTGTGCTACATAATGTATACTTTTCCTCTGCCTGCAATATTTTCTTTTCCTCCTTTTTCTATTCAACTATTATTTGATATAGTGTAGTGAATTGTTAAGCTCCTAGATCAGGAGCCAGTTGAGTTGATTCAAATGTTGGTTTTGTCACTTATTAAGTCTGTGACATTGAACATGCTAATTAACTTCTGAACATCAGTTTTCTAATGAATAAGAGTACTTGCCTTGAGGAGGTCTTGTGAGATTTCAGTGAGTGAATAAGTGAAAAATTGCATAGTATAGAGCCCAGAACATAGAAAGAATTAATTGAAGTATTTAAAGATTTTACATATAAGATACCCATTTTACATATAAATTATATATTTTATATGCATACGTATAACAAATGTTATGATATATCAATAAAAAAGACAAAATTTCTGTTTTCCTAGAGCCTCAAATCTAATGCAGACATTAAATATTGGACATTATATATAAATATAAGAAATAAATACATTATAATTAGAGGTCATGTTGTATAAGATGATAATGACTATGGGAGGAAAATAGCAGGGTTAGGTGGGTGGAATAGAAGAATAGGTCTCTTTAAGGAGAAAATACTTGAGCAAAAATTTAAAAAGATGGAAATATTCATATGTGTATCTAGGGGAAGAACACTTCAGGCAGAGGAAACAATTGTACCAAGCCCAAGGCAGAAGCATGCTTGGCTTGTTAAGGAATGGCAAGAGAACCGGTGTGGCTAGTCCAGGTTGGGGAGACTAACAGAAGATGAGGTAATGGGGGAAGCTTATGTAAATGTCACCTAACAACGATCATATTTCCATCAAATCTGTTAAGATGTCACTTCTTCAGTGTAGTGCTCACAGACTTCCTAGGCAAGGACATTTCCCCTCATTATGTGCACTTAGACATTTTTTTAATTATGTAGTATAACAAACATTAACAAAAGTACACAAAATATAGGTGTATGCACAGTGATTCATATCCCCTCCCTGGGTCAAATATTGGAATGTTGAGAGTACCTCAGAAACCCTTTGAACCTTTCTCCATCATTCACCTCTAACATAACCACCATCTTAACTTTTAACAGTACGTTTTGTTTTGCATGTGTTTGATACTTATTCACACGAAATCATCCAGTACCTATTCTCTTCTATTTTCTTTCTTTCCTTAGACATCTATGTTGCTGCAGGAGGCTATGTTGCTTTTTTATTGCTGTTGTTGTATATTGTTCTATATATCCATTCTACCATTGACAGTCATTTGGGTTCATAGTTTTCAGCTATAATAATTAATGGTTCCATGGTGTGGTTACATTGTTTACTTTGACATTTATTTTTGTGATAATTTGTTGTGTCTAACTAATCTAGTAGCTCCATGAAGGCAAAGATATTTTTTGTTTGCCTTTTCCCTTTATATCTCCTAGAGTAGCTCTGGCATGCAGTCGAGGGTAATTAATATTTTCATTAATTAATTAGTTAATTAATTAACTAATTAATTAATTAAACAAATGGAAGAGAATTGTTTCCAGTATTTCGGTTTGAAGTTTTGAAGTATTTTTCGATAAAAACATGTCTCAAGTGCTCAGGATTTATAATCCTGCGCCAGTTTTCTTGGTTTTTTTTTAATTTTTAAAATTTTAATTTCTTTTGTTTTATTTGTGTGTTTTAAGTAGGCTCCACACCCATAATGGGGCTGGAACTCATGACCCTGAGTCACATGTTCTCCCCACTGAGCCACCAGGCACCCCTCTAATTCTTTTATTTGTTCTGTATGTGTGTGAGGGTGTCTGTGTGTATACTTGCTGACCTAAAAAAACAATGTAGACAGTATTTCTGAAGAATAAACATGTCCCAAGATTTATAAAACAAATTGTCTAGTTAATTTTAAGATTAAATACTCCTGTTATTCAAGGAGTTCAAATATATTTGGAGCATAATCCATTGTGAGCTTAGTTTTGCCACTACAGTTCCGAGTAGTAATAGTTCTTAAAATTATTTCATCCTTGGAAAAGCTGAAAATCTTTTGTTTCCTCCTCACAGGATTGTTAAAACTTTTTTGATCCCTAACTCAATAAAATAGCAGAACAATAAACCAGAAAAAAAAAAAATCTCTTCCCCTCCCCAACGGAAAAATACTAGACTGCTTTCTTCAATTATCTGATACTTAGAAAACTGAATTTGAGAATATAAATAATGATGTAAGAATTTTCGGTTCTTGATAAAATTGCCTACTGTGAAGAAATGAATAAGGGTGAATTGTCTTCCTTTATCTCCTTCAAAAGAAAGAAAAGTCAAAATCGTATGTAACCCGTAAAATTATACTCGTCTTATAAAATATATGGAAGTGATATTAAGTTTAGTAGCATTTTAGTAATACTCTGTTCTTTTCTCACCAACTTTTTCTTTCTTGCAAGTTTTTGAATTCTTAAAGTAAATCTTTTGTTAATAAAACTGACAATTTAATACATATTTAAATACCCCATTCCCATAAAAGTTACAATGAAAATAATTTGTTTCACTTTTGAAGCTAAAATTATTAAATTCTAACTATCTAGAGTACACGTCTATATATCTTCAACATGTTTAAATTGGTATAGTACATTACATTTATTGCTTGTTCATAGGTACAATTATTTTTGGTGTAAGCATTTAGGAATACACTTAATGAGAACCAATTATTATCATTAATTTAGTTTCTGATGTTCTTGTGCTACTGTACCGCAAGCATGTAGAAGTTGTATATTTGCTGGATGCCAGAAACAAAGGTCTCCTGTAACTATGACAGAAAGAAAAAGAATGATTTGTAAGGAAATTCACTGCCTGGTGAGTTCATTTCCTTTTTTCTCTTTCCCCCATCCAGAGCCGAATTCGTAGAATGTGGAATGACACGGTCCGAAAGCAGTCAGAGTCTTCCTTCATTACTGGAGATATAAACAGTTCAGCGTCACTCAACAGAGGTAATTAGAAATGATTTTTCATATTTATTACTTTTGTGATTACTTTGAGAAGTTCTTAAATGCATTGCTTTTTTTTTTTGCAACTTCTGGACCTTGTTCCATGTGATAGGAATATTGCAAGGTTATAAAACCTGGTTGACTGTAGCAGTGTGTTCCATTATTCATAAGCCTTTTTTTTTTCAATCCTGAGTTTTCAGGAAATCTTTTCTGAAAAGAAGTTAGAAAACGAGAACTTTCTTTTTCTAGTCATCTGCCACTGTAATAAACTGGTGAGCTGTCAGGCCTCATTGGAAGCAGTGAAAATGGGCAATTATGTGGCTATATAGTCGGCTAAGCATCATAGAGTTGCACATTGTCCCAGGCACAGAGCAATTTCATAGTCTTTGTGGAAGTAAAAATATACTATCTAATACATACTTGAGGCACCCTGTATATTTCGGGTAAAAATCATATCTAATCTTAGTATCTATAAACTTATCCAGCATATTTAAAGATCTAGGAGGAAAAAGTATATATATATATATACACACATATATATTATGATTTTTGTGTGTTTATGTGCTTCTGGTTATCATGTTCCTGGGGCATCATTTCGATTTTTAAAATGAAGTTCCCTTAATCTACTGTTTTGTTTGTAGTTGATTTTTTTTTTTTTTATTCTTCTGTCGCTCTCCTTCCCTCCCTCTTCTTCCCTCCCTCTTTTTTAGCGTATGTGTAGGTGGGGGTAGGCGGGGGTGGGGAGATTAGAATTAAGTTGATCGCAGTAAAAATGAGTGGATGCTGTATTTGTGTGGAGTTAGGGTACACTACAGACATTGCTGGGGAATACTTAGAAAGTTTTATCTGGAAAGGTGGTGTTTGCATGAGCTTATTCCAATCACACTGTCCTAAGAAAGATATTTTTGATGCATATATTCAGTAGTTATTTTTATGATCAACATTGTTGTCTTTCCTATCCCCAAACTAGGATTATTATTAGTTCCATTTAAACCTGTTTCTGTCAGCTTTTTGTTATATTAAATTCTACTTAGAAACAAATAATTTAACAGTCACAACTTATGATTCAGAAAAATTGAGATGCTGGTATTCTTAATTACTTTTACTCAAGTAATTTGCATCTTATTTACATAAAGGAAATTAGGACAGTGTACAAGCTGAATTTGATATAGGGATCCATGTTATATATAATCTGAATTGACTTTCACATGTTATTTGGGACAGGGATATAATAACTGTAACCTAATGATGATATTAAATTTTCTATATCCCTTTTGCCTAAGTAGGAACAGTGAGTGCAAATATTGCTCCAAATATGAAGAAAATACATTAAAACACCTACCTTCTTGTATTTTGTTTCATTATTAGTCTGTTTTTATTTGCTAGGTTTTGATTTACATGATATCATCCAAATATCCTGCTCTTTTTCAAGTTTAGTTTTAATGGTTACTCTGTGAAAATTTATTAAAATATGAATTCTAACTTCTGACATACTTTCCAAATCATAGAGAACGAATTACTTACGAATGCCTCCAAAGTTTAGGAACTTACTTGCTTTCATAGTGACAGATTTTGTTTCTTGTCTAATCCCACAGATGGAAAATTAAAGTATGTTCCTAGAAAGAAAACTACGCTTATGAATAGGATTTATTACTATAAGTATATTGCATCTAGTGACATGTAGACAGCATGTCACAGCACATAAGACAGCAACTATAGAACAATTGTTGTTTAAACAAAAGATGAGATCATGTGATTTTAATGATGCACTATTTGCCTACTGTGAAGGTGGTTAAAATATATAAAATTATTATTTTTTAAAACGTGTAAAATTATTATGTTTTCTAGCATTATGATCTAAATTTATGTAAAGATTGTAAGGTATGTGACTTTACTAAAAATTGTTTTAAATGGACACATTTTGGTGACCTTGATTTTAAGGTCAATCACATATAACATTGCTGTGCCCTTTTTGTTCCTTCTCAAAAATTTCATCAACTTGGAATATGTGATATGTGGATAATTGGGTCAATTTGAAATGTATTTAAAGAAAATAATAATATTTTATATTGACTGAACATATGTTTAAATCTGGTTTTAAAGTCTTTAGTTTTAAAAGTATTTCTTAAATTTACTCTTGAAGAAGGGTATTCAATTTCTTGTGACATCCAATAAGTTATTCTAGTGTTGACTTTGGGGAGGGGGTTATGTTGAATTTATGATTTGAAGTGTGTCCAGGCGGTGATCTTTTCCTTCAGGATATGTATTCTTCCTTTCACTCGGTCACTTTAATGGTGGTAGACATCACAGTGATCTTCCTGATTGCCCATATTAAATTCCTATTCCCCCAGGTCAGAAACTCCTCATTTTATTTTCATCTCATTATTTTTTAATCTCAGGTGCGTGGAGTACTTGAAAATTTTATTTCTTCATATTATATCTCTGAAGATAGTCTTTAACCTCCTTCTTTAATCTTGTCTTATTTCCCAGGGTCCTATCTTCCCTGCATTCAGGCGTGTGTATCATATTTAGGTAGGTGAAATCCAAGATTCACCTTTCCAGATAAACACTTCAGTCACCTCAGCAACATAATTATTCACCTCTGTTTAATCAAAAGGTTATATTCTCTATTATTAAAATAAAAATTCTAGGCACTGCATCTTTGCATCTTCATATATTCTGACTTCCCATTCATTCTCAGTTTCTCACAGCTAGCAATTTTTTGTTCATTTAAACCCCATTTTCCTTTCTTTCTAAGTTAGATCTATTAAATCCCTTATTTTTGTCTTTAGTTCTGGACCTCAAAAACTGTAAGAAGTTGTCTAAAAATTAGTCCTGTATCTACTTTAGGTTTTCTTTAATATTCATAGCACTGCTCAATTCATCAAAAGAATAATTATTTTACAATTCTGTATGTCTTACCATCTTTTCTTCCAAACAAAAATTCATCATTCTCATCTTTGGGATCCATTAAGAATAAGCATCTGCCATACAGTACAGAACTCCTTTTCAATGGTTTTTATTTTTTCAAACCATCTTCAATATTCTGTTCTTGAAGTAACTTGTTACAGCCTATGTATCAGATTGCCTGGCTAGATTTCCCAGTGTGATAAGCTTGATTACTATTGGGATTTTATTCCTTAGAATCATGCAAAACCTTGGAATATTTATTGATAATTTTCAATTCGTGTAATCATTCTTACATATTCTCTTTGGGATTTTGTTATTTGGTCACCTCATCCCTTAAAAATACTCCATTACACATTCCGTTCCATTTGTCCTTTGAATATCTATATTTGTGAAGGTGTTTTCCAAATGTTCCCTGTACATTGTAAGATACTTTTTCCCCTTCTGACTTATTTACTACAGTGCTACTCACTCAAGTAAATGAAGAATTCCTTGAGGCCAGTAGGTACCAGGACTACAATCATGTTAACTTCCCTGACGCCACTTTCATACACAGTCAGAAGGAGTTTTTCAAGAGCATTAATGTGATAGTTGATTATAGGAAGTTTTAAGGAGGATTAACTCTGATCCAAACTCAAGCTTTTACAAACCCCACAGGAGAGTTTTGTTCATTTGCTCATTTAAATATTTACTATTTGCACATATCTTGAAGTCAGTCCTCAATCCTCCTGAACTTCTCCCAGATGTATTAGAAACCTTACCCAAATTTCTAGTAGCTCTAACTTCCCAGTAGTGGTAGAAACAATTTGTAGCTAAACTAATCTTTCCCACTTATATTTCCAACCCACAATCTCTGCTGGCCAAACCTCATCCTGACCAGTTTAGATTAACGATGCCTCTAAAACTTGAGTTTGATCCCAAAATGAAGCATTTGCTGAGAAATTTCTCTGGTAGTTCAGTTAATGGTTAAACATTTCTATTCTTTTTATAGATCTATATAGAAATTGGAATATTTTCTGAAATTGGATTTTATTAGGCTTTATCTCATCATGAATAATATAATTGCATTTCCCATTTTCTTTTTATTTAATTAGCTGAATTGACACTAGAAACTTCAGTTTAAAATCAATTTTTGCTAGGTAGCTGCTACCAATACTATGTTTGGATTATGAAAAGTGTTCCACCCCACCCCCCTCCCCAACACAAATGTGACCCATCTTAGTGGCAGAATTAGCACAAAGGCATTTCTTCTCCTGAAACAATAGCTTGGCTAGCATAGTGGATTTTTATTTCCCCCTATCTCCCATCCTCCATCTCATCGACCTCCCACAGAAGTTAATGCAATTTAGAGTTTTATACATGGAGATCTGACCAGTAAAGCTATATTTGTTTAAGCCAAACCTAAGTGTTGTGTGACTAAAAACTGTCTCTTCTGTAGATGTGCAGCCCATATTTATTAAAGTTGATGGATTCTTCTTTCAAGGTTCAGATGTGTATTAGTCTACACATGCGTTCTCAATAAATTTATGTAATCAGTACAATAAGATGGCTTATGGCAATCTTTTCATAAATTTTAAGGGTAAATCTTGGCTCTCAGTGGCACCACTACCTACTGAAAGGTGGCCTCACCTTTTTGGAACATTGTTGATACAAAAGGGAAGGGCATCATCAAATAGACTTTGCAAATTGTTGATTTACTCATAGTAGTTTTGAGAATGGAGTTTTAATGCAGTGACTTTTGGTAAATTGCTTATATCCTCAGTGTCTATGCAGTGGGGATATAGAGAGCACCCACTTCACAGGGACCTTGAGAGGACTAAGTGAGTTTATATATATATCAATTCCTTACTACAATGCCTCCAAAATAATAAGTACTCTTATCATTATTTTACTCAGAAGTTTGCTTACATCTTCTAACAAATGAAAACTGATCCTTGCCAGTGCTTTCAGATAATTAGATATTAAAATTCATCATTGACTACTGAAGGTTTTCTTTCCTTTTTATTTTCTAGTAATAGGTGGGCGGAATAAAACAGTTACCTGAATGCCAAGTAAAAGAAATAATAATTTACCTAAAATGGTGCTACCCTTGAGGCTAACAAAAAGAAATAAACTAATAAAACTGAATTGTCTCTTCTACATTAGAAATTAAATGCACATTATATCTGCCTAGTTGTACTTTCCACTTCTGATTTGTAACCATATTTTAGCATTGAAGAAATAAAGGTAAAATATTTCTTCTCCCTACCTTAGATAATGATATAAGCAAACACTGCCTTCTCTTTCCTCCAAGCCCTATTCTGCCCTTCAGAAGCTGAGAACACTAGTTCAATTCAGACAGCCCTGCTAAATAACCAGTTATGTAGCAGAGAAGGGATGTGACTCATTCCCGTTTTAAACTCATGTCTTGTCAGAGACTGTATTGTCTTTCCCAGGAGGTTGGTCACCAAGGCAGAAGAAACTTCACAGTAAATCACCTGTTACCTCATTAATATTCAGGCTACTCAACATATTTTACTTTTGTGTTTTTAAAGAAAAGTGCAATGAAAAATTGTAAGTGGTGTTTCACTGCAGTTAATGACTTCTATAAATTAAAGCTTAAAAGGGTGAAACCCTCATACTCATTCACTGCACTTTATTAATCTCAGTAAATATAATATGACTTTATATGCACAAATGTGTCCTATTTCTCAAAAGCCTTGCTGTTCTGAAGGATTATAAAATTGTTTGTAAATATTAACCAGATCCTGACATCTATTTGTGAAATTTGCAAAAACAGTTAAATGATGTGCCTAAGAGTACTTGCATGACTAATAAATCAAAGTTGACTTGTACAACAAATTACTTTTTATTATGAACAAGCATTATGGTAATATAAGTGCAAATATTATAAGTATTATGGCATGGAAAACATTTTCATTTGAGAGTCACCATTACATTTATATCTAGTATTTTTTGACTTTTATATTCTTGATTTGTAAATGAGGCAACAGTACTCTCTTGTTAATTCATTTCCTTTTATACACGTCATCAATAAAGACATAATCAGAAAATGTACTACAAAATAAGGATATCTTTTGTGTTAGGAAAATCAGTTTAATAACACAAAAGCAAAGTAGGTAAAGATTTTAAAAGTGAAATGCTATGCCAGATAGATAATTAAACAATGCTATTAATATTTTGATTCCTAACTCAAGGAGACCAAATTATTTTCAGAATGAATTCTCCATTGCAAAATGAAATATATTGAATATTGATTTCTAGGCAATCAGGGGCAAATGTTCTTGCTATAAATTGCTGTCAGGAATTGAAAGTAAAACTTCTAAAATGCTTGCGCAGTGAGTCCTTCTTGTGCTTTGCTTTTAACTTTGTCTCTTTGATATGAGTCCTTTCAGTCATCCAACCTCTCAAAGCCAACTACACAACAGTAAAAATGGCTTGTACTTTACTATTATTATTATTACTATTATTATTGTAGCTTTTATAGATCCCTTCACAAAGAGAATTCTTTATGTAGATTCTGCATTATTATAGTTTATTATCTTACCACCTTATATATATATAGTTAGCAGTATCTCTTATCTCCTTATTATAAATCAAACAAGCTGCAGTGAGTTACCTTGATAATTTCTAAATATAGTGCTATGAAACATTCCCACTTATTTTTGAAATATTACTGTTGTTTCATCTAAGTTGCTGGGGATGTAATTTTCAAAAAAACATCTATTTTTAAGAACTAAATATATATACTCAACTTCTCTTCAGAAATCCCTGGTATTCTTTCCTCTAATAGAACACAATGTGGCTCTTTATATTTTTTGATCCCTTTGGGATTTTTTGGTGGGTGTAGTTAGGAGTTTTATCTATTATACACTATTCATGATTCATCCATTATCTTTATATCCATGAAGAAGCTGGGTTTTTTGCTTACTTGTCCAAGTGGAATGGCTAATAAAGGATGAAATCTAGATTCTAAACAAGATCTTTCTGACTGCAAAGCCCTAGTCATGAGAACAAAATTGTTCACTCTTTTTTTATGATGACAGCTTTTCATGAAGCTTGCTAAGATTAGAATAAAGATACTTTTCTCACTTCACATGGAAATATGATATTCTTAACACCACAAGTATCAACATCTTTATTTCTTAATTTCCTTCACCTACTACTCATTTCCTTCTACTTTATTTTGTGCTAGGTATACTCTTTACTGTGGATTCATCCGATTCAGTTACAGAAAGAAAAGCTTTAAAACACTGTGAATATATGGAGAGATGGATTGGCCAGGCTTTTCAAAACTATTTGATATAGAATATGCTGATTTGCTATATATTATTGTCTGATTTTAGGACTTGGGTTGCAAGAAGATTTTTATAATCATTCTTCTTTTCTTTCCTGGAAGGTCTCAAGGTATTTTATTGGTAGAATCCTTTATCTTTAACTTCTTACGTTTCAGTAAAAGGATGAACATCTTGGTCAGAGCAAAGATTGTGTTTAAAAATCAGGTAAATAGCTTCTGCCTCTAATAATTCAGTATAGCGCCAACCAAAGATACAATTTTACCCAGGTATTTGTACTTTTGAATTTGACATTGTCCTCTGTCAGGACAACGTAATAATGCCTAAAACAAGTAGAAAATCTGTTTGAGTTAACTTCAGATAGATAATGATAATGTTATAAATTAAACTTACTATTTTTATGTGCTAATTCCAGTTTTAACAAAAAGTATGAAATGTCTTATATTCACAGTTTAAAAACAAAACCTGACTATACCTCTCATCTGGAAAAAGGTTCCTACTGTATTATAAACATAAAGCTTGTGAGGATATAAATGTAGTATACAACATCCAAAGTTAACTAACAAAGCCATTATTTGTTCACATTATTTTTTCTAAGAAATAGATTGTATTAATTCGTATCTGCTACTTTGAAAGTAAATAGAATTAATTCAGTTACATGAAAAATTAAATCATGGAAGAGGGATATATGGTTAGCCAAAAAGAGTCCTCATTAGAAAAAAGGTACTTAAATTGTCATTACCAATAATTGTGCAGTATCCAATTAAAATAGCTTCTGTTTTATTGAATTACACTGCATACAGAAGCATGCATTTTCTATAGCTTAACCTTACATGCCATTTAAAAGTAAGTGTTTATGTGATGGGTTCTCCTATGGTTTTCATAAGAGACTTTCTTCATAATTTATCATTATAAGGAATGCGGTTGCTTCAAAAACTAAGACAAGTTACTCATCACACTCATAGAACGTAATTTACAACCCCAGAAAAATCACTGGAGAATTAAGAAAGATTTGAGAGGATACACAGATTGAAGGAAGATAGTTAATCTTGATGCAGAGAGGTAGAAACAATGTAAGTTTCCTGAAACAGTCTTAGTCTAAACAGAACAGAACTGATTATGATTAAATGATGAAACAGGCCTTTTCCAAATGTTATCAAGAATCTCTTTATTCATAGATGCTTTGTTTTATTTTTCTCAGACATATTTGTTAAACTATCGGTTCCAAGTTTAATATTCAAGTTTTAGCCAGAATAGACCTTCTGCCTGTAAGCTATATAATTTGCTCAATATAGGAAAGGATGCCAGCGTAGGGCAGAGCGTTATACAAAAAGTCATATTTTCTTCATATTGGTAAAGCATTTCATATTGTTAAGTAGTTATTATATTTCCTTACCTTCCTTTTTTCTGAGGTGCGTTTTATTAAGTGAAAATGCACAAGCAATGTGTGATTTACAAATACATATAGCTGTGGGATTGACACATTCCATTAACAGATATCAAGAGATAATCCAATGTAGAGAAACTAAGTAGCTATAATGTGAATGACATTTTGCTAAATGCCTTTGATACACTAAAAAGATCTGTAATTACTGCTATTTTGCCTGTGGTTAAGCAAACTTGGCTCATTATCTTTAGGCTTAGTATTTTTTGTTTTTAGTACTATGAAATGTATTCAAAAATGTCCAAATGTATTCAACATGTCCCAAGTTAACAGCACACAGAAATACATGTTTTTGGCCACAAAGGATGAGTTTTAGAGATGAATGTCTGAATAGCATATGTTCATCATTTCAACTGCAGATTAACCACTTACACTATTGTGCAGCAAAGATTCACCAAGAATTCTGAGTTTTAATTTTGCTGCTGTTGGCTTGAGCAGTCAGAAAACCAAAGATCTCTAAGCAGTTTTGCTTTCAGTTAATTATGTAAAATTATTAGATAGATATAATTACAATATACAGTGTAATATATTATATAAAATACATTAAAATATATAATACAAAAATTCTTTAGAGCTTTTATATATATTATTATATATTATATATATATATTATTTAGTATATATACATTATAGCCTAATATATATATATTAGGTTAAAGTAGGAGTTCTTAGAAATAAAACACAGATTATAAATTATAAGAAAAAGGTAAGGTTCTTGTCTCAAAATGTAAACAGTACTCATGACAGTAAGCTATTGGGAGAAGGTGTAAACAACATATAACAAACAGAATGTTATGCCTATGTTGTATGAAGAATGTCTACAAATCAATATATATAGGCAAAAGATAAGAACAGGCAATTCACAAAATAGGAAACCTTTATGGCTAATAAGCATGAAAAATTACCCCATCTTTTTGATAATCTGGGAAATGCAAAGTATAACAGTAATATGAAATATCATTGTATACTCTTATCGGATTGGCAAAAATATGAAGCTTACAATACCAAGTCCTAGTAGGAATCTGAGAAATTTCTACTGCTCATGAAAGTGTGAATTGGTACAAATACACTTGCCAGAATTTTGGCAACATGTTCTAAATTGAAATGTGGACAATGTATGGCCCAATAATTTGACTTCTAAATATTTATTGTAGAAAAACTCATGTGTCTGTACAAGAAGACATATAAAGAGCCAATTAGAGCAAAATAAGGAGGAATAGACAAGGTAATTTCTTGGGTTCCCATATCTAAAACTCTGAGCTTAGCTATTTAAACAGAGACAACACCTCTGCATTCAGAATATTTAATTTCATATTAAACTAACAATAACCCAATCTGTACTTTGGAGAAAACATGTCCATATTAATAGATTCCCAGTGAATGGATTTGCTATTAAAAGAAGCTGAAGTATCTCTGAACCATTTGAAAGAAATTTAATAGGGCAGGTTGATTAAAATTTAATAGCAAACTTGTTGGCTATTAAAAGTGCACAGTGTAATAAATCAAGATGTCAGCTCTTCAATTTACGACTTTAGAAAAAAAATTATGAAAGAGCTCTTGGCTTTCAATAAAATATTTCTTCTTTGACACTTGATAATTTCATTAATTATTTGAATAACTGCAAAATATAAAATTATGATTTCTGTGATTTTTAAAGTTATTTTTATATAATTTTAAGGTAGTATGTAGATTCTTTTAGTTTTGTTCGTTATTATAAACAACTTGGTCTTGATTCAAATGGCTGTTCCTATTTTATAAAGTAGCCCTCCAAAATTGAACTTAATCATTTTTCCGCTCTTTCTGTAGATTGTGTGTGATGTTGATATTGTACTGTTAGACAGAAAGAGAAAAAATAGGAAACAAAATGCTTAAAATAGATAATACCTATTGAATCAGTTCTCCAGAGTTCTGGAAGTCTCTTTTATTGATTAACTTTCATTTTGGTTTATTTATGTAATATAAATTAATACATGAATATGAAAATTAAATAATTGAACATTACAGAAAAGCATATGAGAGAAAAGTAATACACTTGTATAAGGCTCCTGATAAAGTTTTATTGAAACATCCTTTTGGGAGAGGATGCTAAAAATGTTTGAAAGTCATGGATTTAAATGTGTTTGAATAAAACTACCAGAGTCAGATGTGACCTTGAATAAATTATAAATGTCTCTGGACCTGTGTTTCTTTATGTAGTAAATGATAGCAGTAGATTAGATAATGTTAAAATGAATATAAGACGTAGTTGGGGTACTTCTGATCCATTTTTTCCAGTTGTTTATAATATAGTTCACTCACTAAAGAAAAAGACTTTTTTTTCTCTCTCTACCAGTTTTCTAACCTCTTTGAAAAGGAAATCAAAGTCACCGGATCCTTTCACAAGAAAGAAATGCAGTCATGTGCGCATGACCACACAAACATACAACTTTACGTTCAATTTTAAGGGTCTCACAACTCAATAGATACCATCTCCTGGTAAAAGATCACTTGCTTAACACCGAACTTAGGATTCTACGGAAAATGCCATCTTTAGTGAAACTATTTTTTACTTGTGTGAAATGAAGGCTCCATTATGGGCCAGAATCAAGTTCTGAAGACAGAAGCAGAGAGACGTCATCCCGTAGTGCCTCTGCTTTATGTAGAACTCTGATGTCTATGCATTCGTCAATATATGTATTGGAAATGACTTCATAAAAGCAAAATATGTCAAATCAAGGAAAGGGAACCAAGAGGGAACAGAATGAAGGACAAGGTGTATTAAAGAAGAAAGACTATCCAGGTAAAACTGTTCTGGCGGAATAAAACAGAACATGCACCATCCTAGATATTCATAAATAACGAGAATTTGAAAATTAGTAATGTGTTGGTATGCGACTCTCAAGAACGGCGTATTCAGTTGGTTCATGAGAACACCAAGGCCTAGAACTAGACAACTTTGCCTACCCAATAAGAACAAATAAGAATGAAAGTACATTTTTTTTTAAAAAGTGTGAGGGGCAAAGCAGAATGACAATTCAAGTTATTTTAAGAACTTTTCAGTGTACTTTTGTTAGCCTGCTGTCAGGAAGAGACGTTGTTTGAATGAGGTTTCTGAATGATACAGTATGGATTCAAGTGGGATTCAACTGTCATCTTTTTTTCGGATCTGTTTTTTTACTTCACAATTTCAAAGCTTGCCGCTCTACATTTGATTTGCAGGCCCCAGTTACACATATCACACCGAACCGGCCTCGACAGTGCTGTCATTCAAGGCCTCCCCGTGTCAAAACACCTATTTTATTTTCATAAGGAAAGAAATACAACAGTTTTGTGGTAAAACTATGCATTTGAAAAGAGTGTACTCATTATTTTTCCATTCAAACTGCACTCATTCAAAAACTTTTATAGCTCTCTCTTCAGATAGAAGCAAAGTAAAAAAGAAAAAGACTCTTCTTAAAAGGTCTGTGATTTTACATGTAGTATTTCTCAGCGGCCTTAGGATCCGACTTTCAAATAATTGTCAGAAAACTTCCCAAAATTTTTCAGTGCGGAATATGAAAATCTTTTTTGCTTTGTGTCCTGCTTTCGCCAGAGAAGATCTCGTGGTTGGCTCTCTGTTGACAGTTTTGTTGATGATTCACATATATTGAAGTTCAATTTAATTCCTTTTCCATGGTTTTATTAAAGAGCAGGTTTGACTAGACTATACCCAGGATTCAGTGAGTCAGATAATTAAGGAGCAGTTATTCTTACATAGCCAATTGGAGCTTTTTTACTTTGAGCTTTTTTACCCAATTTGAGCTTTTTATTTTAAGTCACAGCAGGCTGTGCCATTATTTCCCCCCCTTTTATCATATTATCTGCAGTTAGTATTCAGGTAGCATTTTGTATTTCCAAATAATTATATGAGTGTTTATTTCTGCTTTAAAGTTTCAGTATTATAGGACCTGGTACAGTGTTAGAAGGAAATGAAGAAATCACATTAAGAATTGGACAGTTGACACTCTTAAGAAATTTGCTCAAATTATAAAACTGCTCATAATTGATAAAATGACTTGCTTTAGTTTGATATACTAAGGATGCCATAGATTTCACATGTTCTTCATTAATTAACCAATATTTACCGAGCCCTGGGAACTATTCTAGACACTTGGTGTAGAGCAATAATAAAACCCAGTGTATTCCTTGCTTTCCTAGGGCTTACGTTCCCATGAAATTTGCACATAAACGTTCTTTTCCCAAATCTTCTCCTCCAGCCCGCAACATCAGCCTATTTGTGTCTTCAACCTGACTAACTTACAGCTGAAAAACAGTGACAGATGGTCTGTAAACACTGATCTTCTTGGAAGTCTGCAGCAACTTCACAGCTATTAGAAAGGAAGTTTACAAATCAGAAGTTAGTCGGAAGGAAGAGGAAGAGACAGGGTGGACAGAACCTTGGAAAATAGTATCAGAATTCAAAGTGACCTGAGTAAATTGGGGAAACAGCCAGAAGCAAACAGAATAGGCTTCCGCAAAGACAAGTGAGATGCAGTGCAGCTATAGAGAAAGACAAAAGTAACTTTGCACACTAAAGACCCAAGAAGACAGGTACTATACAAGTTTTCAGTTCAGAGATCTAGGCATTGACAAAAAAACGGTGTTTTCGGCATGGTAAGGGGCCACCTTTCAAAGGTGTCATTGAGATAACTAAATGTGAGTGGGGACTGTAGGAACCATGGGATGATGCTTTGTTGCACTTGTTCGGAATGCAACAGAAAAAATGACCTCTTGCAAGCTTTGAATGTCCATGGAAAAAGTATTGCCTTCTTGCACTAGGGAAATCAAACGACAGATAACTGTTTGGTCACTCAAACATATCCCTTATTCTTTCAAACTAGCAAATCCATAAACCTGATCCATAACTGATTCACTTTCTATCAGGAAAAAGGCCTTTAATACCAATGAGAAAGGAAAAAGTGTATTATGTTGGAAAGGTTGAGACTATGTTTATACGTGTTTGTGTGGTTGTAGATTTAAAGGCGGGGTGTCTCTAATTATGACTGCATGTCACTTATTAGGCTATAGATCAGTATCTGATCTGGATTGCGCCTAGATTTGAGGAAGCCACCTACCAAAGCCATGTGGCTGGGACTGAATGTTGTTCCATTTAGTCAACACTGTGTCACAGCATGGCTGTATACCAATGGCATTTCTGTGATTGTTGCTGGCCTTTCCAGATTAGCGGGAATTGATTAAAAAACTCGGTCTTCCTACATTAGTAGTCTGATTAATAAGGGCATCTTCAAGGACATTCAAAAACTAGAAAATACTTTGAAAAACTGAAATAGAACTTTATGCTGGGAAAGCTATAGCCAGATGGATTTTCTGTCACAATTTTGATAGCTTTGTTACAACTCAATTACAGAACTCCATTTTTTATGATTAAATTTTTGTCCTTATATTTTTAATTTTTTATAAACAATGATAAACAGGAAAAAAATATTGAGTCACCTGCTTTTTGCTTATGTTGGATTCCTCCCAGTTCACCTATTTTCTTTCTTAAAGGACCTAAAGAGTATATTCTTTTACACTGGTGTAGAAAAAATAGAGAGAGAGAGACACCTTGTAATCTATTTGAAGCAAGAGGTGGGGGAGTAGCATGAAATCGTTGCATCTTAGTTGTTTTTTAATTAGTTCAAATTAAGTCATATGTAATAATGAAGGAAGGTTATAGAAATACAGATATAAGCCCCAGCCATAAAGGTCTAACCCTTATTTGATCTGTGAAGGAATGTGGTGATTTTGAGCCATTTTATATTTTTAAGGTTTCTACCCTCTTTCATTTTAAGCTGTTTACACCTTTCATTTTCTATTGAAATTCTCAGAGTAATTTTAGAAAGTAATTATTTGTATTGAAGACTAACTTTCCTTTTTACTTGAAAGAAGCTACAATAATAAATATTAGGTAGCAGGTACAATTTACAAGTAATTTGCTTTTTAAAAATGTTGCGTGGACCCCATCTAGTCTCTAACAATCTTAAATTTGTGTAACATCAATGATACACATGTTTAAGATTTACAGTATTCCATTTCTTATCTGAAAGGCACTGTAGCCAACTCTGTAGTTTTTCTTACTAGTATTCTCTATATTTAATTTATCAATGGAAAGTAATAGCCTGATTGACCCATTGTATGATAAATGGAAGATCTGCCATCTCACTGTGTTAAAGCCATTTGAATGTATATGTTGTACAATTTCAGCAAATACTCATTGAGCATTTAATAAGTGAAAAATTCTGTGCTAGTCCTGTGTTAGTTCTTCGCAGGAAGTATAGAATGCAAACACGTGGCTTATTTCCTATAAGAACTGAAACCTTCCAGCTGTAGAGATCTGACAAGTTATGTTGTCCTGTAAATCTAGAGGTGTTCACTTACCCATTTTTGAGGTTAAAGTATGTGTTATTTGGGGCGCCTGGCTGGCTCAATCAGTAGACCATGCAACTCTTGATCTTGGGGTTGTCAGTTCAAGCCCCCCATTGGGCATAGAGCTTCCTTAAAAAAATAAATAACAAGGTAAAATATGCATGATTTGATTGATAATTTACTGTATCACAAAGAGCTATGATTTTGAAAAAAAATAAAAACTACCATGGCCAAGTTTTTTCTTCTCATTTTTTTTTACTTTTCTATAAGTAACTAAACATTTTTGTTTCATTCATTCAATATAGATTACTTATAATTTTGAGATAATCATAGATCCACTTACAGTTATATGAAATAATGAAGAGATCGTGTTCCTTGTGCCGTGTTTCTCAATAATATCTTATAAAACTATACTACTGTACTACAAAATCACTGCCAGAATATTGACCAATATCTAGCAATCTTATTCAGATGTCTTCAACATTACTTATATTTAATTGTATTTGTGTGTGTGTGTGTGTGTTTAGTTCAGTGCAATTCTATCACAAGAATGGGTTGTGTTATAGCACCATAGTCAAGACACAGAGTAGCTCCATAACCAGAAGGAAGCCTCATGTTGACCGTTTATCACAATATGACCATATCCATTTCCCTCCCCCTTGCATCTTTAACTCTGTCAAGCACTAATGTCTTCTCCGTGTCTGTAATTTTGTCATTTCAAGAATGTTATTTATATATATATATGTAAATTTCCATATATACATATATATGGACTCATTTAGTATTTAAGCTTTTGGATTGTCTTTTTTTACTCTCTATTATGATCCAGAGATTCATCCAGTTTGTTACGTGTATCAATAATTGTTCCTTTTTATTGCTGAATAGTATTCCATTGTAAGGATAGGCCACAGATTGTTTAACCATTCACCAGTTGAAGGATATCTGGGCTGTTTCCCATTATGGACTATTATAAATAAAGCTGCATGAACATCCATGCATAGGTTTTTATGTGAACATAAATTTCCATTTCATCTGGGATGAACGTCCAAGAGTACAATTGCTGGGTGGTATGGTAACAACTGCATGGTTTGTTTAATAAGTAACTGCCAGACTGTTTTCCAGAATAGCTATACTATTTTAAATTCCCCCAGCAAAGTACGAATGATCCAGTTTCTCTTCACCCTTGCCAGCATTTAATGTTGTCACCAGTGAAATTTTCAGCATATAGTGATATCATATTGTTGTTTTAATCTGTATTTCCCTAATAGCTAATAGCAGTTCTTCTCATGGGCTTGTTTGTCACCTGTATATCCTCTGCTATGAAATGTCTGTTTATGTCTTTGGCCCATTTTCTAATTGGATTGGGTTTTTTTTTTTTTGTTTGTGTTCTGTTTTGGGGTTTTTTTGTTGTTGTTGTTTTACTGTTGACTTTTGAGAGTTCTTTCTATATTCCAGATACTAGTCTTTTGTTGAATTACAAATATTTGTACATTTGTTTGCAAATATTTTCTCCTTGTCTATAGATCTTATTTTCATTCTCTAATATATATATTGAAGTAACCATATACTCATGTTCAACCTGACTGTCCCCATACAATTTGCATTTTCCTTTCCTCAGTCACATTTTCTTTATCATCTAACATAAACATGCATTCTGCATTCATTTTATACGTGGCCTAGTTATATTTAATAAAACTGTTCCTCTGATCTTTCGCTTTATTTGGTTAAGCAGTTTTGGAGGATGGGAGGTTGCAACTCATACTGATGATATGTTAGGAACTAAGTACATCTATTCACAAAGAGATGAAATAATTTAACTTTGTGACTTTGCTGTGCCAAAATTCAAACAACCAGTTGGAAAATGGAAAATGGAATTATGTATGTGTTGGATATTATGAAGCGAATATATTTTTTAAAGATTTTAAAATAATATCTATATGATTATTTTATCAGATTTGTAAATTCACCTGATTAGTATGCTTACTATGGTGTACTAATAAGAGTGATTATATTTTATTTTATTTCAATTTAAGGAATTCTTTTTCATAGAATTTTAAGAAATGTCAAATTCTTCTGTTGTGTCAACAACTGCTCTCCAAATGAGTGTTTTATCGTAAATGTTGCCTTTTATTCTTTTTTATTTTCACTGAGAACAACCCAATGGTTTCTATGAATGAGAGAAATATTTTGTTTATTTTGGCTTTTCTTTCTGTGTTTTAATTTTTTTCCAGCTTTTGTTTTGTTTTGTTTGTATGGAAGACTATGTTTTGCTTTTTTTAATTTTTTTTTTTTATTTTTAGCAAGCATGGGAGTATATTCTTGCTTATACTTTGGGAAAGAGAACACCCTAAATGGGGCTTAATCAGCATTGTAAACCATTTTCTTTCCCATTGACTCTTGGATATGTGCATTATCGGAAACATGTGTGCTTTAGTGGCATATATTTTTGAGTCTAATTAGCTGCCTGCCTGTAATCAGGACTATATCAACTGTTGTCATTCTAAATGTTTCCTTTCTTTTTTTCAAACACATTTGCCTGATTGACCTTTTTTTTTTTCTCTGTCTTTCTATGGGGCTGCTCCAGGAGCCATGGCTAATCATCTTATAAGCAATGCTCTGCTTCGTCCGCATGGTACTAACAATCCCTATAATACATTGCTTGGGGAACCGGCGGTCTGTAACAACCCTTCTGTCAGCATGTACAACACACAAGGTGTGCTGGAGTTTATCTTAATTTTGTCAAGTGAGAGTCCCATTTTATGTAGCTTTTATGGCCACATTCTATTTTTCTTTCCTTCCACCTGCCTTTTCTTTGTTTTGGAAGCAGACACACAGACTCCTTTCGCCTTCCACCCCCTTGGTGCTTTTATTTTCCATTTTCCTTAGGTTTTCCTCAGTAACAAATGGATTCCTTTCTTCTGATACACAAATGCTTGATTCACCAATCTGTGTTTGTTTGTCTGTAATGTTATAAAATGTAGTGTGATGTGTCAGTGCTTTTCTTGTTGTTGATTGATTTCTATATTAAATATCTATGTATTTATTTTGAGAAATGAGATATTTGCCTAAGGTAAGTAAGATAAAGGAAAGACTTGATTCAAGAGTCTTAATTTATAAGGCCAAGGAAATAATCTTACGTTATTATGCCATGAAGCACACTCTAGGCGCGAGGCGTCAGTACCGGTGAAAGCACTTAGGTCAACTCCATGGAAAATTACGTTGAACTAAGCCGTGGAGAAAAGAGCCATTCAGTTCGCTACTGAACTGACCATAGCACGTCAGGTTCTGCACTAGCGTGCCATGGCCAGCGTGAGCAGGCTCAGGAACATCAAGATTTCTTGTCTGCTGTGGCGATGTGCGAAAAACAAGGCTTTGGGATATGGTTCTTCTGAATATCCTCCAGCTTAAAATGATATACACATTTAATTGCACCTCAAACAAATAAGCATAAATCTCTTTAAAACCACTTCTAGTATAAGCGTTTGGACATGGCTTATCTTTTCTAAGAATAAAAAATGTATTGGAGCACAAGAAATTAAAAATATTCATATCATATGCGAGAGACCACAGAAAAGAGCTATTCAAATAAAAGTTTCCTGAAAGAAAAGTCCTCGTTAGGGATCCAATTACGTAATATTGTAGTCAAAGGAAAATTCACCGTAAGAAAGAGGCTGAAGTGGTTCTTTGAGGCTGGATGCCATAAATTAGCAGTATTTAGCTTTCCCAGGCAATTTCAAATAAAATTCCTGTTATTCTCTGTAGGAATCTGCGTTTTCTTTCCCTTCTCAGTCAGAGGTAAAATATTAGGGTGGCGAGTGTGTAAAACTTGGTGTGAATGGCCGTTCCATAAAAGTGTGTTTGTTACAGCACTGCCATTGGGTGTCTAAAACCTTCTGAGTTTCCTAGGTGACACCTTGCCAGATACATAGGATGATTTTAAATCATTTCAAAAATAGTGAAGTCAGTAATACAGAAGTGACTTCAGGAATATGGTCAGACTGTTTCTCAGTCAGATGAAGTAATTAAGGGAATTTTTGATTTATCAAGTTTCATAAGGCCTGTCTAAGAATCACAGACTCTTAGAATCAAAAGAAGGAATGGAGCTCATGAATCCTCTTCACCACATTGCTGACATTTTGTCAGCCTGTGCCGATCTCCTCTAATGGGACCCTTCTCACCTCAGGATTTCATACATTCAATTGTTGAAATGCTCCATTTGTTCCTTTTTTTTTTTTTTCTTCCGCTGAGCCGAAATCTGCCTCTGGCTAGGATGCTTTGATTTGCCCTCTAGAGCAAAGAAGAGCAAAGTATTCTTCTGCTCTCTGTGTCAATCCTTTAAAATACTTTGAAAGCAGCTCGCCTGGCTTCTTTTGGTCCTCCATTTCCCTAGTGCCATCAATATGAGATAGTTTCTGGGTCCTTCTTCATGGTTCCCCTTCTAAATTGTCTCTTGCCTTCTAAACTGTTCCCCTTCTAAATTGTCTCTCCTTAAAATGTCCCTATTTCATTGTGGCACTCAGTGAAATGTACATTTCACAACACAACAAATGTGGCTTGACACAACAATTTAGCAGACCTTAGGAATGCTTATGTTGTTTTTTTTTTCATTAGGCGAAATGACAGATAATTGTGTCATTGTAAACATTTTACAATGTGCTGACGTATTAGTAAGTTTTCAATAATGTTAAGTGAAGATTTTCATCATATCTGCAAATTAAATCTATTCTGCATTATTCACTTTATGCAAAGAGTTGTTAGAAAAGCCATAAAAATTGATTTACTTATTTTGTTATAAAAAAATTGATTTACTTATTATTGTTATAAAATAAGTAAAAATTTAGATAACCTTCTGTTCAGCTTTTTTGATTATTCAGATATAATTTCTAATGCTTTATGTAATGAAAAACTAACAATTATTAATCTATATGTTTTCCCTAATTCAGTATCTGCCTTCTTGTCTTATTTTATTTTTACTGGTATCATAAATTAGGGGATTTTTCTAAGGATGGAACACTACTATAAACACTATCAAAGTGAAATTCTCTGATGCAAAATTTAAAATAACACCATTGAGGTATAAAGTTTTATTTCTGTGAAATTTGTTACTGAACGTTGCTCTTAAGATCATCAATAAATACACAAAGAATTCTTCTGAATGGACTTATTGTGTTTGTCAGTAAGTTAAATAAATTCCATTGACTTTTCTTAAAAACAAAAGTAGATAATTTTATTTGTGTTTTTCAGAATCTGAAGTGAAATTGTTTAACTGTTTTATGTTTTAAGATTTTTTTAAGATGTTAAACTGTGATAGTGCCTAAAATAATACTTTTATCACTGACCAAAAATAAATCTTAGTGATTGTCGTATTGCTACTAATCTTATGCTTTCAGATGAATGCACTTAATATTCTTACTGGCAAGGGGAAATCTTACATGAAATATAGGTGGCTCGGTATGTACTGGAGTGGTTTATGTTGAATTACCACTTGGTTCTGTTCTGTGGGTTCTCTAATTCAGTTGCACCAATGCTATCCAAGCAAAGAAGCATTCAGATTTAAAGTATTCAGATTTAAAGTATCCATGTTTGTTTGTAATGCCTTTATTTAAAATATGTAGAGATGTGTTTATAGAGTTACTGAAGCATATAGAGTTCAGAGTAAAGATGAGTAATATACTTCTATTATATTGGATTCAGACTCTATCTGTGGAAATATTTAAAACTCCATGCATAGTATTTCTGGATCATCTTCTTCTTGTCAGTACTGGAGAATTCAATTTTTGTAAGATAAATCTCGCTATAGATTAACCTATCAATAAGACATAAAATAGGGAAGTCATGATTTTGCAAAATAATTTACATTTTAAAGTAATAATTTAATTCTCTTCTCCAACTTAAAGAAAGACATATCCTTAGGACAGGATATAAAAGGATACATTATAGTCGGTAAGAATACAAGATTATATTATTAAATATATAAATAAATATTCCGTTATGGCTTCAAAGCCTAAGGCAGATGTGAAGAGGACATAGACGGTAGTAGTGCACAGAGGAAATCTATGAGATTTTCTTTCTGATCTCAGTCCTGCCACTATTAGCAGGGTGGGGTTAGATAAGGCTCAGCCTGTCTTGGCTGCAGTTTCTTCATCCCTGAAAAGCAGGGTTGAACTTCAGTTATCTCTCATGGACTTTCCAGTTCTAAAATTCTATCATTTAGGGAAGGAGCCATATTGAGCTTACAAACGATATCCATCTGTTACTATACTGGTTTGGCTCTTCAATTCAAATTATTTTTCTAAAGTTATTTGGAAACTTTAAAAGAACTTTCCTCTCCACTTTGAAACATTGTTGGTCTTTTCTAAGTAAATTAACTTTTAAGTCCAAAAACCATATCTCTAAAGCAGTGGTTAACTTATAACTAGTTGGAATCTCCTGCGATGAGCTAGCCCAATGAGCTTCCTGGTTTTTATTTTTGTGATGGTTTAACCTTCCTGTAAACAAATTCAGCAAGAGCCGTCCTTTATGACCTGATTAAAATATGAGTGTTTTTTTTTTAATAATTTTGCTAGGATTGTTTTTTAAAGGATCAACTCTAAAAAAGTTTGATTGCAAATGATTGTGCAACAATCCAGAAGAAAACCTGATATTGATGGTGGTATTTTTCTTCCCCTCACGTTGTCTTGATACCGAATAATGGTTGGATTTAACCTTTTTTTTCTCCATAGTTATACAACTTTTGAATAAGAGTTCCAGAAATGACAGTTCTGATCAGTATTATTCACAAATGATAAGAAGCATTTGTATAGGTACAGTGGGGAAAGATAACCTTTTTACAGGAAGACAAAAGATACATAAAGGAAAAAACATGCAACTATGGAAACCTACAACTGTGGGTTTTTTTCTATGTATACAAGCTGAAGATTTTATTTATAATTTTACTGAAAAAAATTAAAGTTAAGTAACATTCCTTAGAAGCAGGTATGTTCAGACATACATACACATAATTATATGCAATATTGAAATATAGTTGTGGGAATCGTCATGGCTTGCACTCAAATCTTTACTCTCCTTGGTTGGTGTGATAATCTTAACTTTAAAATAAATGTGTTTTGTTGGACATTTCTAAACTGTACAAACGCTTATTAAAGACTCATTTTATTAGCATGTGTTAAGGGGGGTTTCTTATTTTCTGACTAACATTTCAGTATTTTTAATTATGATAAACCATGTAACACAGACTCATGAATTTTGGGGCAGTGGAAATTATTTCCTTTGACTCTTTTTTCTGCATATCATCAATTTGCTTTTTACTCATGTTTCTTCTACTGTCGCTGTAAGCTTACTTGTTGTTTTTTCTTTCCTTTTCTTCATGCTGTCGTTTAGAGCCCTACAGAGAGACAAGTATGGGAGTAAAGCTAAACATTGCATATCAAATGTAATTTTTTTAGTTCACTTTTATTGCATCACATATAGATGATGTAGTTATTAAAAACAGTTCATCTCACAATTTAAAAACTAAAGAGCCTATGAATCGACTTATATAAATTTATGTTAATAGAGATTAGACGCTTTTGTTGTCTGATTCTTTTATTGTGTCACATGATCAACATAGTTGTTAAGTCTCATGTAATGTTTGTGTGAGTTAAATTGTTTTTAAATTAAGCATTTATTTTTGCTAAGTAATGCATAAACTTTTAATTTTTATTAGTACATTCCATCATAAAATGTATGTCACATGCAGCATACCCACTTTATTTTACTCTGGCTGTTTCCAACCTGTACCTAATGCATTGACAACAGAAATAATACACACGTTTCAATGCATCAGTCACTCAACCATAACCATCCAGCATACCATAGCGGCCTCCACAGCAGCAGTCACCCATCACATACAGCCCTTTAAAGAGCATTTACTTTTATTTTTCTTAACATTGTGGATTTGTCTACAAGGTATCTTATAACATGAAAATAAATCGCTTCACCCTATGTCTGTGATGGCTGCTTTTTAATGAATCTTTCATGCATTCCTGTTTTTGGAAACTGTTACTTGAGTACAGAGTATGCATCAGAAGTCCATATACAAATTGATATATTTGGGACACTTTATTTAAACCAGCAATGAACTAGTTCAGTTTTGATAATCATAACTGCATCACAGATATAGAATGAATGCTGTATTTTCACAAGTTAGCAGTGTATTGAGAAGTTTAATAGAATTTTTCAATTAATTGTTCTGTAAAGAAATATCCTTTCTTATTTATGAGTATTGGTTAAATGTTTGTGTTTTATTTTCTTTCGTGGTTGCATTTGAACTGCTTTTGAAACTATTATAGATTCTTGGATTTCTGTTTATTCAAGAGAATGCAAAACCCTTGAAGAAGCATGTGGTTAAATTTTATTTCACTAAAACTATTTCTTCCCAGAATAAAATGTTTAATCTCCTTTAAACTCAAAGTTTAATATATGCACACAAAGTCATCACTCATTATGGCATGGAATCTTTAATACTGACACTATGTTTTTAGGGATCAGAGCCCTGTGTCTTTACACGTTCTCTTGTAGTACTACCTACTGACCCTAAACAAGCTCTACTGGGTTTATACGTAGAAAAAAAAATTAGAAAGTAAATCCAAATATTTTTGTTTTGAAAGTTCCTATGTGCAAATTATTTTGATGTGCCATTTATTTGACTAAGCATTATTTCATGACTACATCATTCTGACAAATTTAACATAATCCTTTTGTGGTTTTGTGTGTAGGAATTAATTTGATTCTTACAAAATTACATATCAAATTGTTAGAAAGTGCTTGATTCTTTTACTTTTGACATATTCATAGCATATTCCAAGCACCACACATGAATTATGTTAATATTATACCTATTTTAATGTTAAGACATGTAAAATTAAAGGTAATGAATTATTGAATTGACTTTGATGTGTATAAATTGAAAGCTATGAATGATTACACTAAAATTTTGTGTTATTTTTTTCTAAGTTATAACCAAATATGCTTCAGATAGTATCAGGCAATGTTTGTGTGGAAATGGCAAATTCATAGGTTTTTAAAAATTATTATTTTAAAGATTTATTTTAGATACTTTTCCATTTATAGGCTTTCTATCAATTGTCCAAGTGTATATATAGATATGTACATATAGATTTACTAGTATTTTTTGTTTATTTCCAAACATTTTATACTTAATTAAACATGCTAGCAATTTATACATACCTCATAGTCGGATGTTTTTGCTTTTGTGTCTGTGTGTGTGTTCTATGGCCAACTGGATGTAAATGTCATAGTGTTCTGTAATCTTTTTCAGAGGGGCTTCTGAACAATGCCAGGGATACAAGTGTCATGGATACTCTACCACTGAATGGTAACCATGGCAATAGTTACAGCATTGCCAGTGGTGAATACCTGAGCAACTGTGTGCAAATCATAGACCGTGGCTATAACCACAATGAGACCGCCCTAGAGAAAAAGATTCTGAAGGAACTCACTTCCAACTATATCCCGTCTTACCTGAACAACCACGAGCGCTCCAGTGAACAGAACAGGAATCTGATGAACAAGCTGGTGAATAACCTCGGCAGCGGGAGTGAAGATGATGCCATTGTCCTGGATGACGCCACCTCCTTTAACCATGAGGAGAGTTTGGGCCTGGAACTCATTCATGAGGAATCTGATGCTCCTTTGCTTCCCCCAAGAGTTTACTCCGCAGAGAACCACCAGCCACACCATTACACCAGGAGGCGGCTCCCCCAAGACCACAGTGAGAGCTTTTTCCCTTTGCTAACCAACGAGCACACAGAAGATCTCCAGTCACCCCACAGGGACTCTCTGTATACCAGCATGCCGGCACTGGCTGGTGTGCCTGCCACAGAGAGCGTTACCACCAGCACCCAGACCGAACCCCCACCGGCCAAATGTGGTGATGCCGAAGATGTTTACTACAAAAGCATGCCAAACCTAGGCTCCAGAAACCACGTCCATCAGCTGCACACCTACTACCAGCTAGGGCGCGGTAGCAGTGATGGGTTTATAGTTCCTCCAAACAAAGATGGGACCCCTCCGGAGGGCAGTTCAAAAGGACCAGCTCATTTGGTCACTAGTCTATAGAAGATGACCCAGAAATTTAAACCAACAAAACGGCTAACACCTGGTTGACTGTTCTGAGTTGATATAAGCAGTGGTAATAATGTGTGTACTCCTAAATCGTTATGCTGTTCTCGAAAGACGAACACAAACTTTCAGACTTTTCTTTTTTTTTTTTTTAACTGGGATTTTTAGGTCAGCCCAGGGGAGAAAGATAACTGCTGAAATTCCCCTGTGCCCTCTCCTTTCCTGTCTTTCCCCCTCAGATGGAGACTTCATTATGTTAATGAACGAGATATGAAGAAAATGGCACTCATTGTGGCCTTGTTGAATTCTGTTGTGTTTGTTCTAACATCTCTGATGCTCTGTTACTATAATAACAAGGACCTGATTTTTAAAAGGCCGGAATGGTTGTTTGAAATTAGTAACAACGCTGCATCTAGATTGGAGTGCTGCACAAACAGACATAAAACAAAGCAAAACTGTATCACATAGTGGTTTTTAGTCACTCACAACCTGAATTCACCACAGCGGGAATAGCTGTGGAATACAAAATAAAACAACAAAATAATGAAATGGAGGGGAATTCTAGAATTATATGCTAAATGCATATTTTATGATTTGCTGTATTAACTGATGATAAAACTAATGGCAGAAAAACATTGAACAATTTCTATGTAATGTACAGATACTAGCATTGCACATATAGTCAGCTTTCTGTTCCTCCAAAATTTGAGTCCTGTTAATGTAGTGGAAAAAAAGAGATACTTTCTTTTTCTTTCGTGCTGGTCTTGCAAGTTTGTCTACCAGTAAGAGAGCAAAGTTTCCTTCCTTTCTTCTTTCTTTTCTTTCTTCCTTCATTTTCTTTTCCTTTTTTTCTCTTTTTCTTTTTTCTTTCTTCTTTCTTTCTATCTTCCTTTTTTCTTCTTTTTTTATTGATTTTTTTTCTTTAAAATTTCACCTGGCAAAAAAATAAATAAATAAATAAATGAAGCTATCACTTTATAAGAATCATTTTCTAGTAATACAAACAAATTATTTTTTACAAAAAAAATAAAATAAATAAAATTAGACTTCCTTCCCTCACTATATATCTTTATTCAGTCAGAGTATTTCCAAGAGCATTTTTGCAAACTAGAGCAGGACGAACTTTTATGTTTACAGTGTACATCTGTTGTAATGCAAAGCATATTTGGCAAGCAGTTCATCACCAAGACAGTAGCTATGATTCTAGAAGTCAAGAGGTGTCAATAGAACTAGTGGGGCTTCTGCATGTGAAAAAAAAAAAAAGGTATCCCATAGGCGTTAAAGTGCTGAATGCTCAGTCTGATCCCCAAGTGGGCACCTGCACTACCAATTTTTAAAGGAAATTCACTCCCTTGTAGTAAGAATCGAAAGGTCAAGTTATTTTGAAGTGATTTTTTTTTAAACTCTTCTGTTTATTAACAGGAAAATTTATTTATTTGACAGGATTTTAAGTAATGTAGGAATACAAGAGGTAAATTAGCAGCACATATAATTTTTTTTAAATTTATGATCCATTTTGTATGGTCTCAAAGTTGGATGACCTCATTACTAATATTTGTTGTAAAAGTGAAACTTGTTTGCCAACCAATAAACAACTGATTGAGATTTAGAAGATATTGTTTTGATGTATGTACTATATGATTAATTACTCTTTATTTTTCTCGTCTTTCCTTCTGTTTTCATTATATATACTTTGCTAATCCTCTATGGCCCAAATGAGCCATGCAAAAGAAATCAAATCTGCCTAGACGGATAACCTAAGCACAAAATTATACCATTTTTGCAGACAGAGTAAACCAGAGAAATGGGATGGGCAAATTTATGTTGGATGAAATAAGATGTATAACTTACTTTCAGGCAGGTTAATATATGTTACTATGTGCTTATTTTATAAGCCAGCTGGAGTCACTATGCCTACTATAAAAACCAGCTTCAATCGGAGATTTAAGTATTGAATTGGAGGAGGGGTAGATCATGTATTTTCTTTCCTTACAAGTCCCATTTCGATGTTAGAAATTTAAAGTCACTCAATTGGCTAAAAAAATGCCAGGATAATGGCAAAGTGAATATCCATTTTATAAAGATAACATAAGATATTTTTATGCTAATTTTTCTTGTCCCATGTATGAAAAAAGTCCTTTCAAAGAAATTTTCTAGATCTCCAATTACTGACGAACCTTTACCAGCGGTGTCTGAGCATGGAGTCCCTTTTAGAGCAAAGCCAGAATGAATTTGCCAAATTATAATTTCTCTTGTAGCATGTGATATTTTGGTGATTTCTTTTCTTTTTCTTTTTCCCCCCAAATCTAAACACCACCCATCTACAAATTAATTTCTTAAATTAAGATGAGAAGCAGTAGTTTACAGAATAGTCAGTAACCTATATATAGTTTAAAAATATATGACAAAAAAAATTCTGTGCTGGGCCAGAGTACATCATAACCTTAATATCACCTCAGAATATCTTATGCATCATTCCTTTTTGGTCACTTAACATGAGTATTTTTTAAGTCTCCAGATTTTTTTTTAAGTTGCAGGAAAACCTCAAGCTTTAACGGTAATTAGGTTTTCTCATACCACACCATGGCAATATTAGCACCTGACAGGTGGTTAGCCTATCTGTTGCACAGAATACATTTGGTAATGAACGAATCCTTTTTGGACAAGTTTAAGGTAACTTCAGAAACACAGATGTTGGTCTGTGGATTATGAGCACTTACGCTTGTTTTGGCAGTTCAACAGAAATCTATATGACAGCAGCTCTGTCGGTAAGAAGCTGGTTTCACAGAACAATGGGGAAACTACCTCAACTCAGCTTGCTGATGCTGCCAATTCTGATTTTCAGATATCACTACCTCCCTGCCCATTATCTTTTATGTTTCATTACATGGAAATTTGAAACAGGTAGCCTCCCCAGCTTTACATAGACCAAGCTGAAGAAAATCACTTGAATACATAAACTGGTGCAGAAGGCCATTTCCTACTGTCAGTTACGACCAAGCTCTTGCATCAAGATGAAAGGATGAGATTTTTGAATTTGAATACATCATAATTGATGTGCTTTCAGAAAGACTTAAGATCCCAAAGACTTTTACAGAAAGAGATTGTTCCCCCAAGTTTTATGTGACTATAATAAAACAAAACAGTAGCTAAAGGAAGTAATTATGTATACATTTCAATAGAAATTTGTGTATATCTAACATGTATTCATTCAGTCCGTTTTACACTACCAAGGGTTGAATTCCTGAACTTGACTTTTGTCCCCCATGTATTTCCCTTGTGTAGCTATTGATAAATTAATAACTTTACATTTTTTTCTTGGTTTTTTTTTTTTTGCTACCTTTGGTTGACTATGTTTTACCTCCCTGTGCCATTCATGACCTACTCATCTGCATATTTCTGATGTGTTTATCTGATTTTCTATAAAGTAAATTTTCATCAAACAGACATACTATACATATATAGCACATTATTTGGATAGCTGCAAGTAGAAGTTATGCCAATGAAACAAACCAATAATTATTTCCTAGTAAAATAATATTTTCATAATATTTTACTCGAGTTTTTTTTTTTTCTTTTGAGGTCTATTTCCCATGGTTGTTTATCAGGACACTAGCTAACAGACCTCATGTTTAGCTGAGTCACAGACTGTTGGATTGTTGCACAGCCCATGTTCCTAATTGATAATATTTATGGAGAAATCTAAATTTTGTGAAGGAGAAATAGATTTGATTTCCTTCAAGTTTTTTGAGTATCCCTCTGGTTCCACTCTATTAATAAAGTTAAAAATACTATAGTTGAATAATAAATTGCTATGCTAAAATAATCATAATGACAAAAAAGAATTTGCGTGAGAGCAATTATGTTGAAATGAAAATAATCAGGAAACTGTATTAATCAAATGCAGATAATGAAAATACCCTTAACTTCTTGTCAAACAAATTCACAAAGACTCTAAATTAAAAGTGTAGTTTATGATCTATATTTTGTAAGTCCCCATTAACCTAAAAGTGTCAACATATTGATAAAAGAGCCTTAAAATTTAGTGTTTTTAAATTTTTTTTTAAATATTAACTTAGTTGGTATGATGAAACTTTTCATGGTAATGGAGATAAACATATAAGAGAATTATTAATATTCATATAGAACCCATAGACTTAATTTTAGGTAATATCTTCAGCTTTTTCCCCCACACATGTTCAAATCGATTGACTGGTGTGCTTACTTTTAAAAAAATGACATTAAAAACTTTAAAGATTGACTTTCTGCATTATAGAGACCAAAAGGGAAAGGAAAAATAGTTCCTGGGTTGTCTAAAATCAACTCCAAACTAATCAATAATCATCTCCTATTAGTGAAAGAATAATTTGTTTTTAGAAGTTGTTCATTAGTACTGTACCAAGGTGCTACTGCTTGAGATGTTTTTGGAAAAAACAAAACAAAACACTATAGAACTATTGTATCAATTCAGGTTTAGAGAGAGAGATAAACAAACCCAAACCCTAATTTGATTTTGAGCAATTCTAAAAATATTGACAAGAATGTCTTTTCTTCTCTAACAAAAGTATGTGCGATACAATAACAATATGTACGATCTTCCTAGTGTACTATAGCACCAAGGTGTTAAGATTTAATTAGTTCATGTTTAGTAATTCATGATTATAACTCACCCCATAAATAATTACTATGCATTTCCAAAAATACTTCAAATAGATCTTATGTTGGATTTCTGCACATTAATAAGTTAGGAACATGGAAGCACAAGAGTGAAACAGCAGCATCACAAAATAGCTTAGAGAAGCATTTTTGTGCAAATGGAAAGCTTCTTTGAGATCGTAAAATAGATTTGATGAATCCCAACCATAAATTCAGTTTCATAATCAGCAAATACATCCTTTTTAAGCCATCTGAAAAAAATGGATAAATACCTAAATTTCCATTTCTAATTAAAAAGTGTTGGTAGCTGCTTCTTTCAAGCTTAGGCCATCAGAGGAATCTTTCCTATTTGCTAATTAACCTGATTATTTCTACTTCCCCTTTGCTTTCAAAGTGAAATCAATCTTTAACTTTCACCTATACACACACTTACAGACTTTGATTCCTTTTATTTACAGCTTGCAGAGGAAATAACTATGTGATTTTTGCCATGAAACAGGTAGTTATTACAGTTTTGCGTATTTTCATTTTCAATAAAGTTATTGCTATACCCTCTTTCAAAAAAATTAAAAGTCAACATGTCTTTAACATCCAGGACCTTTAAGTTATTATTCACATATGTTCATTTCAACTATGTTTTGATGTTTCTTTCTCTTAGTAGTATGTCACACAAATTTTTCTCATTTAATTTATGTCCCATTAGAGTATTTCACAGGTAAATGCAAACTATGATTTTTAAGAAGGCGTGTGAAAGGAGAACTTTGATTTATATGAAGAAGTCAAGGAGGACTATACAAGGAAAAAAGCCTCTATTGGGATAACCAGATCTTTTCAATCACAGTATGACCAGAAAAGGGCAAAAACAAGTTGGCAGACTTATGGTGAGGTAGCAGGACCTCAATTGGAGTTAAAAAAAAAAAAAAATCCAGGAAAAAATAATGAAATCGTTCAGAGTGGTAAAAATCTTAAACAGTGTACCAAATGCTATTGATGTATTAAAGCAAAAATTGACGTATACCATATTATAATATTATCCTGCTGATCCACAGGAAACTCTAACCACTTTTCACACTCTTTAGACATTCCTTATCTAGCCACACCTTGTCTCAAGGGAACATTAATATTTTACAAATGTTTCTTAAATATAAGTATTTTTCCTCAATTCACTTTCACTCTCTAATCTGCTTTCTCCATTGTATGCCAACACAGTTAATGCTCCTAGTAGCTTTGTACCGTTTAGAGCTTATTATGAATCTTTCTAATAAACATTAAATTAATATTAAATTGGAATTATGTACATTGTGCAAGATAATTCATAACCAAGCGATATTCATATTACAGGATAATTTATTATATCTATGAATATTACATTGAGACTGAACAAATAATTACACAGCTGAAAATATTACTCTCAAGTCCTCTCTTTCTTCAATTATTATAGTCAATTCGTAAAATTCTGCAGACAGTTGTGTGACATGTTATCAAAGTACTCCATAATCCAAATGTGTCTAAAAGTATTCCCAATGCTTCTTCCATTCTAGAATGCTAAAGGAAAGAGGTTGAAAGAAGAGGAAAGGAAAGCCGACTTCTAAGGATCTAATTTAGATTAACATTGCCATTCAGAATGAATAATTTTGAAATGAGAATGTTTCACTCTGTGATCTAAGGTTATTAACGATTTACAGTTAGTCCAATATTGGAGGATTTTAAATTTTAAAAGAGTTAAGTTTTTCTCAATGGCCCCAGACTGCAGAATTTCACACTACATTGGCAAGGAAATGTGTTTAAATTCCCTACCTAAAGTAGCTTTTTAAAGGTTAAAAATTCCCTGATTCTTCTGAAGGTGAAACTGGCAAAATGATCCCGGCTTCAAAATGAAATGGCTTGGTTGACTTCGAAAAATGTTTGGCAAAAATCATGAATGTCATCAACTCTCTAACAGTGCAGAGAGGTCTTTGGAGATGGAACTCAGGATACAGTGACTAGAACACAGTGTCTTCTTATGCTGACCACTGCCTAGTCTCCTAGAGCATTTTTAATGCCTTGAATTTCAAGTTGTCACAACGTCTTATGTTTTGAATAACATCATGAATCAAGAAAGATGAGGAAAAAAAACATTTAAAGTTGGTTTCCATGCCTCATTTCAGAGTAAAGATTTCCTTTACTATCCTAAGTAATAAAAGATAATATGTCTTGAAACAGCTGTAGACAATCAGAATGTGTTCATTTATAAACAAGTCTTCTTTGTATATTCGGACACTAATCTTTGCCTATGAACTACAAAATCAATAACAGTAGAGTCAGCTTGATTTCCTTTCATTTGGCTTCTGTGAATGCATTGAAAGTAGAAGGATAATCTGGGAAGTTTTTCCATACTGTTTTCCCACTTGCCAAGCATTACATCTAATTCAAGATATATCTTTTCTAAAAACGATAGTTTATTTTTAAAAATAACTAATTAAGTTATTTCTCATTGATAGGAACAATTTCTCTTTTTAGGAACAAGAATATAGCTAACGCAGGCTCTGGTCTCTTACCATTCTCATATATTTCACGTGAAATTAATCTTATCATATACACCTTCCAGATTTCTATCTATTGGATTTTTTTTCCCTTGTACAACTTTTCCAACCTTTTTTTTTTTCTTAAATGCTCTGTACAATCACATGTAAAATCATGAGCTACAAACCTCAATAAAAAATGTCAGTAAACAATAAGTGATGTAGTCACTTTTGTTATATGGGAGTGCCAAAACTATGGTTTTGGGACAGTTTTTCGAACTACAGGACAATTGAAACATAGATTCCTAATAGATTTCCCTGCTATCCCCATACGCTGCCTTCCCCTCTTTCTTCACACATTAAAAGTAAAATGCGAGGGCTTTTTATTTTTTTAATGTCTTCAGAGGACTGCTGCCACCCAAGGTAACTATAAGGGCATTTGCTCTTTCCAGAAGGATAGGAAGTTAACATAAGAACTTACAATTTGCCCTTAAAGTTTGCCAATACTGAGATATAATCAAATGTAGTCTTCTCTGTCACCTAATCTTATTTCTCCCCATCTGAAACTGGGGGACTGGTGGGTAGAGGTAAGGACGGTCAGTCACTGATGAACTTCTGCTGCGAAGGAGATGACGGAGTTCTGTGCTGGGACGTGCCTTTCTTCTTTTGAATAAAGGGCACAATCAATATTAGTATACGGTGTGGATCACAAAGAGAGACATTATAGAATCACCATTTTGTAGTGTCAAGGACTCTGATTATTTAGTTTACTAACTCTTAGCATCAGAAAAAGGAACACAAATATCAGCTGGAAAAATCCAATTCAGATACTTCTCCGTTATAATACTGAAAACACATTTTCGTAAGAATTATTTGCAAAGGACATCAAGAGGAATCATCAGATTCTGATTGCCCAGGATGTGCCTGACACTTTGGCCTCCTTTAATCTTTCTAATAATATGGTGAAATGGATTTTTTTCATGCTCACTTCACAGAGGAAATTTAAATTCCGATTTTACAGTCATACAGCTAGTGAATTTTGAACCAAAATCTCACAGTCTAAAGTCCATTTTTATTTTTAACAATGTTATATTGCATCAACTAAATGGTTAAAAAAAACTTAACCCACCCCCTTCTCATTTAAGTAAGGAGGGGGATGGGTAACAGATGGCCAAGGGAATGTTGAAAAAATACAGAGCCCACTTTTAAGACACTCAAAGTTTATGTAAACTCCATTTAACCAGGCAGTTGAGAGATAGATTGAGGTTTCACCGATTCTGTATCTTTGAACGAATTACTTTTCTAAGAGTAGGTTCCTCATCTCTAAAGTAAACACAAAATCTATTTTGTATGTGATATATATGTATAAAAGTATATATATATAAATGTGTGTGTATATATACACACACACATAATGTACTTGGCACACATGAAACCCTCATTTAGAAAATTCTGAGTTAGTACTAAATAGACTGTGTGTGTGTCTTGTTGTTTGTACTACTACCCCTTCACCCCCACCCTAGTACACATAATGGATAGAGAATAGTAGTATATGTCTAAATCAAATTCTAGTTAAATTTCCACTCTGCTCTATAGGACTATTCATCCCATTATCAAAGCAGCATAATAGCTACAAGTTTCTTGGTCTTTATGTGTGCAATTTCTCAATATTTAACCTTTACACAAGTTTTACCAACCGAACTTCTAGAGATTAAATACAGCATTTTATAATCTGCATTCAACAGGTCTCATTTGATGGGAAAAAAATTTTTCTAAGTTTAATTGTATCTCTTTAACCCCAGGTTAAACAAAGTCACATAGATTTTTTAATTTATTGTAGAATTTCAGAGAACACACTGCAAAATTCCAAGAGTAGTATATATTGCATTATTTCTTAAAATTATCTGGGGCGCCTGGGTGGCTCAGTTGGTTGAGCGGCTGACTCTTGATTTTGGCTCAGGTCATGATTTTCTGGTTGTGGGATTGTGCCCTATGTCGGGCTCCTCAGTGGGGAATCTGATTCTCAATCTCTCTCTCTCTTCCTCTCCCCACTCCCCCCTGCTTGTGCGCACATGTGCTCTCTCGCTCTCTCTCTCTCTAAAATAAATAGATAAATCTTTTTAAAACTTTATCTGGTCCTAAAATCCTCAAGGAACGTAAGGAGCAATATACTGAGTGCTATCAACGCACGGAACTCAGTTTGTGAAACACGACCCAAAATATTTTTCTTACAACTGAGTTTGGGGTTTTTTTCTATTATGTCAGTGAAATGCTGGAGGTGTGACTCCTCCAATAGTAATTTCCAACTTTATAGTCATGATAAAGTAATGTGATAGTAACAGTATTTCCACTAAATGTCTGGTCCAAATCTGTAGGTGGAGGAAGACCAATTAATGAAATGAATCCTGCCTTAAGAATTCTGCCCTAACCATTGAATCCCTTCATTTTAGTATAGCCTCCTATGTTCTAATATCAATGGTCCATTTGGCTACAGCAACTGGAGACAAAGACTCCATTCTCAACAACTGTGTTTCTCATTTATAAAGTGCATATGCCTAACATGAGAATTTTAAGATGCAAATTTTGATTTGTGTTAGTCCAGAAGTAGGTCTGGGGTCTCAATCTCAAACAAGTTCACACCTGTCTGCATGGCCGCTCCACCCAGGACCAAGTCTTTTACACTGTCTCTGTCTCTTCCTCAGAAACACCTTATGACTTACTTAGGGTTTTTTGTCCCTAGGTGGTTATTTTGGGACACTAGGGAGTATATTATAGGAAAGGATTAACAGAGTTTCTCTTTGTCTCGGGACAATCCAGAAAGTCCTTGATTTTACAAAAAAATAAAAAATAAATCTATTAATATTGGTAAGTTGGTAATGGATACAGTAGAACTGAAGCTGAAGCATGACTGTTCCACTCCATCATTTTAGGTCTGAAATGACATGGGAAAGGGGGAGACCGTGTGTTTCTGTGTTGGTGTCTATATGTAATTGCATGTGTATGTAAAAAACATACATATATGTAGTGATTGCCTATATGAAAGATCTTAGCTAAGTGGAGTTTTCCTCATTAACATCTATACATAACACATGAGAAATATTTTTAGAGAAATTTAAACTAACTTTTTGAATACATAAAAGATCGAATTGTTGCAGTTAGAGATACTTGCCAGGCTTCTATTTGTATGTAAAGTGGGATATAATCACATAGGTAGATGTGGGAAAAAGTGAAAAATCAAAGAATGCCCAGAAAGTTACATTATTTTGAATTTTATAGATAAATCCATTTCTAAATGTAACAGTTATAATTATTTGTCTCATTGCAATACTGAAAAGTTTATTGACAGCGAAGAATCTTGTCTCAGTATAATATCTAACGAGACGAAAGTGAGCTCACTTTCTTCTACTTACCTAGGATGCTTCATCCAGGATTTATTCCCAGTCACAGCATCAGAAAATATTAACATCTAATCCAAAAGTATCAAGAATGTTAACAGGCTCCGAAGATTTTATGTATAAATTGAAATAAAAGATGTTGTCTATATTGGTGATTGTGTATTAAGTGTGTTAAAGTCAGAACACACCATGGTATTAAACACAAATGTCCGCATACTTTTATTAGATAATCCTTATAATGAACATGATCTTTCCGATAATCACAGTTCTCTAAAAATAAGACTTATGTCGGAATCTCCAAAGTAATTCTCTTTATATTTCCAAATGCTGAAATCATTTCACTAAATCTCACATTACTTTTATTTTGATATTCATGCTTTGCTTATATAAGATATGACAATAAATATTTTATATTTAGTATATACTGTTAATTCTACCAGTTAAGTCATATTCTAGAAATTAACAGTTATTTTTAAATGTGGGGGGAAGAAAGTTAAAGTTAATTAAAATATAAGTCCCTTGTCTTATACTTGATATGTCTTAAAGCTAATAATTTCTCACACTCTTAAAAAGTTTCTAGCACAGTGATAATTGCCACCATTTCAATATAACTGATGAAAATGGAATTCATTGATTCTGTTAATGCTGAAAAACACACTAAGAGAAACTGAAAAAAGAATATGAACCTTCCTTTTAAGCTCTGTCTTTTTTTTAAATTTTTAAGTTTTACATGCTATTTTTCTATAATCTAAAATTTTTAATGTAATTGTTTTACAATTACAACCTAAATACATAGTTTATGTAGTTTATAAATTGCCTAAAAGGTTAAAAAATTAATAACGAATAATGTTTGGCCTTAAAAATTCAAATTGGAGTAATAGCTAAGATTGAGGTGTCAAAACTAATTCAAATCCCTGTGTAAAACACACTAATTCAGTGTAACATTTTAGTCACTTATTTTATTTTATTTTTTAAAGATTTTATTTATTTGACAGAGAGAGAGCGCGTGCGCGCGCACATGGGCGCACTTACAAGCAAGGGGAAGGGGAACGCTGAGGGAGAGGGAGAGGCAGGTCCCCCCGAGGAGCATCGAGCCAGCCCGGCTTGATACTGGAATTCTGGGATCCTGACCTGAGCCAAAGGCAGACACTCAACCGACTGAGCCACCCAGGTACCCAATCACTTATTTTAAAAAGAGAATATTAACTTATCTTGCTGTTTTTATGTGTTACTATGAGAGTCAATAAAATAGTTCAGGGTTTCCCAGCCTTGGCTTCAATTAGAATCACCTAGAGCATATTAAAAAAAAAAAAAAAAAAAAAAAAAAAAAAAACAAAACCCATGCCTCCCTCCAGACCACTTAAATCAGAATCTGTGGGGGATGGGGCCCATGTCTAAGTTCATTTTAAAAGCCCACAGGTGATTTAATGTGCAGTTTGGGCAAAGAATTGCAGAGTTAACTGTTTAAAAAATATTGGATAAATATTTGCATTAATCATGTTTAAATATTATACAACTTGTTTTTAAGCAGGAGATGTATGGGAGAGACCAAAATAGGAAACTTCTTCTCCTCAGATGAGTCTAATTAATCACCTAATTACGTTTTTTCTCCTAATTTATAAAGATAGAAAATATATAGTTCAAATAAAATTTAACTAGATTATTAACCATATTTTTCATTATTTAATTCATGGAAACAATTCTTGCTCAAAGTATGTGGATTCCCATCACTAGTCTCAGAGTCCATAAATATTATCATAGTAGAAAAAAGTAAGTTATTAATTTTACATCAGGCAAAATTCACAGACATGTATTAGTAATTGTTTACATGGAACAAAAGCTTCTTCAACTTTTCTCTGGACATTCGACTATCATCAGACCATATCTACATGGTTTTTGGCACAGTGTCACAGCTATCTGAAAGTCCACTTCTTGTTAAAGTAAATTGCCTGTAATTCCAGAGAGTGCAGCTATAAGTTGATGAAAGATATTCTTTTTTAATCGTTACTCGAAATGAATAATAAATAATGTTTATTTATTATATATTTATTTATTTATTAGTTTAGCTTCTGTAGGCTACCCATTTCACATTGTTCTTTTTAAGTTTTAATAAACAGTCTTGATTCCTAAAAGTTTCTTTAAACAGGGAGAGTGTGGAGGACTCCATGGAAGGTAAGAGAGAAACCCGTTAACAATTCATTAGAGAGAAAAACCACCCCTGTAGGGCTGTCATACCCTCTAGTCTTCTCCAATGGTTAGCAATCACACACAGAATTAATACATCTAAATTACCTAGCTACTTAACACATAACTTTCATGGATAGAGTGATGGAGTGTCATATAAGTTTTTACGCTAGTGACAATTGATCAAATGGCAATGCCTTTTTGGAGCGCTGTCTTCAGTGGGCTTTATCCTAAATTAGTAAGAAAGAATTCCATGATGGATCATTTATGTCTGTTACAATTATGGAAAAGGATCACAGAGGGCAATGATTGATCAATTCATGTGCAATGTATATGCCATCTCTGATACAGAAGTTGTAAATACAAATATCTGATACTCATATTTTAGAAGAATCTAGAGCCCTAACTTCTTTTTTTTTAAATGTTATTAATTATTGAAGTAAAGTTGACATACAATGTTTATATTAGTTTCAGGTGTGCAACACAGTGATTTGACCATATGTTTCTCAATGCTCACCAGGGTAAGTGTAGTCACCACACAACACTGGTATAATATTATTGACTATATTCCTATACTGTACTTTTCATCCCCATGACTTACTTATTTTATAACTGGAAGTTTGCACCTCTTCATCCCCTTCACCTATTTTGCCCATCTCCCACCCCTAACTCCTTTTTGATGACAGCTACTTCAGTTATGCAATGATAGAAAATAGTTTACAAGGGGAGCAGAAAAATTATTTCTATCATTCATTCCACGTCTTCCATTTGTTTGCTGTGTATAACCTACTGGGCAAAGTTTAGAGTGATTTTCTTTCCCACTATGTTTCACAAAGCTATACCTAAGCTCTCCTCTCCTCCAACCAGTCATCACCCCCAGCCAACCAATCCCTGACCAGTCTCCCTCAGATTTAGGCTAAATTCCATCCAATCTCATAGAAATATGGAATCTCTATTCTCTTTTATAATCTTTCCTACATAGCAACCTTATTCTCAGTCTTCCTCATATGTTTAATCTTAACCTTACTCTTTTCCCCCTTTTGTTTCTGTGTTTTGCAAAGGTCATTTACATATTAACTGAATCTCTGCTCCATAAATCAGCATCTTCTCCCACTCAGCCTTCAGATTTCCTCATCAGTCAGTCCTTTCCTTTGTTTCCCTTCTTTCTAAGCCATGTGTTTCTTTCTGTGCACAGTGTAAATTCACAGAATTGTGGATCTGAAACATCCCTTGAAATCATTTAGTTCAATCCCTTTACCTCACAGGTAAGTAAACTGATGACCAAAGGGAACATGTGATTCAGTTGTTCAGTACCACAGCTCATTCATGCTACACTTGGATCAGAATCCTGAACAGCTCATTTTTACTACATTTTTTTTCATGTTTTCCTGGCTAAGTCCTCCTGTTGCAATATGTCTGCCTTGAATGTGATATAGTTTCTCTTCTCTTATGAGAGTATTTTTTAAAAAGATTTATTTATTTATTTTAGAGAGAGGGACAGCCCAGGCAGGGGGAGTGGCAGAGGGAGAGTGAGAGAGTATCTCAATGAGACTCCCCACTGAGCTCAGAGCCTGAGTCCACTTGATCTCATGTCCCTGGGATCATGACGTGAGCCAAAACCAAGAGTTGGACACTCAACCAACTGAGCCACCCAAGGTGCCCCTCTTACTAGAGTATTTTTAAAGATCCTTTGATTTTAAGTAAAGAACCATAATTCAAATTTACTTAATCTAAACAAATAAAAATATAAAATACCTTTAATGAGATTTACTGACTCATCGAATCAGGGAAGGAAAACGTGAGGCAAGGGCTAATTGGACAGTGACACTGAACACAATTGGACAGGACAATGAACAAAAAGACTTGCCCTGTTTCTTATTTTTCTGTTTTTCCTTGTTTTCCTTATGTGCCAGCTTGATTTTTTTTTCCCGGGAGGAGTCAGTGTTTTATGGTGGTTGAGTGCCCAGACTTTGAATATAAGACTGCTTGAGTTCAAAGCTTCCTTCCCCCATTTTCTAATCTTGTGATTTGGAGCCAGTTCCTCTCTGTATCTCAAATCCCTCCTCTGTAAAATACGGATAATAATAAAATCTACCGAATAGGGTTATTGGACTAATAGAGTTAAAATCGTTAAGTTTCTAGAGTGTTTAGAACAGGGCTTGACATATAATAAATGCTTAAGAATTGTTCCCTATTCTTATTGTAATAACAGGCCAGTCTCTTGTTATAGACAGAGTCATGTTTGGTAGCAGCTTTGGACATTCAATCAAATAGCTCCATGGAAATATAAAACAGCTCTGGTTAGAAAAATCCAAGGAAGGATTCACATTCACCATGATCGGTTCCTATTTCTTACCCTGGACCTGTTTTTGCCCAGGGAATTGAGTCCCATGATTTGAACAGACTAAGTTGCTGTTTATATCTCCAACTAGGGCAGCAAAGTCTGACCAGAAGCTGATGTGAGGGGGAAGGGGGACAAACACATCTGGGTTAGTATCAGTTCTTACGATGCTACCGCTTGCCCTGTCCATCTGAGACATGAGCCTTGTAAACTTCACTCTTTCATATCTAAGTCTTGCTACATATCCAACTGACCTGTATTGGTCTTTACTCAGTTCCATTTCTATCTCACCAGTGTCAAGCGAGTCAAAAGCAGCTATTCATCTCACAATTCAATCATGTTTACAAAGCTGCACATTTCTATTGGTTACAGTTAATTTCTATCTTCTCCTTAATAAGATCTAATTATAAACATCCGAAAAGCAGAACTGACTATTTAGTTTTTCTATGGACCCTTCTTTTCTACCAAGTTCCTGAATTTCACTCTGTAAGTCTGAAAATTTCAAGTAGAGAAATACTACTTTTTCTAAACACTTACGTGTCCTTGAAAAGCTAATTAAATTGGTTTTGATGAAAACTTTTCCTGAAAGAAGGGAGAAATGAAAATGCTATTAGGTTTAATCCAGGATTAGCCAGAGATAGCTAGAAAAACTGTTATTCTCACCAAGCCTGAAGGCTTAGAGCTGAGGGATACACCCCACCACAATACATACATCTAAATAAAACAACAGTTCCTTTAAGAGTGCTGCCACCAGTTAGAAACAGTCTTTCAGATAAAGTTGTGTGGATTTTTTCCAAAAGTACGCCTTGTGCCCACGCATTTTTATGAATGGATTGCTGATCTTATTTTCCAACACACACATGACTATTAGAAGGAAAAAGAAGCAAAAAAAAATTCACGTATATGTATATATATGCAACTCTAGCAAACAAAAATAAAACAAATCTTAGCATTTCATCTCCCCAGTTCCACAAAATTTTGAGGAGGAATATGTATGCAGCATATTCTGGGGCCTCCACATTCTTGAGTCAAGGAGAAGCTCCAGCCTCTCATATAATGCCATGGGGTTTTCAGCTCTACCCAAAGAATGTCAGAAACAAAAAACAATGATAGTTTTGCCTCTTTTGCTCAATGAGCCATATGTATGTAGAGTTGTGTTTAATTTATTAGTATCTTCAGTTTTATTCTAAGTAGAAATGGTTAAGATTTTTGTGAATAAACAAAGTAGAAGTGCTACTAAATTTCGATTTTTCTTTTGAAGCATTTCCAGCATTTCCATAGACAAAAATAAAAACTAATTGAGTGGTCTCATTAAAAACATAGCTAGAAGTGTTCCAAATCTGAGACGCAGAGACTTGGACATACATCAGAAGAAATTACTTATTATTTCCAGTAGATTTAATTTAAAACAAGCTACAGGGGAGACCATCATAAGGAAATGATACAAATCTTTAATTAGAATAATTAAAGACTAATTGTGATTTAATTACAGATACAATTAAATTTTGCCAAGTTGAAAAACAAAATTCCGTTGAATGGTAATGCTTTGTTGAAGGTTTGCTAGACTCAAAAGCCGAGATTTTGGAATTGTGGAACTCGATTGCTAAAAAAGGGCTAGTCCTTTGTCTATGTGTATAGGCTGTACGTTAGAGCAGTTGCATAATTTAAGGACACTGACGATTTTAAGGTACTTGGATGGTCAACCATTTCTCGTCATCCTACATAAATGCTAACAACATACAAAACCAACATATCTTTTCAGTCTTCTTAGAGGAATATCAACTTCAAGAACAGCCCAAAATACAGAGGATTAAATCACATTTGGGGCTTATATAGTCTCATGCCCAAAGTGTTTCAAAATGCTTTTAAGAGAAGGGAACACTTGAAAGGATTATAACTCTCAAAAGACTCTTGTAACTAAACATGTTGTGCTATAAATAAATCCTGATGTGACTGTTCCAGAAAATAGGTGCTGTAAAGACCATCTTTTAGAGGGAAAATATAAGCTGTCTATGCAAATAATAAAACCTTTTTGGTTAAACGAGCTGAGGCGCTGATGGCTCCAGAGTTTTAGGATCCTATTCAGCAATTATGTCCCTATTGAGATTTAATTATCCCATTAGATATTTATTTACTACTACATATTAAGTTATAGTATACCATTAGAGTTGGTGGACTAATAAATACGTAACAACTGCTAGATAGAAAGCTTAGCCAAATCATTATTTCCAGTTATTTCACAAACATTCAACGTGATGTCCAGAACAATGCCTTGCCCATGGCAGGCATCCAGTAAGTGTTTTGTTTTTTGTTTTTCTCAATGAGAGGATAGATAATCTGACCTGCATTTAATCCGGCTGCTATTATCTGATCTCTTTTGTAATACACTTTTCAACGATCCACTTAGAACTTTAACTTGAACCACAAACTACATTAAGCAGTTTCGGGGAAGAAAAGTAACATGGAAAAAGGGAAGAATGTGGAGAGTCGCTAGGAAATAACAGGTGTGGCTTGTTTTGTTTTGTTTTGTTTTGTTTTGTTTTAACACGTCCTGCTAGGGTTATTTTCTCTGTCAAAATCTACCCTAGTTTGGCAAGAGTGTTTAGTGTGTTAAAAAACTGAGACACAAAGGGCTAGAGATAAAGCCTTTGGATAACTATTTCCATTTTGTAGTTCTTCAAAAGAAAAGAAAAAAAATGATCTACTGATGTCAAAGGTGAGTGGTTCTCCAGTACATTGATATTTATATCATACCTCTTATTTAAAGAGTTTAGAAGAAGTTACGGAGGCTTCAAAATGATCTCTATCATGATGACATTTCCACAGCAAGAAGCATAAGGAGGTTACTCCAAGACTTAGGTCAATGTTTCCCAAGCTATTCTGATAAACTTTTTTTCTGAGACATTGTGTGTGTGTCTGGAGGGGGACTTGGCTGTGGGTAGGGGGCTCTTTGTGGGCCAAGTAAATTCAGGAGGACTAGATTAACAAATGTAAACATGTTTCTTAACCACAAAATTCACAAAAGCTTTAATATACTAACCTTCGTTGTGATCTCCTCCAAGAAAGCATAAACTAGATATTTATTAAGAGGACGGATGATCGGTTATAAAAGAAGGAAATCAAGTTAGAACGTACATTAGACATCCCTTCGTAAGACCATTATCCATTGATTTCTAAACTTAGTTCTCCATCAGCAGGATTTCAATCACGCTCTATTTTATAAGTCAGATGTTAGAGACAGAATACACTCACTTTTTGGTGAACAAACAATTGCATGGTACCTACTCAGTCATCATTGTCCTTCTTGGAGAGGCTGGCCGGATGGATATTTGCAGGGGCTGCACAGAGTATGGCGGGCAGCTGTTACTGGAACACGGCCACGCCCACACATTTGTGGTATCCATAGCTGTTTTTGAGTTACAAAGGGGAGTTGAATAGCTGCAGAAAGACCTTAGGGCTGACAAGCCTAGCATATTTAGTATCTGGCCCTTTAAAAAAAAAAAAAAAAAAAAAAGGTTGGCAGCCTCTGCCCTTGTGGCTAGGGGATACACACTTCAGAACCAGAAAGCCAAGCTTCAAATCTTGACTCACATCTGGTTGTAAGCAAGTTACTTAATCCCTCAGTGCCTCAGTTTCCACATCTGCAAACATGAATAATAATTTTATCTACTTCATAGGGTTGTTAATGAAAACTAAAGAAGTTAATCTATGGAAAGCACTTAGAACTTATGATATGTGTTTGTGCCTGACACGCATGCAGTGTATATAATTAAACTACTACGATTATGACTCACAAAACCCCGATTTCTAGTAAAGTTGCAATGTGCCCAGCTAAAAGTCTCTGTTACCCACCCTTTCTTATAGCTAGAGGTGATCAATGAGATACAGGTAGAAATCAGTGATATTGCTTCTAGGAAGTTTCTTTAAAGGCGGTTGCCTCAGCTGGACAGTGTGTTCTTTATCCTTCTTTCCCTACCTCTTCATTCTTGTTGGAATATAACTATAATGGTTGGAGCTCTAGCATTCTCCTTGGACCATTGGGTCAGCTTGAAAAAGAAAGCAACACACTAAAAATGGCAAGGCAGAGAGGCTGACGGAACATAGGTCCCTGCTCCCATGGGCTTCTGTATGATGCAGCGTCCTTACGACCCCGGATTGCCTACCTTCAGACCTATGTTTTTAACCTGAGCAAAAATAAATCACAATCGTGTTTTAGTCATTCTTATTTAGACTTCTCTGTACCTGCAACTAGCCATAGTTCCTAATGGATAGGGCAGTGAGTCAATTAAATTATTTTCTTTTTTTGACCCAAGTGGCAAGAAGTAAGAATAATGCCATTTTTTAAAAGGCAAAAGTGGGCAGATTAATAAAATTAGCTGAAGTTTTTTTGGCATTTTTGTCTTTTCTGTCCAAGAAATATTTTGAAATAATGTGGGGTGCTTCTGAAGATGTTGATGGAGAGGGCGGCCGACACCTCAGGCACAAGCCAGTCATTCCATTTTTTTTAAACATAAAAGTGACAGGGCTTTATGTTTCAACATTAAACTGCGGCTTTGCATCAAGGTCTCATCGTAGACTGCCGAAGACAGGACAATTCCATTTAATTCTAAACTCTTCATGGATTATGTATTATTGTGGGGGAAATCTCAGCTATCATTTCGCTCCTGCACAGCGTGATTTCTCATTAGTAGCCCACAGTTAGCAGAAGAGTTTCCTCTCAAGGCTGTAATCGTTATGAAAATGGCAATGAAGTAGTTAGTCAAAAGATACTAAAGTGTGCTTCAATTAAAACCTGATAGCAACACAAATCTTTCTTTTCTTTCTTGACTCGTGTAGAAAATCCATCTATACCAAACACTTAACTACTCAGTTAGAAACCAGCCCCAGATAAGGCTCAGCGAGGGCCATCATGGCAAACACACCATGAGGAGGCATTTAACAGACGCTGTAGTATCCTATTAGGGGACGGATGGCCACACATGTAATTTCATTTTTCTCTGGATAACGCCGTGTCATTTTGCCGGAAGACTGTAGTCTTCAGTTCAAATAACACAGGACACACAATCGTATCGCTTACAGTTGATAACTACTTTTCTTATTGGTAAAATCACTTGGTAAAACGTTGCTTAGAGAGACATTTTTGGATGTTTCTACCTTCTCCGTTTTTTCATCCATGTGCACGTACCTCTGTTACTTAGAATTAAAGGGAGCAAACAGGGAGGGTAAAATCAGATGTGGCAGGCGAAACTAGTTTCAGCAAGTGGTTACGAGGAAAAAATAGTGACGATTGTTAGAGGTAAACCCATAAGTATTTTAAAATGACTCAAGGTTTGATTCGTTCCGTTCTTAAAGAGATGGCTGCCAATGGGCAGATGGCTTTCCTTTTCTGGAAATGGTCAGACTTCCAAATTATATGCAGACAACTGCAGATTTTTTTTAATAAATATTTTCATATGGAAACAATACAAATTTATAAATCATCACAAAATAACAACATACGCAAAATCCCCAAAGCCAGTGTTGCAAAAACACGAAAAACATCTGATAGCCTGTCTCATGTCACTCAGCATCCAAAAGTAAGTCCTTACTAAGACCTACAAGGCCCCACTTAATGAAGTCCATGCAGTTCCCTCTGCGTTCAGCTCCTACTACTTTGCCTTCACCCTGTCCTCCTGGCCACACTTCTCGGGGCTTGTCCTCAAAGACAGAAGGTGTGCTCCTGCCAATGGACCCAGCAATTGCTGTTGCCTCTGGTGTGGCGCTCCTTGCCAGGCAAATCCCCCTGGTCCCTTCACAGGCTTCCTCGGTGAGGCTTGTGCAACCAGCCCACTGACAAATCCAGCGATCTTCCCCTCCTGCTCTCTTTGTTTAAATTTTCTTATCACGTAATATTTTCACTTATTTATCTGGCATCTTCTCTGTCTCTCCAGGTTCTATTTTCAAGGGGATAGTGATTAATGTCTGTGTTATTCATTATTCCCAGGACCTGGAACAGCACGTGACACAGAGCAGGCACAAAGTAAATATATGTTGAATGAAGGAGTGGATGAATGGAGAAGCAATAATAAACATTTTAAAATAGCATTTTATAAAATTTGCCACCGGTATCAACTTGATACGTATTCTTCTAAAAACTTTCTGGGGATGTGCCAACGTGTATATATTCACAGACATGTATGCATATATTTTCATGCATATATATACACACACATACATACACACATTTGACATAATTATCTATTTTTCACTGACTCACGTTTATACAGATTTAATATGTTACTTATGAGAAATAATTTTCTGCAAATAGCTTTTTTAAACATAAGTAGTCCATAGACAGCCTCCTATGCAATATTATATATATATATATATGTATATGTTTCATTTTTTATAACAGTAGGCTTTTCAACCAGATTCAACCTCCAATTTAAGTTAATTCTAGCTCTCTGGTGTCCTTTCTACATATATTCTTTATACTTAGCATATCTGTAGATAAACTTCTGGAAGTAGAATTGCCAAGTCAAAAGTGTATGCATTTTAAACTTACTATGGAACATTTGTAACATATACTGAAATAGATAAATTTCTTATCTATATACTTGCCATCCTTTCCATACTTACCGTATACTTACCATCCACCTTCAAACGTTATTAAAAACTGTCCCGTGTTGTTCATTTAAAGAGCTATCCAGGGGCACCTGGGTGCCGTCTGCCTTCGGCTCAGGGCGTGATCCCAGCGGTCTGGGATTGAGCCCCGCATCAGGCTCCTCCGCTGGGAGCCTGCTTCTTCCTCTCCCACTCCCCCTGCTTGTGTTCCCTCTCTCGCTGGCTGTCTCTCTCTCTCTCTGTCAAATAAATAAATAAATAAAATCTTAAAAAAAAAAGGGGATGTATAAAAAAAAAAGAGCTGTCTCTCTCCTCCCTTCCTATTTCATTTTGAAGGAAATCATCTTTATGATTTGCATTCCTTTTTATGAAATAGATCATGTCATTTCATTCATACATATTTCAATATGTATTTCTAAGAGATCATGACTTTTAACTTAAACATAACTGGGATGCCATTTGCAATCCTTAAAATTAAAAATAATTCTTTTAAAATCCTGAAATATCTAGTCAGTGTCTATATTTTCATTTGCCAATTGTTAAATTGTTTGGATCAAGAACCAAATAGATAACTCACTGAGACTGATTAGATCTCTTAAGTTTTTTTTTTTTCCTTACCTCATGTGCGTGTGCGTGTGCATGTGTGTGTGTTAAAGAAACCATGTTGTTTGCTTTGTGGAGTTTACAACAATCTGGATTTTGCTTGATGTCTCACTGTGGTGTCTTTGCCAAATTCCTCCATTCTCTGCATATTATCTATAACAATGTAGCTGAATCTAGAAGCTTCAGTAGATTCAGGCAAAATGGTTTTGGCAAAACAATTACATAGGTGATGTTTTATTCCATCAGAAAGCAAATAATGTCTGGTTATCTCTCTTTTTAAGGTATTAGTAGCCACTGATAATCGCATCAATTTTTATGTCAGTATATTTCCAGTCATTTTCATTGCCTGAGGCTAATTTCTCAGTGAATTTCTCAAGAAAGATTCATTTCATTTATTTTTTTTAAGATTTTATTTGAGAGAGAGAGAGAGAAAGCACAACAGAGTGAGAGATAGGGAGCATTGGTGGGGGGGGGGTTTGTGCTGAAGGGCAGACGGAGAGGGAGAAGCAGGCTTCGTGCTGAGTAGAGAGCCCAACCCCAGGGCTCAACCCCAGGACTCCGGGATCATGACCTGAGCTGAAGGTAGACGCTTAACCAACTGAGCCACCCAGGTGCCCCAAGAAAGATTCATTTTAAACAGTATTTGCTGAGTTCATAGGTGTTCAAAATGTTTTTTAAAAGTTTATGAAAAAAGTCGCAAATTCCCGAAAGAGTTTAGCTGAAAAAAATCATTGACTCACATTTGCATTTTGAGTGTGTAAAATATGATAAATACGTTATTCCTGTGTGTTTTGGCATAAAATGCTGCTATTGAAAATCTGATGACGTTCTGATTTTCTTTTCCAATAACTTGGTATATTTTGACTTAATGTCCACAGAACCTTTTTTTCTCTTTTTCTTCAAATATCTATAACATTATTAAAATACGTCCTCAATGTTGGCAATTCTGGGTCAAGTTTTCCAGTATGCATACCTTTCTAATATTGTTTTCATTTAATGATGGTTTTCCTGAATTGTGATTTTTTATACTTTTTCTGTTTCTTGATATTGATTTTCTTGTTTGGAGACATCTATTATACATATATTAGAGTTAATTTTCCCTCTATTTCATTTTATTGGCTTCTTCTTCAGGGATTACTGTTAAAAATATATTGGAGCTTATTTTTCCATTTTTTAAAATCTGTCTTCTCTTCAAAATTTCGTATTGCTTTCCTCACTTTTTTTGTTTTTACAATTGTCCTTTTTCTTTGTATTTCTTTTAAGATTATCTGAGTTTAGTAGCTCACCTGTTTTTTATAGTTATTTTTTATTACTGAATTTATTTTTTCTTTTATTTGTAATTTTTTGAGTTCAGTCACCTTGTTTGAACTTTTAAAATTTTCATCTATATTGTTCTTTTATAACTTCTTTTATTTTATTATGTCCTTAATTCATTTCAATTTTTAGTTAATAATTCTCATCTCTTTTGACCATTTCTGGCCTGGTTTCATAGCTGTAGGAGGTGTTCTACTCCACATTCTTTTGTTTACTTCCAAAAACTTTGTATGGGTTTCAAACCAATCACTTTCTGTAGCCTGTTTCCTATGTGAAATTTTATTTTTCCTGAACTGTTAGAATGGAGATGTGGGTCAGAACATCTTTTCTTTTCTTTTTTCCCTAACATTTTTAAAAAAGATTTATTTATTTATTTTAGAGAGAAAGAGAGAGAGAGCAGGGGGAAGGGGAGAGGGAGAGAGAGAATCTGCAAGCAGAATGCCCGCTGAGTGCAGACCCAGACATGGGGCTTGATCCTAGAACCCTGAGATCATGACCTGAGCTGAAATCAAGAGTTGGCTGTTTGGGGTGCCTGGGTGGCACAGAGGTTGAGCGTCTGCCTTCGGCTCAGGGCGTGATCCCGGTGTTATGGGATCGAGCCCCACATCAGGCTCCTCCACTATGAGCCTGCTTCTTCCTCTCCCACTCCCCCTGCTTGTGCTCCCTCTCCCGCTAGCTGTCTCTAGCTCTGTCAAATAAATAAATAAATAATCTTAAAAAAAAAAAAAAAGAGTTGGCTGTTTAACAAACTGAGCCACCCAGGTGCCCCCTCAACATCTTTTCTAGCTTCATAGTTCTAGGACTCCTTCTTATTTTAGTGAAGTGCTAAAATATATGATTTTATACTTTCTGAACTCTCCTGGTCAGGTCCTTATCTGGACCTTCTGTTTCTGCCCAAATTATCTCTGTCTTGCTCACCTTGGATCCTAGTCCCAATAATTTCTTCTCATTGTGGAACTTTGTCCAGGATGGAAGTTTTCACTGGTTAGTTTTGAGTGCTCACAGAAACCACTGTCCGTCTTATGAGACCTTACCGTGAAACTCATGTACCAGGAATTAGTTTGTGCAAAAAGCTTGTCTATGTTGGACTGCTCTGCCTTCTAGTGAGACTGTGTTGGAATTTTGGGGCTCTTCTTCCAGGTCATTCAGATGCCCATTTCCTTCATTCCTATCCCTCCAATAGATGCTATACAATGCAATTTTATGGTTGGTGGTGCTTTATCTCCATTTGTTTGTATTTTGGAGCCCATGGAGATACTGTGTCATCATTTTTATTATAGTTGCCTATAGTAAAAGTTCTTGTGAGGTCTTGGTCTTGCCATCTTACTTTTTATGATCGGATTTTGGGAGATCCATCATTATGCCACCACAACCATCTTTTAGTATTTTCTAGAATAGTCAGTGTGTAGATTTTTAATTTTGATAGACAGTGGCAAATTTCCCTTAATAAAGTCTCCTTCATTGTTTTCTTATGTACAGTTGAAGAGAGTTCACTTTCTAACAACATGGCTAACATTAGATATCATCACTAGTTTTGATCTTTGGCAGTCTAAGAATGAACAGTTGTACAACACTGTTTTATGTTGCCTTTTATGAATGAACTTGAGAAGGAAGGGGTAATTTGAGCTCTTTTCATGGTTGTACTAGGCAAATCATGTATGTTTTTCTGTGAAATAATGCTTTCTATCCTTTGAACATCTTTCTAAGAGGTTGTTTGTATTCATTTATTATTTTAATATATTAAGAAATTAGATTATTTTTCTGTTAACATCCATTTAAATTATTGTCTTTACAATATATTTTAATATCTATAACGACTATGTCTCTCTTGACACAGTTTCTTAATTTTTTTCCTTCTATCAGATTAAATTCAGGTGTAATTTTCACCTTCTGAGGAAATAACTGACTTGCCTGAGGTCATACAATGGGGTAGGCAGAGGCAGCATTTGGAATAAAATCCACTGGCTCCAAAATTTATGTTCTATTTACATAGTTCGTTTTAAGAAATCCAGTTGTTTTCATTCAGCAAGGAAAACAAATGTGCACTGTATTCCGTGTGCCGGATTCTGTGCTAACTGCTGTGGCTACAAAGATAAATTACTTTGTTTCTGGACTTGAGAGCTTATTGCCTAATATCCTATGGTTATCCTTTTTTATTGCCAATTTTCCTCCAGAAAATCATATATAAATCTTTATAAAGCCTTTTAAACCCATAGAAGTAGTCATTTTTAATATCATAAATACATCAGTTGGGCGCAGAGACAGTTTCGGAAATAATTTTTGTTTGGATTCATTTTTATGGGAGAAGAATACTTAAAAAGGAATAGAAACGAGGTTTATATTTTTTTAAAAAAGCGTAGGTATAATTTTTTTTACAAAGCACTTGCTTTTGGAGTTTATATGTACAACTCCTAACTCATGTTCCCCAATTCCCTTTTAAAGATTATTTGATTTATTGGAAAACGTGGCTCAGGTTTCAAGTCCTTCCTCCTTATGTTGGTTATTTATAGCTGCAAATACTGCCCTGATATTTAGTGGCTTAAAACAACAATATTTTTTATCTCGCGGTTTCAGTCCGTCAGCTATCCAAGTGAGGCTAGGCTAGGTGTTTTGTTTCAAGTTGCAGTCAATCAAGATTGTCAGCCAAGACCACGGTCGTCGTAAGGTTCGACTAAGTAAGGTTCCACTTCCAAGTTTGCTCACCAAGTGGTTGCTCAGTTTTTCACTGGCTGTTGGTCAGAGGCTGCCCTCAATTCCTTGCCCCTTGGATCTCTCGCGCACGCGCAATTCACAACACATCCAATTGCTTCATGAGAGCAAACAAGCAAGAAGACAAGTAAAAGGTGTGCTAGCAATGGCGGTCAGATTTTAATCTAGTCTTGGTAGTACCATCCCCTTTGCTGGGTTCAGTTCATTAGAAGCAGATCACTAGGTTCCTGCCACGCACAAGCAGAGGGGATCATAAAAGGACGTGAATAACAGGAGGCAGGAATCATTACAGATCGTCTGAGAAGTCTGCCTACAACTCTCCGTACTGATTCTGCAGCCTTGGCTCATCTAGATAACACGGTCATAGAAGAAAAGAAACATTTGTAAATCCTTATCAATAAAATTCAATCTAGATATGCTTGGAATAAAATTCTGCCAACCTTTTCTTTTTACTATTTTGAGTAATATTTTTATTATTACTGATAATAGCTAACATTTACTAAACCATATGGCTGATGCCAGACTAAATGTTGTCTATGTTTTATCTCAGTATTTCACATAAGGTTACTAGCAGAATCTTAAGAGTTAGGTGATTCTATTTCCCTTGTGTTATATTTGAGAATCTAAGTAACTTGCCCCAAGTCATACAATTAGTAAAAACCAGCTGGCCTGTCTCCAACTCCATAAATGCCACCACTACACTGTAAACAAAACATTTTGATTTTTTTTGGTCTCTGTTTCAATCTTGTGAACTGGACATTCTCTATTTAATTGCTAGTGACTAATTTTGAGATCAAAATTATCTTCTAGCTAAGAGCTTTTGGTGTCTTAAAAAAAAAAAAAAAAAAAAGCCAAAGCATCATGCAGTGAGGCTTTGCTGCACAGGAATTTTATAAGCCTGTAGCAGCTCTTACCCTGAACTGTGAAAAAACCCGAACGGACACAAGCCGTTTGCAAATAATTGTACTGACATTCCTACTTCATTACTTTTAATAGAACTGAATTTGTGGTGCTCATGCCAGGGAACACGAGCACTACCTTCGGGAGGATGACTTGTCAGATGTCCTTATTCTCAGTTGAATGAAATGCTTTTGGCAGGAGATCACTTTGCAGCATGAAGGACACATTCACTTCACTAAGGGACCAGCCTTAATTAAAATAAAATAATTTTAAAAATGGTTTCAGATGATCTTGTGCATACAGCCTAGCTACAGATAAAAGGGATTGGTTGATAGAAAGGAGTTCCCTACTGCAGCTCTCTGTGCAACTTGGGTAGTAATTCAAGCATCTCCTAGATAACCCAGTCTTGTGAACTCCGAGGAGGAATAAGAGCGGCCAGGAGCAGACCTGTGGTCGCAGGTTACTTTTGCCTTCAATGAGGAATGAGATGAAGAACACTTTAAACCATTTCATTGGAAACACATTTACTTAATAAAACTAAACAGTTTAACCTAGTACTCACGCTTCTTTGCCTATCCAAGGGAACTTCCGGACCATGAGACCAGTCCATTTTCTGTGCAGCGACTCTTCAGTCAGTCATTCAAGTCACTTTATTAAGTGAACAACTATTGAAAATGGGTTCTGTAGCACGGCTGTTCCCTCCCTCTTTCGACTGCTGATTGCATAGGCTCCCCCTAACGGATGGCAATAAAATGGCCATGGAACACGGGGGGGTTCGGAGGAGGGGATAAGTACTTTAGGTGTGGAGAGATATGTTTACAGGATTTATGGAGTCACTTTCCTGCATATTTAATTCTTGTTTGCCGTATCGGTGTAGGGACGCCTTCCAGAAGTCCTCCGAGTGTGCGTAGCGTTAACACACCTGGAATCAAGGCACAAAACTTCTGCCCCTAAAGCTGAGCTGCCATATGAACTTTTCCTACAGCACCTGGCAGCACAAATGTGTGTGAAGTGGAGGAGAAAGGAATTTTGAAAAGTACGAATGCAGGAACTTATCTGTGGAAAATTCTAATCAAAGAGGTTTAAAATTGTCAGCAGAGGATTTGATTCTTAACACATTTTTGTCGTTCTTCCTCTTGATGCTTAGAGTAGAAGCGCTCTCATCAGGTGTATACTCTGTAATTCACATGTGCAGTTATAAATATGCACTTTAAAAAATATTGTCTTACACAATTGAATCTATTAGACCTCCTGTGTTTTTAGGGCACTAACCTGCAGGCGTGCTACAAAGAAGCACATCGTTGTGTTCAGTCTCATGTTTTAATGCTTCTCAACATAAGGGAGCACATCTTAGAATATCTGGTCTATCTTGTCCTGTAAGTTCCAAATGGCATGGTTTATTAAAAAAAAAAAAGAAAGATTTCCTGCCAATGTGACCCACAATACTGACATCGATAAATATATCATACAATGAGTCTATCAACAATAATTTGGTTAATGACTACATAATTCTTTAATATATTTCTCTGCACAAGAAAATTTTAAATGCCCTGAAATTTCATAGCTCACATATGAACCAAACTTAGAGGTTTTCCTAATTTTGATAGAAATCCTTAAGAAATTGACATATTACTAATATAGTCAGAAAGCTGAAAGATTTCCTACACTCCAGATAGTAAAAACAAATTTCAATCATATTTAGAATGTTGGAAATATCTTTCTTTTCTGTTTACTGATAACTGTCAAAATTGTTACTATATAAAGAGCCATAAAAAAAGTATGCAGCCTCAAGATTAAGGGAAATACTGTTATGTAGGTGTGCCCAAAAGGAAAATTTTTAAAAGATTTGTTTTGGCTTCTGGTATTTATGGTAGTTATCAGCTTTTTAAAACTTATAATTTGTTATGATTTCTTATTCTAAGTAAATATTAAATTTTGCACCTAATTTGTTATTATTCTTTATTTCTTTTTCTTAGAGAAATTAAATAAACATCTGGCCTTTTACCAAACTTTGATTAGTTTCTATCTCTGCCTCTTGGAATGGTCATTCATTTCAATCTTTGTTATGAAGTGTATATAAAATGGTATTTCACTGTGGTTTTGTTGTGCATTTCTCTGGTCATTAGTGGTGTTCTTATTTGGCCATATGAATTTTTCTTAGAAAAGTCTCTTTATTCCTTTGATCATTTCTTTCATCATTTAAAAGGTATTCATATTGATTTGTGGAAGGTTTTTTAGGACATCTCAATAATTTGTTGTTTATGTATGTTGTAAATATTTTTCCATCTTCGCACATTTTTCACTTTAATACATCTTTTGCTTTAATAACAGTTCTCAATTGTGATCTAGTCAAATTTGTAAGTCTTCTTATTTATGGTCAACTTTTTTTTTAACGTATTTTTAAGAAACTTTACCATATCCCTAAATCAAAAAACATTTCAGATAGGTTTTTCTACTAGACATTTAAAACATTGCATTTTTGACATTTATGTCTTTATTTCTTTGCACTTTCTATATGGGGTGAAGTGGCTTCAATTTAATCTTTTTTCCATATGGATAGCCATTTTTTCCCCAAACATTCTTCCTTTCCCAACCAATCTGAAATGTCACCTCTGTCATATATCAACACACGTGGGTATGCTTCTGAGTTTTCTATTTCGGTTGTCATTTTCTTTATCCTTGTGCCAGCTTACACTGTAATAATGCCTGGTGACTTGGTGAGCAATTCATTTCTCCCTGTTCTCTGGCTACTATTGGCTCTTTACTCCACATAAACTTTTAGAATCATCTTACTTGAATAACCTTGTTACACATTGGAATCGTAATGGACATGATCATGATCAGGAGATATACTGTTTCTAAATATCAGTTTTTCCAGCCAAGGCCTTGGTATATCACTCCATATATTTATTTAGATGTCTTTTAATATCTTTTAATAAAACCTTAAAAAATTTCCCCTAAATAATCTTGAACATTTTTAAAGATTCTTGATAGTCTGTGATAATATTGTAAATTAAGATAGCTGTTTAATTGCATTTTAAGTTTGTTACTAGTAATTAGAAATACAACTGATATAAATTTGGTATTACTATTTAAATATTAATTTTATATGTTGCCAATTTACTAAATTATTTGTAGCAATTTATAGGTTTATAGACTTGCTAAGACTTCTAGTACGACGTTGCATGAAAGGACTAGATTATAAGAGACTTCTTCTAATGTTTCCCCTTTTCAGTATGATATTTACCTTTGGCTTATCCTCTTTATAAGGTTAAAGACATTCTATTCTATTCCTATTTAGTAATATGGGTATTGGATTTTATTAAACATTTTTTTCAACCTTAAGTAGATGATTACTTCCTCCCCTTTTAATCTGTTAATATGTTAAATTACCTGTATGAAGATATTCACCTATTCTCCTATAACTGGGATACCATTTTGGTCAAGTTATATTATTTGAAAAATACATTTGGATTCAATGTGCTATTTTGTTTAGGATATTGCATCTATATTGAGTGAAAGGCTTCTGTAATTTTCCTTTCTTACAATAAATTTTTCTGATTTTAATGTCAGATATATCTAGGAATAGTAGATTGAGTTTGGAGGATTTCCTCTTTTCTACTGTTTGTAATATTTGGCAGGATCCTTTCTTTGAAAATTTGACAGAATTCTCCTTTGTTCTGATTTCAATTTTTATTGTTAAAAAGTTAACTATCTTTCATTCCTTAGAAAATAACCTGTCCTTTTCTCAATCTCATATTAATAATCTTTTTATTTGATGTTCTGTAGTTTCATTAAGATATTCCTGTGTATGGATTTTAAAAAATTTGTTCTACAAATGCGACCTCAGATTTCTTGAATCTTTGTTTGACATTGCACATTAGTTATAGAATATTCTCAACCATGTTCTTTTTTACGAATTAATGTCCTTCTTTCTAGCTAGACCACCAAATAGAACTATGTTAGACTTTCTCAGTTAATTTAATCATCTTAACTTTTTTCATAGTTTCTACATGTTGCCTCTTTGTGTTGCACTATGTATATCTTCTTCTAGCTTTCATTCTACTAACTCTCTCCCTCTGTTGTGTCTAATCTGATGTTATAGCCATTCACTGAGTTTTTAATTTCAATTTTCATATTTTTTTGAAAATTAAAATATGAATTTTTTAAATATTTTGGTGTTTTCTTTCAGAACTGCTTGGTTTTTATTATTTCCACCCAGTTCCTTGAAGATAAATTCAAACTAGTGTTTTATTTCTTTAATTCTAGCCAGCATAATTACTTTTTATTCTAATAATGCAAATATATGATGAATTTATGGTTTATTTCTGTTGTCTAATATATAAATCCACTGTCTGATATCTGCTATATAATGCACTATATACATACATATATACATATATGTGTGTGTATATATATATATTGTTCTTATCCATAATTTTTTTTAGTACTTTTTGATTTATTTTTATTAGTACTGCTCATGTTTTGAAGGGAATTTACTCATGAGGATTATTTGAGTCCTAGGATAAAGCTTTGCTCTTCCAGAGAAGATTTTCATTTGCCTCTTCCGTATCCCTGTAAGTCCTAGCAATCTCCAATAACTTCACTGTAAATTTATGACGAGTTTTTATGTGTTAACTGTACAATGTGAATTTTGGCTGCAAATTGACCAGAAGACCAGGCTGAGTTACTGTGTCACAAAGCCAAATCTATAGATATGCTCTTGGAATTTAATGTTGGTTATCTATTCAAACAATGTAATTGGTTGTGCTTAGCATTAACACATACTTTGGGCTTACATTGCATTTAATATAAATATTTGAGGAAAAGAAAGTCTGATATTTCCTTTAGGTCCTACTTTCTGTGATAGTTTTATAACACCTGTGTTACTGAAATGATCTGATTGCTACAAATGTGTGGATTCAGTATACGATTTAAGGTTAGATGGGTTTATTAGCTATTCAGTTATAGAATTCATCATTAAACCCTTACAGGAAGTTGATTTGGACAAAGCCCCAAAACTGGAGATGTTTTTATGGCACTGCTTATTGGTAAACATTTTGCTAAATCAGGCTAAACTTTGAAGCAGTTAAATATGAATAGATACTGTGAATAATATGTAAGCACCAGAGTAATTTAAAATACCTTTATCTAAAGGAAAATACCATTCTGGTGCCTTTGTTAGCAATCAACATATGTATTTAACGTAAGATTTTTTCATCATTATAATTAACTACTGAGCTTTTGAAAGGAGAAATGCATACATTTTTAAAAGGCAGTTTGTTTAGCTTATGGAATATAATATTCACTCATCTATCATTTAATAGATTTTTCTATCATTGCACATCTGTAAGTTTAATGATTGCTATATTTATTTATTTAGAACCAAATTCTAAAGTAACAGTTGTAGTGAAATAAAATATTTGATGCAAAAATTCATTACAATAATGTCCATGTGCGTAAAATATATTATCATATACGTACTTGTGCCGGCTGAGCACAGATTCCTAGCACTTCACATAAATGAGGCTGTGATTATGGATCCCAAGCTCCTGTGCTTTTAGATGTATAAAGATAAAGTATGGTACACTTTGGAGTGTAAAGTTAGCACTCCTTCGGTTGTATGAAATAGATACCCACTCATTTTGAGCAAAAAGGTAATTTATTAGGGCAGCAATATACTTGGGCCTCGGGAATAGAATTTGAATGTGAACACACTAAAAAATCCATTAAATTACTCTCTTGGTGCCTCTCATGTCTATTTCTGTCTGCGTATCATGCTTTATTTTTCTCCTTCATTACAAAACTGTTTTTCTCTTTCCCTGTCCCCTAGGTAGAAAATGACCACAAACACTTGCTCTGAAATTTATGTAAAGTCGCGATGTCATTGACAATTACTAAATTGACTCTCTCCGGGTCCCAGGTTTCACAATTTGAAAAGCAACTGATTGGTCAAGTTCAGGGCATACCCCCCAGGTGTGAATGACAATCAAGTATGATCATGATGACTGCCAGTACAAGTATTGAGGGAAAGAAAGGGGAAGATTCCCAGAAAAGAGATACTGGAAGACAATTTATTAAGTGTCCCTCATATGTGATCCATGGCTACATTCTCTAATCCCTTGCCATTTACAATGGGGTCAATAGAACAACAACCCTGGCATTACCAGGGAGCTTGTTAGAAATTTAGAATCTCAGACCTGTCCTATCCCTTATGAATCAGGATTTGCATTTAATAAATCCTCAGGTGGTTTGTATGCACATTAAAAATTAAAAACATGGTTCTAGTCTGTTAAAATGTCAGGACCAGGTACATGAAAATTCGTTTTATTTCAAGGTACATTTTACTCCTAACCAGACATAATCCTTTAGTTTCCTGAGTTAACCCTTTATCTAAGCAGAATCCCTACCAACTGTTGTTATATATAATTTTTATATATTATTTAATTATAATATAAAGGGAATCTTAAGAATTGTAGATCACTACAAATTCCTTCCTATTAGTGGAAAAATCAAACAATTTAAGGTTCAGATCTTAATAATTTGGGTCAATTGTTCCAATTTTACATATGAACAATAGCATAATATATCCATTGACAATATATTTCTAAATTTTATTAGTATGACATATTTATATTAATTAACAAAAAATAATAGCTGATTGGACATCTCAAATGGAAACAAGTAATCCAGGTAACCTTGATGAAAGTATTTAGGATAATGGAAATCCTCAGCTCTTAGGTAAAATACACCCACATTTTTATGTAAGCATATTTTACAGAGTAAAACATTATTAGCTAAGTATTATTAATGCTTATTACAAGCCATAAACTTTCCCAATAATTTACATAGATTTTCTGGTTTGTATTGGGTCATGTTCAGATTGTGATCTATCATAACTGAGCTTTTGCAAATATAATTGTTTTTAGATAGGTTTCTTTTTCTTCCTCCCTCCCTTCCTGCCTTCCCCCTTCATCCCTTCCTTCCTTCCTTCCTTCCTTCCTTCCTTCCTTCCTTCCTTCCTTCCTTTCCTTCCTTCCTAGCTTCTTTATTTTTATCACCATGATGCACATTATAACTTGAGTTGGGATATGGAGTTGGACTGCCTTGGAGTTTGAGTTCAACAGTTTTACTAGTTGCATATGCTTGGGCTATTTACATCAACTCCCTAAGCCTCACTTCCCTGTCTGTAAAGTGGACATAATAATTACAATACCTTTATTGAGCTTTGGGGATTAAAAGAGAAAAATGTACATATCCTGGCATAAGGTTAGCATCAGTAAGGATTAGTTATTATTATAATTATTTCCCTTATTATATGCTCACCCTTACTTAATTTTATTTGGTATATGACAGCAAGTTTTCTCATGTCACCTTTGGAAACAGTTTTACTCTATCTAACATCTTGCAAAAAGAAGTTTTCTTCTTTGGTTAATTTGTTTTTTACTGAGCTTAGTATGGCTGGTTTGGGTTTGATATTTATTGCCATTAGGTCTCTTTCTTGAATGGGAACATCAAAATAGTGAGTGTTGTTGCTATTTGATTATAAAATCCACTTGGAGTTTTAACTCGATCCTTTGTTTAGGTTGACTTCATGTAATCTTACACCATTGTATATGTTCTAGTCAGAAACAGGTAAGCAGAGAAAAGTCAACAGGGAAGACATTGTTTGATGATGTTTACATATTTTTTGCAAAGCTTCCTTCCATAAATAGAACTCTAGCTTCCTGATTTCCTGATTCAATATTAGATTTACCACAGATAATTCATGCAACATTTTAGGGGTCAGAACCTCCAGGTTAGAAGTTTTGTGGTAAATTTATGCCTTCCTATAATCATAAAGACAATCCTTGATCTCATAAAAATTGATTTTAAAGAACTTTGCAAATATCCTTTAATATCTCGGTAAGGCATGGGGTTAGGTGGAATATTATTCTGATTCAATATTTCGATTCTTATTTCTCATATATTTCATAAGATGAAAAATTCAGGGAGAGTGTATCTTGCATAAAACACATTGAATTTTTTATTCTTTTCTCAAGTTTTATTTTGTTCTCACATTTGGAAGCAACTGAAGGATAGACCTAGAAGTCAGACAAAGGGCAAAAGGTCACATTTATTTCTCTCATGACTAATTGGAAAAGGTGAATTTAGATATGTCTAAATTGGCTTGTTAATAATTAATCTCTGTATTAGACTAACTCACCCATTGATGGGAGAATTGCACAATCCCAGAGTGGACAAAACAGAGCTCTTTCCCAGACCCTTTTGAATAAGACAGCAAACAGAGCAGAATATGTGCCTCCTATAGACAAAATGGAAGCACAGAAGTTGTCAAGAGACACGCTCAGTTTTAATTTCCAGAATTGCCATCAGGCAAGTCATTTCTCCTTCTAAGATTAAGGTAATTTGAGCTTCACTATATTTTTTTTTTTCCTCATGTAATGCAGTGAGATGCCACAAAACTTTGTATTACTGTGGAATCAAAGGTATCTTAAGCACTGGTAAATAATGGCATTCTAACTTTCTGGGTAGTGTTCAGAATCTAGGTGTAGCTTGCTCACCTGAAATTTTAATTGTTATTTTATATATTTTATGTAAGATTAAGTAGTGATTTATGACATCCTCAGACAAGTAAAGTCCAGCCCAAACTTTGGAATTATGAATTCAAACTTATTTTTTAACTTTGAATGTATAATTAAAATGCTGTTAATTTCCTCTTACCACTTACAATTAAAGGATGCACCTTCTTTACTAAAATTCTAACTTCATCTATTTCCTTCTGTCAACTTCCTTTCTAATTTTTCAAGTTTCAGGGTGGGAGGAAGCTCGTTGGGTGGAATCCAGGGCAAATCATTAATTACAATGCAATTGCATTGATAAAAATCTCAAGTATTAAATTTGGAATTTATTTTTATTTTTCTTTCTCATTGGATCAACTCAGTTTATGTTGATTCCTTCAGTTCCAACCTCAATTAGACTTATTCCGTCATCATAAGATGCTAATCTCTTCCCATGACATTTTGTATGTGGAATGCATAAGAAAACCATGGAGACAAGATTTATTTGTCAAATCTCTAAGCTTTAAGATTTCGTGTGGAAAGAGAAGCTTGAGTTCTGCTTCTCCTTCCCCATTTTCTCTTTTCTTATTTGTTTATTTGTTTCACTTCCAAACTTCTTCAGCAGTTTCTTTTTTTTTATTTTTAGAGATGAAAAAATTACAGCTATTTATTTGTAGTATGGTACAAATTTTAATATTATTAATTTTATAGTATGGTAACAAAATTGTTAGCTGCTGTATAGAAATCTTGTATCTTAAAGTTTTTAAGATTTTTTTGTGGGGGGTTCTTGAAAAAAAAAAATCCTGCAATTTTATCATTTAGCTTAACTGAGAATTGTCTGAAACAGATTTGGGACATCAGTTTTTTCAATATAAATACCCATTTAAAAATACACATGTTGGGTATTAGTGACATTCTTTAAGATTATTAAACTATTCTCTCTGGACAGTTTAACAGCATTCTTACTGCATACACATTCAACCATCTGGTTTACCTAAAGAGAATTTAAAGAATGATGTCACCAGAGTACCTCATCTACATGGAAAACACTGCACTGCATACACAAGAGTGTTATTAGAAACATATGTTGGGTTTAAAAACGCCTGCCATTTCATTCACTGTGAGCCAGATTCTATCAGTGACAAAAATTTCTCAGGAAGTTAGCTGGCACTTGAATTTATTAAATTACTACTAAAAAGCACAACATCTTAAAACTTGTCTCAAATGTCTTGCACCAATCAAAATACTTGATTTACTCTGAGAATATTCTCCTCTTAAAAAAAAGACCTGTGTATTATACTTCTAAAGGCATAGTGAAGATTTAGAGAGTCTATATACCAGCATTTATATTTTTTTACATTTAAAGACAGAAAGGTCAACATTTAATCTCACAGTGAAAGTACTGACCTATTTCCACTAATGGTTAAAAAAATTGAAAAACTGTCTGATTTCAGAGAGGAAATGCAAAAGACATTTTATGGACAAATATTTAAAAAAATAATCAGAACAAAGTACTATTTTTAGCGTTTCAGTGACTTTATTTTAAAAAGGAAAAGCTGTTTATAATCAACTACCCTTAAAGTACAAGGAAAATGGTAACAAGTCGCAAGCAATAAAAAAACAAAAGATTAAGGACTTTTTTGTAATAATGCTTGGGGTTAAAATGAAATAAATACAGGATATTATGTATTTTATCTACCAGTGAATTTTAAATTTTACTTTAAAATGTTAAAGAAGTTCCTCCTCCTAATTGTCATATTATTTCTTTTAAAGAATCTTTTTCCTGAAAGACAAAAACCTTTAACAAAATTCATTTTACTTACTTTTAAAAACAGTCTATTCCCAGCAGGGAAGTGGGCTGGTGAATGCCAAATAAAATCAGATTTCTGAGAGCAAAATAAAGATAGAACGGTTTTTGGATAGGCAACCAACCACATCTACTTCCAAGGTCTTATCTGAAATCAATTTTGATGTAGTCAAATTATTCAGCGTACTTGAAGTTTAATATTGCCTTGCTACATTAATGTATTAATTGTTATATTGCTTGTGAAAGCTAAAACTCTCAAAAAACAAAACAAAACAAAATTCTATGCTTCCCAATGTAAAATGATAAAATAAAAATATACCCTAAAGTCAACGAAACTGATAAAATGTATACGGAATATAAATGACCTAGAAATAATGTGGTTTCCTAAAATCTTATTATTTGCTTTTGTTTGTTTTTTGATGCACTAGATTACATATACCGAATGGCCTTGAATTTATTAAATATCATAAATTTAATGTCATATTAAAATCTGGTTTATACTATAGGCTGGTGAATATCCATAAAGTTCAACAACTTCCAAATTGGGATTCTTTCAGGAGATAATATAATGTAGTGAATGGGGCATGAGTATGGGGGCAGAGGGCGGGGCAAACAGCCTGGTTTTTAATCTCAATATCTTTATGTACTAACCATGTGGTTCACAGTGAGTCATATAATCTCTGAGCCTGTTTTCACTTCTGTAAAGTGGAAAATTTTTAAGTTATTCTGTACATGATACATACTTATTCCAGTTACTGGGGCTTCCTAACAAATTATTCCAAAATGTAATGGTGTAAAACAGCCATGTTTGTGGGCTTTGTGGGTCTAGAAGCACAGTGGGGATGGTTTGTATCTGCCCTACAATGTCCTTGGCCTCGGCTGAAGATGGAAGCTGAAATTATCGAAGAAATCATCAATTTATACATCTAGAGTAAATGCCAGCTGATACCAGGGGGCAGCTAGTTCCTTTGTGTGAGGGCTAGTTTGAGCTTCTCTCAGCATGGTGGCTGGGTTGCAAGAATGAGTGTCCTGGGAGGGTGCCAAGTGGCAGCTGCATCTGTTATGAAACCCAGACTCCGAAGTAACATAAAATCATCCCACCCTACTCTGTTGATTAAAGTAGCCACAATCCCCTGCCCAGATACAATGGTACCCCACTTCTTGGTGGAAAGATTTTGAGTCACTTTGCAAGAACATATGGGATGGGGTACATAGATTGAATAAAGTAAAAGTAGAAAGTAAAAGCTTTAGAAAGTAAAAGCTTCTACAGTCTTCGACATACAGAAGCTATTATTACTTTTTATAACATACAATATGGAATTGTGGAAAAGTCAAAGATTTGGAATAATGATATTTGCCACTTATTAACTTAAAATTCCTATTAAATTATTTAAATATTCTTTTTTTTTTAAAGATTTTATTTTTATTTATTTAACAGAGAGAGACAGCCAGCGAGAGAGGGACCACAGGCAGGGGGAGTGGGAGAGAAAGAAGCAGGCTCCCAGCAGAGAAGCCCGATGTGGGGCTCGACCCAAGAACGCCGGGACCACGCCCTGAGCCGAAGGCAGACGCTTAACAACTGTGCCACCCAGGCGCCCCAAATTATTTAAATATTCTTTATTAAATTAGGGGGATACACTTATTCTGAAGGGTTATTGCAAGGATTAAAGAGATAATACACAAAGTACTTGATAGATGCTAAGCACCCGATAAATGCTCCCCTCCCCCACCACCGCTCACAAATTTTGGCTCTATGGTGTCGCTAAAAATGTCTCAGCCTGCTACTAAATCAAAGCGTTCTCAACAGACCAAAGTTGTTAATAGGCCAAAGGATGGATTTCTGTTTAGAATCAGACTATAAGCAGTGTGTTCAGGAAAGGGCAAAATACAACTTTTATATGGAAAAATCCAGTGTCACCAACAAGCTCGAGAAACAAATTGAATCACAGACTCACAGAATCTTAGAAAAGAAAGGTGGCCAATAGGGCAAACACCACATTTTATAGATAAGAGAATCAAGAGAGGTTAAATTGCTTGTTCAAGGTTAAACTCTAAGGAGCAAATCTGCAGCATGAAATTCATGTTGGCTAACTTGTAAGTTCAAGTCTCTAGTACTCAACTATGCACATCGGGAACTTTTTTTATACCTTTTTTTCTTTGAAATAGAATCATGCATTAGTTATGACTGAGTATATTATTTATGTGAACCTAATAACAATGTGATTATAATCGCTAATGAATTCCTATGTCTTAGGTCTTAGGATAGTTTTTAAAAATCTTTAATAAAATAGAAGGAGCCCTTATTTTATTGTGGGAAACAGTCAGGAAACTGAAAGTTAAAAATAGTTGAAACCATTTCCAAACAAAGTTCCCCAAAAAGTACATTTCCATTTTTGTATTATTACATTGGTTGATCAAAAACCCGCATGTGATTGGACCAACCACAAATATATACTCAGTTTTCCTGCCATGGAAGGAGTGTAGTAGTTGAGGACAAGGGATCTGGAATCAGACTGCTTGAGTTGAATCCTGTAACTTCCCTGGGCTTCCCATAATAGTTTGAGTAGTTATAAGAACTAAGTGGTGTATTAGTTTCCTGTTGCTGCTGTAACAATTTACCACAAACTTAGTGACATAAACACACAAGTTTATTCTCTTACAGCTCTAGACTCAGAAGTCCTAAACTAGTTTCACTGGTTTAAAATCCAGGTGTTGGTGAGGTGGGTATCTTGTGAAGGCTCTGAAGGGAGAATGTGTTTCCTGCTATTTTCAACGTCTAGTGGCTACCTGCATTTCTTGTGATTACATTTAGGACCCACAAGGATAATCTAGGATCATTTTCCCATTTCAAGATACTTAATATAATCACATCTTCCAAGTCCCTTTTACTAGATAATGAAATATTCACAGGTTCGGAGGATTAGGACATAGATAAATTTAGGAGATGTTATTCAGCCTACCATAATTGCAATGATGCATACAAAGTATTCTACACCTCGTCTGGCTCTAAGTAAATGCTTAATAAATGCTAGCAGTTATATTATTATTATGAAACATGGCCAGTTTTTCATTATACACATAGATACTACTTGCTTCCCTCAAAGTCACACCACTGTGTGATGTTATTCAAAGAATGTGGATGGCAGGAGTGAAAAAGGTAAACATTGTCTTGTTTCTGAGTGTCACCTGGTGGAATTACTGGAGTCCCAAGCACACCTGAAATCTCTTCCTTTCCCTTACATGACCCTAAGTAGGCACCCCTGCATTCTACAGCACTTCTAAAACTTCTTTTCCACCTCTTCATTGCTTTGATGATTTGACCCCATTTTTGGTTTCTTCTCCCCTAAGTTTCTATTTTTTCTTTCTTTTTACCAAATTTGATATTGCACACCCTTAATTAGGTGGCATCTATATGTCTCTTACAGCCTTCTCTCAGAAGGCACTTCAAGCAGATTTCCCCCAGGGTAAATTGGAGGCTATTACCATCAACTGCCTCACTGGTGGAAGATGTTCAAAATGACATCTTTCCTTTTGCCAAACACAGGGTGAGTTCTCTGTTGAGTCAGGACATGAATAATGATTAAAAATCTAGCTTACATCAGGACTGCATTGACGTACACAAAAGCCCTGTTCTCTGCCTAAGAAGTTTATGGTAAGTATGACCCCGAAAATGGAAAACAACACTGACAACGGTCATTATAATACAGAGTGGTATGCTCAAGAATATTCGATATTCAGGCACTACAGGCACATATCGGAGAGGCAACTAAGCCTGATTTGGAGCGTCTGAGGAGGATTCCTGAAGAAAATGGTCTGTAGGCTAAGACTTAAAGAACACCTCTCCTTAAAATAACAAAATGCAAGATAAGACATATGGCTGCAAGGAGAATACGATTTTCAAAGAGGAAAGAAAAGCCTGACGCCAGACTAGGAGAGTAAGAGCGTGTGGACCGTCATGAGTGAGCTTCAGTATAGTGGAAGCGTTGAGTATGTCAGGAGAAGGAGGAGGGAAAACTGGCGAGGTTAGCCAGATCCTGAAGGCCTTGAGGGTCATTTTAAGAAGGTTCGATTTCATAGGAGCGAAGAGGAGTCCCTGAAGTGCGAAGCTATTTTAAAATTGGAGCTGGGGAGGATCCCTCCTTCACTCATGTTGCAATGGAAAGAAGGACGATGGCCAGATCGGAGACGGGCTGGGTGGCACAGCGTGGCTCCACGTTCGTAACGCACCTGAGGCACGATGGTGGCTCCTTTCTAAAACGGCAGTTATGACAAAGCGGACAAGTTCAAGAGCTAGGTAAGAGGTATTGCTTACGGTGTTTGAAGCTTGTTTGAATGTAGATATTGGGGTGAAATGAGAGAAAGAAGGAACTTCCTGGAGCCATTCTGCATAGATTTTTGGGTCGTTCTGAGGTTAACTGTCAGAATTTAGGTCCTTTCACACTTTCTTCTAAGGAGACTTTTCACTTTTGAGTTAAAAAAACTGACAAGGGGGCGCCTGTGTGGCTCCGTCGGTTGAGCCTCCGAGCCTCCGATTCTTGGTTTCAGCTCAGGTCACGATCTGGGGGTCGTGGGATCGCCCCGTGCGGCTTGAGCTCAGCGCAGAGCCGGCTTCAGCGTCTTTCTCCCTCTCCCTCCCACTCTGGCGCTCCCCACTTGTGTGTGGGGGCTCTCTCTTTCTCAGGATGAATACATAAAATCTTTAAAAAAAATAAAATAAAAACCTGACAGAATTCCGTGTACTCACAGATTTGCCCCTTCAGTGAGACCCCCGATGCATATATACTTTTATTATAATCATTCTTTAACCATTGCACTGATTTGGTTTCTCCAGCCCTCCGTAGAATTAGATGGTACTAATTCTCACAGGCCCCACCAATCAAGAAAAAGATAGGAAACATATGGCTACAAATTAGTCAGAAAGTCATGTTATTTAGAAAACGACAGCATTTTCGTGAAGCCCCTGGGAATCTTTTAGCTGAGAGGCTCTTGACAGTTTCCTTCTGCGATTTAGGAGGCATCGGAGGCAACTGTCTTGTTACAGACAATGAAGCAAAATTGTCCTACTCTCCTCCTGTCTTCAACTATTTTCAATGTTGTTGCCTGGTGTGATTCCAGAATGTTGCAAGGTGCTGAATTACGAGTATATCCAAACAAGAAAAAGGCAGAGTAAAAGGTTTTATAACTAGGATATGAGACAAAAATCTTTATCCAATGGATTACTTCCTCTCTCTTCTGAGGAATGACCTTAGACTGTCAAATTATAGCAAACACGACCACAACAGACACCATACCGTCATTAAGAATTCATCCCCTGTTATGACGGGAATTGGTAAGCTCTGTGGTTGCAAGGCTCTGTAAACAGCTGGTCTTCACAAACAATGTAGAAGAAGCACAATTCTTAGGTTTCTAGAGTGTGACAGAATTCTTTAATTTTTTATTAAAGGATCTGAATAGTTTACACAGTTGTCTGTATTTCCAAACAGAGAAAACCAGGCAGGTCAAATTTCAGGAAGATATGAAGTACTCTTTCAGCATGCCAATGTGATTTTCTTCATATGTTGTACAGAGGGTGAGAAACAAGTATGAAATTACTATTCAAAAATATACAGGGGCGCCTGGGTGGCACAGCGGTTAAGCGTCTGCCTTCGGCTCAGGGCGTGATCCCGGCGTTATGGGATCAAGCCCCACATCAGGCTCCTCCGCTATGAGCCTGCTTCTTCCTCTCCCACTCCCCCTGCTTGTGTTCCCTCTCTCACTGGCTGTCTCTATCTCTGTCGAATAAATAAATAAAATCTTTAAAAAATATATATAAACAACACGGGCGCCTGAGTGGCTCAGTTGGTTAAGCAGCTGCCTTTGGCTCAGGTCATGATCCCAGGGTCCTGGGATGGAGCCTCGCATTGGGCTCCCTGCTCAGCCGGGAGCCTGCTTCTCCTGCTCTTCCTGACCCTGCCCCCCCCACCCTGGCCCCCTCGTGTGCTCTCTCTCTCTCAAATAAATAAAATCTTTAAAATGCAAAACACAATGCAAAACACAATGCAAAAACAAGACAATAAACAATATGAGAATTAATTTTTTAAAATTAGCCTTCATGTCCTTTGTGGGATGTGAACTCACAGCCCTGAGATATGTGTGCTCTATGGATGGAGCCAGCCGGGTGCTCCAATAGGTGAATTTTTATTACAGGGAGGACTTTAAGAAAAAACAAAACCAAACAAGTGCATAAAATGAATGAAAGAAGTCACAAAGGATGGACAGTTTAGATCCCTTAGAAAAATTTTTATACACAAAAATTATTCAAATTGAATGTACATGGAAAACTGGGAAGTTATGTTAAAGAAATATAGCAGACAAAAATTTATTACCTTAACATCTTATTTAAAAAAAATTCACAAAAGAAACTAAAAATTTTTGTTGAATTTTAGAAATAGCTCATTGAGAAATACCAATAGCTTATAGGTATAATGTGATGAACATTTGTTTTTGCTTGAACTTTCCAGCAGTTATTGCCCCCTCTTCTGACAACAGGCCCTGAAACTAATTTAGAGACTCCACCCATACCCCAGTGGTGGAACATGTAATCTAGGCTCAAGCTAACCAGTACTTCATGGCTGGGCATGTGTCCTACGAGGATGCATTCAGATCTTAGGATGTTTCTGGGGTTTACTAGTGTGGAGACTTTCCTACTAAACTTGGATCTGAGAATATATGAAGTTAGAGCTGCTGCAGCCATCTTATCACTGGGTGAAGCCCAAGAATGGAGCTTACTTATAGAAAAGCATAGCAAGTAAATGAATACACTAGAAGATGACACTATTTGAGCCTAGAAATCCAGCTGTGTCTAGGAAGTAATTGCAACCTTTCTGCAGAACAATATTTATTTATTCATGTGACCCAGAATATATATATTAAGGTACTAATATGCTAGCATACTCATATTGCATATATCTGAATGATATGATTACCGATGTCAGTTTTCCTTCTTACATTCCATTACCTAAAATTTTCTAGTTACATGTATCACTTTCTGTTTTGTATATCAGAAAAATATGCACTATTAATGTGTTAATTTGATTAATTGTATAGACAACTTGATTTAATTTATGTGAATTCCATTAGATTTAAAAAATACTAATTCTTACAGATGAAGTAAGATGTTATTGGAGTTAGCCAAACTGTAAGGTTTGAGAACACGGACCTCCAGACTGCTAACTCTGGAAGACTTTTGACATCAAAGCAAGTTTTGGGAGTAACCAAACCATCAATTTCAATAATTTGGTAGAAATACTCACAGAAAGCTAGTATACTCAGGGTTATGAATTATTGAGGGAAATAATACATTAAAAAAATCAGCCAAAGGAAGAGTCCATGTGGTTAGTCTTTCTAGGATGTCCAGTCCCACAGTGAGACCCAGTGTGGCCAGCCCCTAACCCTAAACAAAGCCATAGATTACATTCCAGCGACTGAGGGGACTAGTTTTTTTTTTTTTTTAATGGGTTTAAATTAGTAAAATTCAATAAAAGAAAAACTTTATTCTTTACTCTTTGCCTATAACTGTCTTCTGATATAGGTCTCCTTTCCCCCACCTGATGAAAATATCTCTGGCAAATCCTGTGGCTGTATACAGTCACCATCTAATTATAAAAATGGTCTCATTACAGGTACACCTGGGTGGCTCAGTCGGTTAAGCATCTGCCTTTGGCTCAGGCCATGATCTAGGGGTCCTGGGATCGAGCCCTGCATCCGGCTCCTTGCTCAGCAGGGAGCCTGCTTCTCCCTCTGCTGCTGCTCCCCCTGCTTGGGCTCTCTCTCTGACAATAAGTGAAATCGTAAAAAAAAAAAAAAAAAAAAAAATTAAAATGGATTCATTTGATCTTAAATAAATTTCAAAGCTTTTTCTCTCCCTCTCTTCATCCCAGATCTGTAGCCTGGTACCTGCAGTAGTGATGAGGTCTATTCTTTTTTTTCTCTCTTGCTCCAACTCCTTCCCAGTCCTTCTGATACTACCAAGGTAGGATTTGAATGCAACAGAGAAATAGAGGAAATATTTTATTGGTTGCATGCCTGTAATCTGATTATCAATATGGTGTGACATGTCGGGTATCCATGCGTTTATGTGAGCTTATACATAGCACATCATACTTTTTGGCTGGCCTCCTTTCACCCTTTTCTTGGTTCTGTCCCCAGTGGTTCTGTCCCCTACTCCACAGCTTCAGATCAAGTGGCCTAAAGAAATTCATGCTTCCTGCGTGAACAAAATACCAAATTTAGCTAATTTTTTTGAGTTGATAGGAAACAATCCATTCAACATCCTGAAACATTACATATCTTACTATGTTCATTCGCTGCCCAGAAAAACTCAGGTGCAGGGCTGTCTCCTTCCTGTACTGTTGGCTTTCTTTACTTTGTCATTAAGGGTTTCCAAGTCTGGCATCCTAGCCTCTGAATTTCAAAGAGAAGTGTGTACCAGCCTTTCTTATCACATATACTCCCAAATACTGGGGACTCGTCAGTATTTCCGAAGAATTCTCTGATGCCCTGTATCATTAGGAGATTTGTAGCTCAGCAAGCCTAGATCCAGATGGTGAGAGAGAGGTAGTCTTTCTTACAGATCACTCTTATCTCTATGAATGATTCTTCCAGGCACCTCTTTTCACATGGTGGTGGCAGGACAGAGGAGGTGCACACCTACCTCTCCCCACAGAGAAAGGAAAGACAGAAGCCACAGCATTCTTTCCTCTTACGTATTTCCTTTGGGTAATTTCCTCTATGAACCTTCCAGTCATTTTTAACAGAGACAGGAAGTGGGTGATAGTAGTTAATAGTCAAGGACCAATTTAATCACATAGTAATAAGTTCTGTGGGAATATGTTTGTAGCTCTCTTTGGATGTGGGAGTAATAGATCACCTACTATCTGCAATTTTGGTGATTTAGCCAAATTTTTCAAGTTGATAAGAAATGTCCCATTCAATACCCTGTAACATGGCAAATATTACTATGCTCATTTGCTGCTCAGAAAAACTAACGCATGCTGAACTAAGATAGACTTAGGGGAAAATATTATTTCTTTTTTTAAAATATTTTTTCTGACTGGTAGCTCTTATTCTATCATAGAATTTCTTCTTCTTCTTCTTCTTCTTCTTCTTCTTCTTCTTCTTCTTCTTCTTTTTTGTTTTGTTTATTTTGAGAGAGAGGGAGAGAGCATGAGTGGAGGCAGAGGCCGAGGGAGAGAGAGAATCTCAGGCAGACTCCATGCTGATTGCAAAGCTGGACGTGGAACTGGATCTCACAACCATGAGATCATGACCCGAACCCAAATCAAGAGTCGGACGTTTAACTGACTGAACCACCTAGGGGCCCCTCTCACATAGCATTTCTTAATGCTGGTTGAGAGAAGCACTTCTCCAAAGGAGGACTCCTCAGACTCCCAGCATATTAAAGACTCTGAAAAGTCACAAAAATGCTCTCTACAAAACCACCTCAAAATTCAGTGCATTAAAATAACATTCATTTACTCTGGTCATCTGTTTGTCATCTGGGACTTCACTAATCTAGGTTGGAAGTGACTAGGTGGTGGTCTGTATGCAGGAGTGGCTGGGGTTGTGTTTGTAAGTTAAGGACTGAAGACAGAATGGACAGCGCTCCTTCAGTGTCTCTCATTCTCCTTGTGTCAGAGAGATAGTCCGAGATGTCCCTTCCTCTCATAGCACAGGCAGAGGCACAGGATGATACACACAAACATGTGTGACCCCCTAAGGTCCAGACTTGAAACTGGCATACTGTTAATTCTGCTGATATGCCCTCAGTCAAAGGAAGTTATTTCATCAAGACCAAAGTCTTGTTAAAACATACCTACAATGGGGCCATGGCAAATATGTGGAGGCAGTGAAGGGAAAAGATTCAGGGCAATAATTCAATCTAAAACAGCACTGTTAATAAAGATTGTGCAACTTTTTTTATAGAGCTCTTTTTGTTTTCATGTAATACTTAATAAAATTGTAGACACATTGGAAAATGTTATTCTAAACCATTCTCGAAAAGTGGACAATATGCTACCTATTAGACCAGAGATATATTCTAATGGTTTACTTCAACAACCAGCAAACTTATTTCAAACAGGAAATGATGAAATCACGAGACGGGCTTCAACCTTGGAATCCGAACCTATTTGTGTCACCCTTTATCTGAGTGATCACATGGAAGACACTACATTTCTCTCAAGTTTAGCTTTCTCATATGCAAATCTAAGAAAAAGAATAATAAATTCCACTTCACTGAAAAGTGATGATGAGTAAAAGAGATAATATGCATGATTAAATAATTCTCAGTTTTACATTTTGTCTTGTTTGTTTTTTACCGGCATCAGCTGTCTATTAAATTTCACAGCTGCCGTGTCTTCTCTTAATCTAGTCAACTGCCTTTCAGTGCTTCATAACCTGTAAACTCAGATTGCTTTTCTTCCTTACCATCTTCTGCTCCAGGCTGGTTGTAATCATCTCAGACTTAGACATGTCAATAACTTCCTAACTGGGCTCCATACATCCTACCCACCAACCCATTCTCCACAGTGTACTAATGTGGTACTTTAAATAGAAATCTAATCATATTCATACATACGTATGAACTCTCCAGCTGGGGCTCTGTAAATCAGACTGGCCAAAACCAGAGAAAAACAAACAGAAGTTTATTCACATGTGCGTCATGAATGTACACATGGGAGCACCCAGTGATGAGTAACCCAAAAGGTTGTTTCGAACCTAGGCTTGGGGATAAGGGTAGGAGAAATGGGTGAAGGTCATGAAAAGGTACAAACTTCCAGTTATTACATAAATAAGTCCTGGGGATGTGATGTACAGCCTGATGACTATAGTTATTAATATCGTATTGTATGTTTGAAAGTCGGCTAAGAAAGTGAATCTTAAAAGTTCCCAGACTAAGAAAAAAATTGTAACTATGTGTGTGATGGATGTTAACTAGACTTACTGTGATCATTTTGCAATACATATGAATATCAAATTATTATGCTGTACATCTGAAACTAACATAACTAACATATGTCCATTATATTTCAATTTAAAAAAAAAGAACTTGGGCTCATACACCGTCTTTGGCTAAGAGAAAAGAAAAGAGGTTTTAGGCTTCTGGGAGAGAAGGAGAAGATGATAAGGAAAAGTGTAGTAAACAAAATATAGTAAGGTTTGCTATGCAGATTTTTTTTAAGAGAGAGAGTCAAATAAATTAGTTAAATTAAAAGAAAAGATTGTTTAAAAATAAAGAGAGAGAGAATGAGTGCTAGTGTGCAGTGAGAAGCAGAGAGACTCTTAAGCAGGCTTCACGCCCAACATGAGGCTCAACATGGGGCTTTATCTCATGACCCTGAGGTCAAGACCCTGGGATCATAACCTGAGCCGAAATCAAGAGTTGGCTGCTTAACTGACTGAGCCATGCAGGCGCCCCTGCTATGCAGATTTAAGTAGTCTAGACTTCTTCATTGATAAGAGCTGTTAAGAGTCCTCTTCCAGGCAACTGAGAGGGAAACACCTTTTACAAATGGAAGTTTCCTTTATAAATGTAGATTTCCTTTATGAAAGGAAATTTTGTCCCATGTTTTTAGATCTTTTCCTGTATCTTCAGGTCCTCAATGACCTTTAGATCAAAATAATCCATAAGTAGGAAACAAAAACAAAACTCCCAAATAATCCATATGCAAAAAAGGCGTATTTTGGAGTGGCATATTCTAGCACCTTTCACATTACTTTTTACAGTTGCAATGTTATATTTCTGTGTGTGATCATTTGATTACTGTCTCCGTTACTAACTCACCTATAGACTCAGGACAGGACAGGATAGGAAACGCGTTGTCTTTAGTGTCTATGTTATCACTAGTGCATTGCAGAGCACCTCCTCAAATTCAACGAATACATTTATTGGATTATTTTGACTATTTTCTCTTATAGTGTAGGATAAAAGTAGTTTATAATATCTGGGATTATATTATGATAGCTCGAAAGAAAAAGGAAATATCTTGTATAGATACTCCTCTCTTGTCATAGAATTGTTACTGATCTATCTCAGCCGCTAACTCGGGGAATGAATGGGGAAGCCCTGGCACGCTGCCTTGGCCAACAGCTCCCTCCCAGTGAATCCTGAGGGGGCTGGACAAATCCAAAGCATAGGTCCTGGCTGGGTTTGCCAAGGCTTTGCTGAAAAAGTCCAGATAAACTGATTGCAAGAGAAGCCAGTAACTCAAGAGCTGAAGGTTTGGAAAAGAAAAAGGAGTAATTTACTTTGGGTACCAGCAGCTGGGGGAGGTGACAGATTCAAGCCTTAATGATTGATGTCTCCTCCAGCAAGATGTACACCTAGAGTTTGAGAGAGAGAGGCTTAGGGGGTATGTGTAAGAGAGCAGGCAAGAAGCATTTGATCATGGGTGGGGCTCAGTATGTGTTCAGCACGTGATCATAGGCAGGGAAGGGAATGTGTTGGGTGTGATGTTCTAGGCATTCCGTTGCTACCAGGGCTTTTTCAGCCTGGAGATTGGAATGTTCCTGTCATTGCAAAATGTCTTCATCGCTACCTCAAGAAGGTGCAGTAAGGCATAAGCGCAATCAGTTTTAGTTAAAGCCTGAGTTAAGTGGGCTCATCTATATCTGGTTTTAACTGTTGGGGTCTATAGTTGAGCAAGAAGGCTCTCTGACAGAGTGTTTACAACTTTTTTCTTAGAGTCTGATTTTTGTTTTTTTATATTAAATTTTCTCTTAAATTATGTCTCTCAGTGGAGAATCTACCTTTGTTTATAACCTCTCTTTCTTCCTTCTTTCATATCCCTCTCTGTTGTTTCACCATCAAAAGACCTCTTTTAATACTGAATCCTAAGCTAATCTGATTCCATACCCAGAAAGTCTGAATTTTGGTAAACTCCAAGGGCTGCAAACCGAAGCTAAAGGAAACACTGATTTACATGAATGGATGAAGTCTTTACCATCTCAAATTCCTGTTATAATTAGCTTCAGAAGAACAGATCCATGTTATGTCTATTTCTATTCCTTTCCTCATCTGTGACAGGGGAATGAATCATTAGAATTTTAATGGTTGGCATTACTTGCCAGCAGTGGTCTGTTGTTATGCTTTAACTACTTAAATACTCTGAAATCTGACTGGCTAATCCATTCTACCTGTTACTGTAAAGGAACAGGAACGGGCTGCTAATCAAACAAGAGAGCATGGAAAAGGTCGAATGAGTGCAAAATCATCTGTCTATCATTAAATGGTGACAGAATTAGAAGGCTTGCTTTTGTGACTAAGATTGAAATTGGAACATAAAATGTCACCACATGAATCCTCTAGATTGACAATGAATATGGTTGGAGTAGGAATGGTGAAGAATTAATTATTTTTAAACAATTTTGTTGCATATGAAAATTCTAAAAGAACAAGTTCCTTAGCCACAGGCTACAGTTCTAATAATAATACAATGGTTCAAGTAATGTGGGTGATAGGGTGTTGTTTGGAACTCATCTGAACACAATTTTTTTTGCCTAAACATTTAAAAAGAAGCCAAGTCTTATTCTTAAAGTGATCCATAAATTTCACTACTGAAATAGTATATTCTTTTAATTTCATCTTGTGCTTTTATTTTTTTAATTCAAAAATCATGGTTTTGAGTTTGTAAATTGGAGATGCTATTTTTAGCAATGAATTTATCTCTATTTCATTTATTGTTTGGCTGCATTTTAATCCTTATACTCACTTTCTTTTTCCAAGAAAGTCTGCCAAAAAATATTCCTTCAAATATCTGATTTATTGTGTATTTAAATAGACTTTCAAATAGATCATTCTGCAAGGTCCCTTTTCCTTTCTGTGTATTAGCTCAAATTTGGTTTTAATTTCTTTCTCATTATTTAAAAACATCACAACAATGGGTATCTGCCATCATCTCAGGACTGAAGCTATGTACCAGCTATCAAGTTAGATTTTTAAAAAAAGACACTCAACTTCTTTGTGGACATTCAGAATGATCACTTTTCCTTCCACTGTGTCCTGCACATTCGCTTTGCCTGCTGCATCTCATTTCAGAAGCCTCATTGTAGAAGAAAAGGAGAGGAGGTAAACCAGACAGGGGAACTAAAGGGATCCCTATGAAAAATTGCTTTTTGCTTCTTTTCCTGCTTCTGTCCTTGCTAGGGCATATACCCCCCCACCCCCTTACACAGGCCTGATAGAACAGATCATGTATGCCCTCCTTGTAAAGGTCAAGGATTTAATGATTTCTTTGGAGTTTTCCAGCACAATATATAACATCTAAGGAGTGACTGGTCAAGGTCATCATGAACATTTTTCAAGACCACTGACTCATCAAGACCTTTGGCTCAGGGCCCAAGTGTCTTATGGAAGACACCTACACTCAAATTTGTTCCTGGATTACTGAGAAGACGAGTGCATTAGATCATCATTCTCAATAAAAACCCCAGGCCCCAAGCGAAGATGAGACTCACTCTCCTTTCCTCTATGGGTCTCCTGGATGCTCTGTCCACATGTACATTCTCTGTGTATCTTTAATAAACTCTGCTTCCACTTCCCCTCACCTTATGCTTGATTTCTATCCTGTGCAAATCCAAGGACTCTCTTGGCTGGTTCCTCTGTTGGCTGGTTCTGCGGGACCCCTCAGGGTCCTCAGACCCAGCCAACCTGCATCAAAACTGCAAGAGTGTGGTTCTAATGACTAAATGAGGTCTGTGGTGTTATCTGTATTGTTCAGTCTCCTCTGCCCCCTTTCTCTTCCTGAGTGTGGATTTTTGGCAATTAAATTTACTTACACTTTTACCAGGTGTTGAGGCCTCTACAAGGTCATCTTAAGGGTTCTTTGTTTATTTATATGGATAACAACTCTAAAGCACTTGGTCATTTATCATGAGTTGGATTCCTTGGCCCAGCAATTGCTTTGGTAGCCAGCAGGCTCAGAAAAGTTAGTTGATCATTGGTGTTAAAAAACATGCACCCTGTAACAGCAATAGAACTCTTAGAAGTTCAGAAGCAGTCGTGATTAGAGTACAAGATAAGTTATTGTTACTCTCATGACAAAAGTAAAGAGCTAAATTAGCTGATCCAGAAAAAAGTCAGAACACCATGCTAAAGGATATAACTTTATATTTCATGGAAGTTGAGAGGCAGACAACAAAATCTTATGTGCAAACTAAATAGAAAAACAGAGAAGGCCCAGAAAATAGAAGTCATTATTACAGTACATGATTTATAGATCTGCCAGAGGGGACTCTAAGAATCCTGATTTCAGTGAAATTATTTGAAAAATCTATTCAGAGATGTGCAATGTAGAGAGCAAGGGAAGAGTGGAATAAAATTGATAGAATCCTTCACCTTCGCATGCTCAACGCATGACTTAAAGGCTCAGTAAAAGTGCAGTTGACAGTTTTTAACTCCATGATATATAAGGAAGCTGTGTCATTGCCATGAATCCCCATTAAATCTGACTAAAATTCAGTCGGATTAGGTAAGTTCAGTTTGTCCAATATCTATGCATATTGATTATAACACTGTGTTTTTTTGTTTTTGTCATTGCAGAAGGGGAAAACAATCAAACTTGGAGAATACCCTCGATCTAGGATTTTGTTTTTATAAATCCAGTTTTTTCATTATGCTCTCTCTGTATCGTCTTAGTCTTGAACTAAAAAAGGAATGGGTCAAATGAAGGAATGCTTCGTGGGTATGTGGATTACAAAAAAAGTAAGAGGATGAGAATCATAATAGAACATGGCAATGTATGTGGTATGGTGATAGAATATGGCTCAGGGCGCCTGGATGGCTCAGTCAGTTAAATGACCAACTCTTGATTTTGGCTCAGGTCATGATCTCAGGGTCCTGGGATTGAGCCCCATGTCAGGCTCCTCGCTCAGCTGGGAGTCTGCTTAAGGATTCTCTCTCTTCCTCTCCCTCTGCCCCTCCCCCCACTCATGCTCACTCTCGCTCTCTCTCTGTAAAATAAATAAATCTTTGAAAAAAGAGAGAACGTGGCTCAAATGTGACAGCACATGACAAGCTCTCTGATTCTTGCAAACACCGGATTTGGGGCTCTAGTTCAGCCTTGCTGCAACTGAAACGTGAGTCAGACTGCCATTCGAGGCTGCCCACGGTTGGAGGAGAGTCCACGATCATTTTTTCATTTGTAGCTCTTTAGCAGTATTAAGTTCATTTGTTCTCTAAGACTGATGTAAGAACAAGAAGTAAGCACAAAAATAAATTATTTCTGTGGTCTTTGAACTTTTAAAGAGCTCTTAGGGATAGCTGAATAACCAGTCCATGAAAAGAATTGAGATCCTTACTGTGTTTCAGACCCCGTACTAGGTGAGGAAGTGGACTACAAATAAACCCTTAGACCCAGTTCAAACTCTTTTTTTTTTTAAGATCTTATTTTTATTTATTTGACACAGAGAGAGAGACAGCCAGCGAGAGAGGGAACACAAGCAGGGGGAGTGGGAGAGGAAGAAGCAGACTCCCAGCGGAGGAGCCTGATGTGGGGCTTGATCCCAGAACGCGGGGATCATGCCCTGAGCTGAAGGCAGACGCTTAACGACTGAGCCACCCAGGCGCCCCCACAGTTCAAACTCTTAAGCAATAGACAATCTTGCTTGAGAGAGAAAATCTGAATGAATGTAAAGGAGCAATTCAGTACTGAGGGAAGCCAGCCTAATGTGCCTAGAATATATTTGATCATCATTAAATGTTGCATAGGATTCATATTCATTCATTCATTCATTGGAGGAGGGGAGACATGATTGGAATGAGGACATGAATTCATGTCTCCTTTCTTCAGCATCTCTTGATACTGCTATACCCTCTTAAATATTAGAACATGGGAAGTGAGAATGGGAGGAAGGAGAGATGGCATAGGTGTGAGCTTTTGCTAATTGCTCTTTAACTCAATTGCACTTGGATTTATTAATGTGGAAATACAAAGAATACAGATGTAGATCAGAAAAAATAATCTTCCCTTTACCCTTCTAAGTTCTTAGCTGAGATCTCTGTAATAAAAGATTAACAAGAGAAAAAAATTATTAACATGTATACCTCATGTATACATGGGAGATATCCACAAAAAAACGAATAATTCTGAGGTAGCTTAGAACTCAGGCTTAAATACCATCTTCAGCAAAAGACAAAAAAAAAAGAAGTGTTTGTGTGTTGGGGGGGAGGCCAATTATGGAGAGGTTACCAGGAAAAGCAGAGCAAAAGAGGATAAAATTTGTTATGAGATAAAGGTGAGGCCCTCCCCAATGATAAGATTCCTCTGTATTTAAAGTCATCCTTCTCTTCTAGGTTCCTCAAAAACTTAAAAATAGAGCTACCCTACAACCTAGCAATTACACTGCGAGGTATGTACCCAAAGGATATCAAAATACTGATTCAAAGAGGGACATGCACCATGATGTTTATAGCAGAATTATCAACAATAGCCAAATTATGGAAATGAGCCCAAATGTACAGGGACTGAATAATGGATAAAGATGTGGCTTATATACACGATGAAACATTAACTCAGCCATCAAAAAGAATGAAATCTTGTCATTTGCAATGACGTGAATGGAGCTAGAGTATATTATGGTAAGCAAAATAACTCAGAAAAAGACAAATGCCATATGATTTCACTCATATGTGGAATTTAAGAAACAAAATGCATGAACATAAGGAAAGGCAAGGAAAAAAAAGTAAGAGAAGCAAAACATAAGAGACTCTTAACTAAGGAGAACAAATTGAAGGTTGATGGAGGGAAGGTGGTGGGGGATGGGCCAAATGGATGATGGGTGTTAAGGAGGGCACTAACTGTGTTGAGCACTGGGTGTTATAAGTAAGTGATGAATCACTGAATTCTATTCCTAAAAACAATATTACACTGTATGTTAACTAACCAGAATTTAGATAAAAATTTGAAAAAAAAAAGTCATCCTTCTCTTCTTGGTACATAGCTGAAGACACCCTTACAAATTTCCTTTATAAATGAAAATTACCTTTCAAAAGGATTACTTCTACTTGTTTCCAGAGCTACTCCAGTGTCTGCTGTTTCTCAATGTAATCATACTTGCTTACAAACATACTTAGGCCAAGGAGGCATCTTTGGGGTTGGTATAGTCTGCTATCATTCATAGAATATTAGAATAATTTGATTATTCAATTATGTGGGTGAGTATAATCTAGAAGAAAGTTTAAATTGCACTGTATATCTTAATTTTATATATTTTTCAGAATATACAGGAAAAGTATATAACAGTGTTAGGTACTTTACTAATACAGATACTTTTCCCCCTCAATTTTATGTTTATGCTACAATCAGCTTTTTAAATGATATAGGTTTACTTTTCTTAAATAGAGTCTCCCAAATTGTATGAATTTCAGGCCCCATAAAACTTCTATCAACCCCTGATAAATAATTAGCAATAATAACTTTAAAGATACATTTGGTTAAGTAAACATGAACTCTTGGTCAATTAACCAGAAATAAGTTACAATTTTATTTTTGGCACAGTTTTCTAGCAAGCTTGTGATGATCCTATACGGATTAATTGGCTCATATATGACAAAAGAGGCCACCGAAGAAGCTAGAATGTTAGTTGCTAGGAACATGAGATAAATAGGGAAACAAAAGTCGTAAAAATGAGTGTTATAAATATCACACAGAGAATAAGAATGCATATGAAACTTGCCACATATTGTATGACAAAAATCTTAGTATAGGAAAAATACATTGATATCTATAAAAACATAAGTCTTACACATCATCTTATTTGAAAAAATTGGCTTTCATATATTTTATAAGGGTTCATCAATACTCAAAGTTCAGTCAGTGCCTTTGAAAATAGCTCAGCAGATCTGTTAATAGAAATTCTCTCATATTCGTAATAGTTTTTCTTTTTCTTTTTTTTTTTTTTTAAAGATTTTATTTATTTATTTGACAGAGATAGAGACAGCCAGCGAGAGAGGGAACACAAGCAGGGGGAGTGGGAGAGGAAGAAGCAGGCTCATAGCGGAGGAGCCTGATGTGGGGCTCGATCCCATAACGCCGGGATCACGCCCTGAGCCGAAGGCAGACGCTTAACCGCTGTGCCACCCAGGCGCCCCCATAATAGTTTTTCAATAGACTATTTCAATAACAAAAAACTCTGGAAGAATTGGTCAGTAATCATTTTTCACTAGATAGAACATGGTAGCACTGTGTACATTTTAGTATCTTGGTAAACATGTCAGACTCTAAAATGAAACCAATATCACGTCAAGGTATTTGTCTTAATAACTTGCATTTCCAAATTCTATGGTTTTTGATTAACATGATATCTGGAAAAATGAATCTACATCTACAGAAATGGTTTTCTCACCTGGCAATGTCTCCCTATCATAGGTCTTTTATTCTTTAAATTCCACTTCTTCAAAAAAGGCATCCTGATTGACACTCTTTAACACTCTCTCCTCTGAAATCTTATATTATTGTTTTGCAAATACTCTTTATAAATTATTCCATGCTGGTATCTAAATTCTTCATTTTTTTTTCAGGTCTAATGTCTCTGGTTAGATTTTAATTTCCATCAAGACAGGACCTGTGTCTTCTGACTTCTTGGTACTACTCACAGTAATATGTAAGTAATTAAGATTTAATGTAATTGAGTTTAATTTAATTTGATGTAGATTCCAATGGATTTTTTTCCTGATTAGATGGTGTGAGATTTTTATCCATTAAAAATATTGCAATTATTATTAATTTCAGCCCTTTTCACTTATCCAAAGGATGAGCTAAGACTTGAGCTATATTTTGCAATCCTGAGATAAATTTCCTACACTCTTCACCTAATCACTTTTTTATTCATCTTCTATAAATTCCAGCCATAAAATATAACATGCAATTGTTTCAGCTCAGATTTACTACAAATCCTTGTTCAGTAAGAGACCATGTATTTATATATTCATGAAAAGCAAAACACTAGACATAGGAGAAAGGACATATTAATAAATTTTTAAATACATCATTGAAGGAAGAGATGACAAAGATGACAATGCATCAGGCCAGATTTTGGTCCTGAATTGGAGGATAAATTCTGGATGGGGCAGGGGGATCTGAACCCTGGTGTCCTGCCCCTTCCCCCTTCCTCTCACAAGTTGACTACTCTCTTCAAACTTCATATAGATGTAAAGTTTATGTAACTAGTTTGTTGAGCTGTCTAAATTCAAATGCCTAAAAACATGAAGGAGTTTTATTTTTCTTCTATATTGCTGTCAGCTGTGCTATAACAAATCTCTACTTCTGGTTCCTTAAGCAGTATCTGAGAGAGATTCCCTAATTCCAGTCTGTCATTTATTAAATCCAGTCCAGTTAGAAAATCAGTCCTCAAACTCCATTTAAATCTCCTCTCTTCTCCTCCCCTCAGAACAGACTAGATTCCTGGCTCTAGGACCTGATGGGAACACTGAGAGGTGTACTCTGGCTCTGGGATACATCTTCCACCACTCTCTTCCAGCTCCAAGATATTATTTGTCAGGACTTGGGAGTAAAGCTTAGGGGACAAGACCTTATTATTTAAGTGGGAAGTGATAAAATCCCCTCTGGTGAACATAGAGCTTCTCAGGATAGGCAACAGTTGGTTGAATAGTGGCCTCAAAAAGGTATATCCTAGTCCTAACCCCTGATACCTGTGAATGTGACCATATTTGGAAATAGGGTCTTTGCAGATGTAATTAATTTAAGGATCTCAAGATGAGATTCCTCTGCATTTATAGTGGTCTTTAGACCCAGCGAGGACTGTCCTGATGAAAGAAAGGAATGGAAAAAACACAGAAATACACAGAGAGGAAGACTATGTGAAATAGAGACAGAGGTTGGCGTTTTCTATCTGCAAGCCGAGGAACATCAAGAATTGCTGGCAGCCACCAGGAATGAATCCTCCCTCAGATCTTTGAGAAGAAACCAACCCTTCAGACACCTTGAGTTTGGACTTCTGGACTCCAGAACTGTGTGGTAAGAAATTTCTGTTGGTGTGAGCCACCTCATTGGTGGCAATTTGTTATGACTGCCTTAGGAAACAAACAGAGACATATTCTTGATGCCTCTGTGGCAGACATCCAATATTTGCTCCATTCCGTTATATATGCGAGTTGTTAAGAGAATGCTAGGGAATCTCCCCACTTTAATTTTTCTGATCTGGAAGGTGAGCCTTAATTAAGCTCAACTTTCCTTCCTCCTCTTAACTCCTGTAGCAAGCAGTCTATCTAAAACTTAGTGTTGCTGTCATCCTTTTGCCTTGAGGTCAGTGCTCATATGTGTTATACTGGCAAGGTAGCCCAGACATTGGGTTTCATTGCCCTGAACTCTGAGAAGTCCGCCTATTCTTAACATTGCCAATACTGAAGATAGGTCGCTCTCCACCTTCTGCTTCCTTACTCCTCTCTAATTTTCTTGTCCTGCTAGGAAGGGTCTACTACCTAACTGATAATTATCTTAGGGAATTTTATGCCAGGCTCCTTTTCTTGCAGGAAATCTATTTCTAAGAGTGTCACGTGGCTTCAGATTCTTCGAGGAGCAGCAGTCCCTTCCCTGTGGGAAGAGAGGTTAATAATTTTCTCGAAGAGCTTACAGTTTCTGCAAGAAACACAATCTAATATCTTTCTCTTTTACTCTTAGATTGAAAAAGGTGTTGGAAGAGTAGCCGGTGGCTAAGTTAAGACTGGTTCTTCAACCCCTCATTAGCTCAGGAGTGAAGGTGAAGGCTGTGCTTGCCCTCAGTTGTTGATCCAATCTTCTAAAAATGTTGAGTAGTCAGTGCCTCTTTGTCTTCAACTGTGGACCTTGATCACTGATTCTTGGGCATTGAAGACATTTCACCTGATGACAGTTACATATGCTTTCTATGAAATCCCTCCATTTGTTATTGTCAAGTTTGTGGGTTTGGAACTTTAAGGTGAAAAAGCAATTAGCAAGATTTGATTTCCTATATACTTAATGTCCAACTCCCTCTTCAATTTATTTTTTTCGTGTGTGAATGCCCTATGTGATTTGAGTATTTCTTATTCATGTGATTTTAGGACCTAGAAAGGAAAGTAAATGCATAGAGTAGTCATTGTGAATGGGGGGCTGTGACCAACCTGAGTTTCAATACCTTACCTGTGACCTTTTCTTTCATAATGATTGGAAGTGGGTACTATTTGCTTTTTTCATAAGAAAGGCCCAGAAGTGTTGATATTCAATTGTCCTTTGTCCCATATGATTTTCAAATGACACATAGTGCATTCACACATGAAAAGAATGTTCAGATTTATTTGAATGAAAATTCATTTCTGTTTTTATATAGAAAGATATAAATAGGTTTTTTGCATAATTTCAAAGAGAATTTTTTTTCAGAAATACAAATTACTATGTATATTGAGGGTTATTACACTTTGTTTAGAATTTTAGCCAGCATTATCTAGTATCACCCACTGTTCCAGAAAAATCATTTTACTAATAGAAAGTTGTTCATAGAACTTAAGCCTCAATGCTTCACACCTGAATCAGACATTTGTAGTTTCATATTTATGTGATTATACAGATAAAAACCAGCACCTATTTCATGAACTCTTCTTGTGTAGTTGTGCTTAAGAGTATACATACTGAATTCAGATTTTTTCCTAATAAGTTGTTTTCTTATTATTTATAATTAAATTGCATATAGGGCACTATATATATTTAAAAAGCTATGTTTATGTAGATCTTCATACCTATGATCTTCATTTCTGGGTGTTAAAGTGTGTATTACAAAACATTTGCTATAAAAAGGCAAAGTTGGTTTGATAGCACTGATCTATGCCCACTTCCAGAGATCTATGAAATCCCAAAAGTCATCAAAATACCTACCTACGTACATATATGGACCTTCATTTAACTGTATATATCTACTATGTCCTTTACCACGCCATTGACCTCAGACTATAATTTTTTTTTTTTTTCTGAGCACGAGGGGCCTAAAATAATCTGGTCTGATTTGTAGCATAGTGGAAATTTCAACCTGACACCAATGGCTAGAGAACCTATTCATTTGATGGTCTCCTGACTAGACACAGTTTTTAATTCTAGATTTAATATATAGAAGTACAGCTTCCTAAATATTGTCTATGGTTATTTTTAGATGTATATAAAATTATTTTTTGCTATAATTAAAATATTTATGAAACTGAGATTTTAAAATTCAAGCTAATAAATTGGATAAACTCAGTGTTATATGGCAAACCATTTTCAGCATTATAAAGATAATATATCATTTAATTTTCAAACGTTTTATTTTTCTAATTGAATCTCTAATTAGTGAGCACATGCTGAAAAAGGTGAAAATATTAATGAGATATTCATAGATGTTTCATAGAATGAGGTCAAATATTATCTGGTATATGTATATATACATACACACACTTGTGCATATGTTATAGAGAAAATTCTCATTATGCAAGATAATTAAGTGTCACTTGTCATAAAATTTTCCCAAAGAGATTACAGAAGGCATAAAATCACAGGAAGCCAATTATCTGATCTTTCCCCTTTTAGTTATTTTTTCCTTTTGTCTATGGATGATTCTCCCTATTTGCTCATTTCTAAAACTCCCTTTAGTAAAAACTGAAAAATAAGAAAGTGAGACAGCAGTTTTTTTACTAATAATTTAAACTAAAACTTTGCTTATTTTACAAATATGTGGTAGGCATCAAATATATTCAAGAGGCAGTATAGATGTTATGAGGGAGAGAAAGTGTAGGATAGGATTATACCTGTCATTTCTCCCCATTATTCGGCAATTATAGGCACTGCTAATTTACATTTTCTTTAACAAATTTACATTTTTCACTTAGTTATATTTGGTGAGTTGGGCAGCAAAAATAAAGTGATTGATTTTTAGGATAGGCATTTCCGTATCTTCTTTCTCCCTAGTTTGTATTTTCATGTTATTTTTTTTTTTTTACCAATAGAGTTTTATACTTTTAGATAGTTTTAGATATATTGAATCTATAAATTTGGAAATCAAAATAAAACCCAGGTTGACACTACAGATGAGCAAGAGTACAATCCAAAAGGAATATCTTTATATTGTTGTTCATAAATGTTTCTATTTTGGACTATAATTATTAAGGGAATCCACTAACAGAAGTTAGTTTGGCAAATGATGTAACCACAGTGTTATATAACACACAAATTGTTCCTCAAGGTAGCAACCCGACTTAAAGGAACAAATAACCGCGTGTCCCTGAGGGGTGCTTAGCCTAAAGTTCATGGCTGAAATTGTATACAATATTTTAAGCCTGTGGTGTGTGTGTGTGTGTGTGTGTGTGTGTGTGTGTGTGTAAGAGAGATTTTTTTTTTTTTTGGAGGGGAATATGGCCCATAATGTGTCAAATTCTAAAATCTGATGGTCGATGACCCCTAAACCTTTAGTGCCCCTGAAACCCCAGCTTTCTGCCTCTATATAATTCCACAGGAAAAGATTTAATTTCCCCTTCATTTTAAATGTTTCACTGAATAAATGAATTATCCTGCCCTTTAACTGATGGAGGCAATACATTACTTTGGTGATTAAAATCCACTAACACTATTGGCTTTGACAGGCTCCGCTCAAATACAGACTAGTCCTACTTCATTTCCGAGCCATTCAACACCATCCAAGTGACATTCCTGAAAGCTGTACATTTCATTTGTGGATTCTAATGATTTAATTTAGTAAGCTTAATAAGCTTATCTCCGGTCAAAGATAACATGACATTTATATGACTCTAGGGTATGTGATAGGATTGGATTCTTCCTGCTTCAGTTTCAGCCTAGACCCTATTTTGATAATATCAAATACCAAAGTGAGTGTGAGAAATATCTACCCATGGAGATTTTGAAAGAAACTAATTAAGATCCTACTCTTTTACTTTTTGAACACCTTCACATACTTAGAAAATATAAAGAGGATCATGATCTCAAGAGGATTGTATGAAAAGGATTAGTAAAGACTTCTTTGGAGAGAGCTGTTAGCCTGTTGACTCTTCCATTCTCTTTTGAGGGAGAGGAATTCAATCCCAAGCTTGAAGAGGGCAAGCGTCTACACTTGCAGCTGAAGACCTTTAAAATAATTAGGAAAGTTTGATCACTAGTGCCTGACCACAGCAAAGGCAGCTAAAGCAGAATGTGTTCTGAGGTGTTCCCTGACCAGGAAATCAAGAGGAAGACAGACGTTCTGACTAACAGCTTCGGTGGCTGCATCGGGATTGGCCTAGCCGCTCTGGTTTGTCAAGGCAAGGCGGGTGTGTGATTTTCTGGGGAACCAGGTGTGGGCCATGCAATGAGGGTTTTGTTTGTTTGGTTTTGGTTTTGGTTTTTGGCAGGCAGGGAGGGGGGGGCTTGTCTCTTAGGGATCTCAGGAGGGAAGAGGGCTAGAAGTGTCCTCATCACGCTCTGGGACTAGGAAAGGGTCACAAGAGTTCACATATAGTAGAGACAGATCAACCCAGGATGAAGGAATTTCAGGCAAGAGGCTCAGCAGAGAACCATTCTAAAGTTCATAAAATCAAGATCACAAGAGTCAGCTTTATTCATCTGCTAGGGGCAGCAAGGGTACCTAGGTTCAGCCATCTACTCTACCCAGATAGCACAAAGCCTCCCAGTGAAGTAAATCTGGTAAGGAGCCAAATAGCAGCTTGCAAATAAAGGAAGAGAGAAGCCAGTAGTTGATAGCAGAAGCACCAGGCACCACCCCAGTCCACTTTCCTTGAGCTTCTAATTGGGGGGAAGGAAGAGATTTAAAGCTATGTCAAGATTGGAATGTTTTGAATATCTTACAGTGGATATTCTAATTACTGAACTGAAATGCTATTTGCAATTAAAGCAATCATATTGTGGTCTATCCTTTAAGAACGTTCAAAAAACCTCAGGGTCCGCCCGAGCTTCCATTCAGGACTACACAAAGATGGTCTATATTGAAGAAAGTCTAAAGGGGTGGCTCTGGGAGAGCAAAAGAAAGATGGTTTATTCATGTCTCAGTCCTGCTTGGTCACCATACAATCTAGGCTGCTTAAATAGAATCCAGGCAATTGGATTCATACTAAAAGCTGATTCATTTTTGCAACGCAACATACTTTTTTTTTATAGTGCCATAGATGAATAGAATCTAATAGTACTTAGCTTTCAATGGAAACATTTTAGTTTCCATCATTTCCACTATTAAAAAGATTAAATCATGCATGCTTAATACTTCGTGTGTGTGTGCCATGCCATACTATTTCAAGTGATGGCATAGTTCATTTTGAAACTCAGGGATTCTCAGAAGAATTTGGGTCCCACTTATATTCTTTAGATTTTGTCATGCAAGGTCAATACACTGCTGCATCCCCCACATCTCCTATTGGAGATGAGAAAACTGGGTTTTAGAGACAGACTGTCTGGGAGTCACAATGTGAAACTGCCTTCTAACCGAATTCAACTAAATCACATTTAATATCAGATTTTAGTGACTTTCTCACGACTGTTTATCAGCTCTCTCAACTCCCAAATGACTCTTTAATTAATTGTTCCCCTGTTAGTGGCTCATTTTCTTTCAGGTCCCTTTCCTTAGAGCCCTGTTTTACCCCGTATGGCAGAAAGACTGTCTGAGATTCCGCTATTATTAAATGTAGCCTGGTATCATTTAAGTACGTTACCTTGATGATGGTGACATCACTCAGGTACTTGGCCTACAAGGAACTAGCACAATTTCACTTATTTCATTTTAATGGGTCCCCTTGGCTTTGAGGCTATAAACTAAAATACCATTGCAGTCTCCTTCAGCAATCTCAAACTTAATTATTCCACTCCAGGAAGCTGTCTGATGGCCCTGTAGAGACCTGCTTTTGCACTAAAATGCAATCCCTTATTGTGTGACAAAATTACCTTTGTTTCATGTTCTTTTTAAAATTTATTTGCAAACAGCATGGAAAAAGCATTTGTCAGCACAACTTAATAGGTGATTACCACAAATTTGATTCAACAATTTAGATTGGACATGTTTTAGGGTTTTCTTTTATTCTTTCCTATGTAATCATGACTTCTTAAATACTATTCCAAGTACTGGGCATTGTGGGTAATGTGATGTAAATTGCCAGGATAGCTGACTCAAGGCTTCTCCCCTACTAAGTTTTGATGTATTTATTAAATTTCATAGCTTAGATGACACATCTTATATGCCCCTCTCTACCAATATCTTTCTTGCTGCTTTGAGCAAATTTAGTTTTCTAAACTAAAATTGCTAAGTGATTTTGCAGAAAGAAGAGAGAGACACATTGCAAGAGAAAGAGCCAGAGAGATCAGAGATTTTGAAGTGTGGTTATTTGCAATACATAGTTACTATGAAAATGAAAATGGGCAGTAATACATTTGATGAGCGATCAGAATTTTCTTTTTTAATTAGAATATTTTGAATAATAACCAAGGAAAGTTCAGCTCTGTTCATAGTCAAAAAGAAAGTTGAACTGAGAGCCAGAAGTGCTGTAACACTATATCCAAGGGAAGTATTTGGGCTCTATTCATCACTTTGTTCTACAGGGACTAGTAGGAAACTTATTTCTTGCTTCCGTCTCACATTCTTTAAAGACAAAGGGATAGCCCATGCATGTGCTGTGTTTCCTATCAATAACATTTTCTTTCTCTTTCTAGTTTCTTGGGCTTTGAAAGAAATGGTGGGGTAAGAGAGAAAAAAGTGAGAGACACTGGCATCATTATACTTTATGTGTGTTAGGAGTTTTTAATTTTGCTCTGTTCAACCAAATGCTATCGTCTGTACAAGAAATTAAATGCATGAGAATTAATATGTTCAAATCAATAGGTGAAGCAATAAAATATAACTGAAGAGAAAAGGCCCCCATCATGCACACACTTTATGGACATTTAATTCCCCATGTGGTTGGGATGTTTGCTTATCAGAACCAGAGCTTCACGAAAAACAAGAATTAGATTTTCTTCATTTTGAGTTTGCAATCCTGCTTCATTTAACAACTATGGAATTGAGGGGGAAAAAAAAAAACAGACGTGGAAACAGACAATACTTGGAGAAAGAGCCAGAATGAAGCTGAATTCTGCTTGTTTATTTTGGGTTTGGGAGAATGTGAAAAAAGAGATTGAATTTACACACACGAAAACCACGAACAATTTTTTTTTCTAAAACTCATTTTAGTTTGTCCTCCCTGAACAAACTGAACAATATTTAGTGAAGCTTTGTCTTAGTCCCAGTGACCACTTTTAAATTACAGAATGGTCAGGGGAGGATTGGTAAGCACATCAAAGATAGACAAGTCACTGCAGACAGAGCCGGCAGATGAAGGTTTCACATAATCTTTTGTCACAAAATGAAAGGATCGCCATGAAATGAGTTACTATACTTTGCAGGAATAGTGACAAACATATAGGTATTCAAAGATGTTACTTGATTAGTTTTAGAGATAAACAAAAACTAAGATTAAGATCACATAGAGAGGGGTGCCTGGGTGGCTCAGTCATTAAGCGTCTGCCTTCGGCTCAGGTCATGATCCCAGTGTTCTGGGATCGAGCCCCACATTGGGCTCTCTGCTCAGCGGAAAGCCTGCTTCTCCCTCTCCCACTCCCCCTGCCTGTGTTCCCTCTCTCACTGCCTCTCTCTGTCAAATAAATAAAGAATCTTAAAAAAAAAAAAAATCACATAGAGAAATGCCAATTTAAATAGTCTTTCTAAGATCTAATATCAAAAATTTTATTATCAATGGTTTAATATACTCAAAAATAAAAACCTATATATTGTTACCACATAACAAAAGCGTATCGTTCCTATTCAAAAAGAACTAATAGGATAAAATAAGACAATCGTCCTAAAATAAGTTTGAAAGTGGTTAGAAAGTGATATAAACCTTCAGCTTTGGTTCTCATTTTGATCATAATAAATTTCATTCTTTTACTTCCCCTTCAAAGATATTATTTTGTATATTAAACAGAGTAGAGACTATATTATTTAAAAAGTGTCTATTATGAGGACTTATTTATTCAACAAATACTAATCAATGACACTTAGCGCTGTGTGATTATGTTTGTTTTGCTTTGTGTCCATCAAATAGAAGACATTTAGGCAGGGTGGTTATCGATTTTGTGGTGCTTGAAGCTTGTAAAATTTGGGGAGCCCTTTGTAAGAAAGTACAAAATCACAAACACACAGCTAGTGGGCCTCCTCCCAGGGCCTTGGGAGAGGTGGGGTCTAGTGAGAGCCTTGAAGTTTAAGCTACAGTAGCTTCAGAGTTAATCTTGTGATCTGATCTCTTGTAATCTTACGAAAAGTACAATACTTTCATCCTTTGAATTGGAAACAAATTGCATCAACCTGAAAAAAACAAAGAAAAATGCACTCTCTTTTGCTTTTCAATACATTGTTGACAAGATTTTCCTCAATTTTCCAGCATCAAATGGTGATGAATATGTCTTTCCCTACCTCCTTAGTGGTATTATTAAAAGGACAAGTGTTTGGGGGCCAACTGATCTAAGTGAAAGGAGTATGAAAGTAATAGGAGATGAATCCCACCACATCAAGAAGTGTATTATGGAGATGGTGTTCAATGCAAGTGACTTAAGATCCCAGAAATATTAAGAGATAGTCTGCACCCCAAACCTACAAGACCAGAAGTGAACCATAAAGCATCAGAACAGTGAATTGGGCTACTGAAAGCGAGGTCCATCACAGCCGTCCACGCATTAAATGAAATAAGGTTTCGGTTACACATTTATGAAGCACCTACCCATAGGCCATCCTTTATGCTTGGTAACATTGACATAACTTATTTCTGAATTACAAAAAGCCTATGTAAATCATGAAGTGCCTTGGGTGATTTTGATTTGTTTACTCGATCAATCCAGAAATTACTTCACTCTTACACTCTACCTGCAACACATCTTGATGATTCTGTTCCATAGCCATTTCATCTAATCTCTATCGGGTTTTAGTTTTTTACAAATGAGGGAACTTGGTTGGCTCTAAGAAGGTGCACTGGGAGTAGGGCTTGCTCTGAGTGGTTAAGTTAGTGATCTCATGTTTGGATGTGAAAAGAATTAAAGGAAAGAGAGAGAAACAGATCATTTTGTTCGTCATTCTTCCTTCGCTATGGATGGGAAGGGATTTCTTGCTGCATAATCTTAGGAAAGGGGTGGTTTCTGGCTTCCTGCTTCACAGAAGACAACCCTTTGCCTAGAAGTTACCTCACAGTCTCCAGAGAGAAGATGCCCTATAGCATTTTGTGTTCCTGGCAGTTCAAGACACCACCAATGACCTCCATGTAGTTAGACACAGGCATTATCCACCAACAGTGTACAGGAGGAAAAAGTTTTCCTTGACCTTATGGGTTCTCAGATGGATCTGAAAATTAAACTGACAAAAACAGATCAACAGGAGAAAAGCATACAAATATATTTGATACAAAGTTTACATGACATGGAAGACTTCATAAGAAAATGAAGACCTAGAAAATAGAGCATTCGATGAGGACTGCACAGTCATGGAGAAATGTAATTTAAGAAGTTTGAGGTAATTGTAGTAAACTGGAGGAAACTTAGCTGGACCTGTTTGTTGGGATTCCACTTGGTGTCCCCTTGTCTTTGTAGAGAAGGATGCTCCTTTCTTCCATGTATAGGAGTCATAGTTGAGGGTTTTTGGCCTGTTTCAGGGAAAAAGTGTGAGGGGTGGTAGAGGTCAGAGTGACCTTCCTGCTTCTACTCTTTTCTCCAATTCCTTCAGCTTAAAATATTCAATATGTCAAAGTGCCATATTTTGACGTAGCATGTCCTGAGCCCCATCAGCAACATTTGAAACATTTGATTACTCCCTTTTCCTTAAAACATTTTCTTTCCTAAATCCTAGGACAAAATTCTCTCTTGATTCTTTTCTACCTGAGAGGTTATTTTTCCTCGGTCTGCTCTTGTTGGTTCCACTCTTTATAATGTATACAGGTTGGAGTACAATCTCTATGAGATTCAGTCTTGAAGCTTTTATCCTGTTAATCTATCTACTCACCTCCAGTGGTCTCATCAGATCACATGGCTTCAAATAGCCTCAATATTCTGAAGACTCCAAATTTGTAGCTCCAGCCTAAACGGTTTCCATGACTTCCAGGCATGTATGTCAAACTGCCATAGATATTTCCACTTAGATTTCTCAAATTGATGTATCAAAAATCAAGTTCCTGGTTTCCTTTCTTAAAGTTACCTTTTTCTGCTGCAATCCTCCATCCTGGTAAAAGTCAATTTAACTACTCAAGCTGGTCAATCAAAGTCTTTAAAGTCATCGTTAACTTCTCTCTCTATAGTTCCATCCCCGCATCCAAACCAATAGCAAACTCTATCATGTCTGTGTTTGAAATACAATATAGAATCCAATTCTCACTACCTTCATTGCTAATTCTTACCACTTCCATTGCTACCATCCTTATCCAAAACACCATCATTTCTTGGCTGCCCTTTGCAATAGCCTTATCACTGGCCTCTTCCTCATCACCCTTGTCTCACTACTTAAGTACCTTCACATAGCCAGGGGGATTTTAACACTTCAGATCATGTCATTCCTTACAATGCCCTCCAGTGGTTACCCATCTCCACAAGGCTAACATCTGAAGTCCTAATGATCTGGCTTTCATGGCATTTTTATGATCTCATCTTCTAGTTTCCTCCTGTTTACTTGAGTACAAACCGTCTGGCCAACTTGCAGTTGCTTGAATATGCAAAACATGTCCGTGGCTCAGGACTTTGCACTTGCTGTTCTCATTGTGCACTTCACCAAGAGATTGCATAGCTATTCCTCACATGATTCGTAACTGTCATCACACAGAAAAAAAAATCATCTACCGTCTGAAATTCTCTATACATCTTACCTTGCTTTGTTTCTTCATATATGTTATTGTCATTTAATATATTACATATTTTTCCAGCCTTATTGAGATATAATTGACATAGAACTTTGTGTAATTTTAAGTTGTAAAACATGATGATTTGATATATATTGCAATATGATTACTGCAGTAGGGCTAGTTAACACCTGTATCACTTCACATAATAACCATTTCTTTTTTGTGGTAAGAACATTTAAGATCGCCTCCCTTAGCAACTTGCAAGCATATAATACAATATTGTTAACTGTAGTGACCATGCTATGTGTTAGGTCTCCAGAACCTATTCATTTTATGACTGGAAGTTCGTACTCTGAATGATACCTCCTTCTATCCCCCCATCCCTAGCCCTGACATCTATCATTCTACTCTCTGTTTCTATGAGTTTGACTCTTTTTTTTTAAATCTAGGTTCCATACATAAGTGATATCATACAGTATTTGTTTTTCTTTATCTGACTTATTCCATTTAATATAATACCCTCAAGATCCACACATGTTGTTGCAAATTGCGAGGTTTCATTCCTTCTTGAGGTTGAATAATATTCTATTGTATATATGTACCACATCTTTACCCATTCATCCACTGATAGACATTTAGGTTGCTTCAGTTTCTTGGCTTTTGTGAAAATGCTGCAATGAACATGAGAATGCCGATATCTCTTTGAGATCCTTTGGACATGTATTCAGAAGTAGGATTGCTGGATCATATGGTAGTCCTGCTGTTAAAGTCATGAAGAACCTCTGTACTATCTTCCATAGTGGTGGAAATCAGTCCACATTCCCACCAACAGTGTACAAGTTTCCCCTTTTCTCCACCTTCTTGCCAACATTTCTTATCTATTGTCTTTTTCATAATAGCCATTCTAACAGGTGTGAAGTAATATTTCGTTGTGGTTTTGATTTGCATTTTCCTGATAAGTCTTGTTGAGCATCTTTTCATGCACCTGTTGGCCATTCGTATGTCTTCTTTGGAAAAATACCTATTCAGACCCTCTTCCCATTTTTAAACCAGATTGTTTATTATTTTCCTATTGAGTTTTATGTGTTCTTTGGTGTATTTTGGATGTTAACCCTTTATCAGATATATAATTTGCAACTATCTTCTCCTTTCCATAGGTTGCCATTTTATTTTGTTAATTGTTTTTTTGCCAAGCAGAAGCTTTTCAGTTTGATGTAGTCTAACCTTATTTTTGCTTTGGTTGCTTGTGTTTTTGATGTCATACTCAAAAATCATTGCCAAGGCTGATGTCAAGTAACTTTTCCCCTGTTTTTCTCTGGGAGTTTTATGGTTTCAGGTCTTATGTTTAAATCTATTCTGAGTTAATTTGTATAAGCAGTGTATAATAAGGGCGCAATTTCATTCTTCTGTGTGTGATTATTCAGTTTTTGCAACACTATTTAAGAGACTATCCTTTCCCCATTGATTATTCTTGGCTCCCTTTTCAAATATTAGTTGATTGTAAAGGCAATGTTTTATTTTTGGGCTCTTTCTCAGGATTGCTTTTGGCTGTTTGACTCTTTTGTGATTCCATATGGATTTTAGGATTTTATTTTTATTTTTGTAAAAAACGCTTTTGGAATTTTGGTAAGGATTGCATTAAATCTATAAATGGTCTTGGGTAGTATGGACATTTTAACAATGTTACTAATATTTGTTAACCATACTTAGAATTATTAGCAATATTTGTTAAAATGTCTTATTGGATGATTGAAAATATTTGGAAAAATAACTCCAATATTCTATTATATAAAATTGATTTTTGAAATTTGAACATATTCCCAGGAAAAGATGTCTAAAAAAATTGCAAACAAAGGGGGCAATTTTCCAGAGAGTGTAGATACTATGATGCAGAATATCTTCTTGGCCCTGTGCTTTTCCACCTTCTACAGTGTGAGTGAAGAAGAGCCATGTCAATTTGGTTGGTCACTGTGTTACCATCAGCATATTCTCTTTTAAACTTTCACAGGTCTTATTTGAATAGATGACATGCTTACATATTTCTGTGATGGCCTGGTGTGCTCACTTGGTTTAGAAATACCCAGGGATGTTGAGTTTAGAAGCTGCCAAAACATTCAGCAGCCACAAGGCTTTTTTTGGGTCTGTGTCAGCTGTGTATCTCAGGTGGGTTGATGAGTGTTATTTCTAGAACTTGACAGTTGTATTTCCAAGATATGGCTAGTATTTCTTACTGCTTTCAGTGATAGGCTTAATCTAGGGGTCACAAAACTCTTATTTCTTCCTCCTGAGGCCTTCGACACTTCAACTTGTGTGACCGGGAACCATCTTTTTTAAGAAGTGAGAGAAATTGCAAGTGTATCTAAACAATTTTTGGGTAATATAATCTGTGAAAACTGTTTTATTATTCAACACTTCTGGAATGTGAAAATGAAATAAACAAAACCAAAAGCACCATGTCACTGAATAGTTTACAAAATAGAAGAATTAACCAAAGGCTGCATGCTTTTGATGGCTTTAGATACTTAATATGCAGCTAATGGTAAAGAGAATGCAAGCAAAAGACTTCATGCTTTATGCCAAAAAAACCACCCTATAAACACTGAATTATCTGTGGCTAGTCAATATACATAATTTATCAAGTTACTTAAACTTATATTTGTAAGAAACATCTATAGAACAGTTGTTTGGCTTTATTAACTTTTAACTTCTAGTAAGATATACTTTAACACCTTTTGGTAATTGAAAAGCAATTCATTATGATTTATAATTACAAGATATTTTTGTAAGAGAAAATGTCAAACCCTAAGTTTCAGAAGATGGTAGAAAGGTATAAAATCTTGAAAGGTCTTTCTAAAATTAAATTGATTATCAATGAAATGATTGAACAGCTAGATCCAAATTTTAGGTTACTCTAAGCCTTTAATATAGATTTTAATCGTTTTATTGACTATGTATTAATCTTTTAAAATATCTTAAACACCTTTAAAAAATTCTGGTTCTCTCCACTATAATTTATATTAAATATTAGATAAAGGGTAGACATAAAATGATAAATCCTTAAAGGGAAATACACTTCATATATGTTTTATATTTTCTAAAATAATCCCAAATTCATATCGACTTTCAATATAATTTGACAGTTTTGGCATATCACTTGACATATGATGGTTATATCAGTCTGGATTCTGGGTCGCAAGCTACAAAAACAAGGTCTGGCTAACTTATCAGAAAATGAATTTATTGGAAGTGTATCAGACCATCACTCACAGACTGGATGGGAAGACTGGTAAGTCAGTCTCAGAAAATGGACAGGAAACAAGGGAGCATTAGCATCAAGATTCCTAGCTCTGTACACATTGCAAAGTTGTCTGGTCTGGCCTCCATGAGCAAATACTGTTGCTACTGAAAGTTGCCCTCTGAGAATATATTAAAAACCATGCCTTCGTCTTCACAACCTAACTCAACATTCAGTATCCTAGTGCAATTGATTGAAACTAAGTCAGGTGATTGTACACTTACTACCAAGTTTATGAAGAGACAATATCTGATTCTCTTAGCTTGCCAACTTATACTCCAACCAAGACGTAAACAATGGGAGAATCTCCTCCATCAAGGAAGAAGAAACATTGAGTAATGCGAAACTAAAGAAAAACAGATGTCCTTTGAACATTCCATAACATATATACAGTGGATTCTTCTTATTTGTGCTAGTTATGTTCTATAAAGTCTCCTTGAACACTGAATTAGTGAGTACTAAGCATTGCTTCTAGGGAAAAATATAGAACTAGGTTCCTATGAGCCTTTAGTCACATTTTCATCAGCCAATCAATATATAATCTCTTTTTATTTGTGTTAATGTTTAAAGACATCCTATTTAACATACACTGTTGATTCATTAACATTGAACTTAGGGGAAACAGTACTATAACTTATGCCTGAATGAAGCTTGTCTAACACATGTATTTTCTCCGTAGGGCACATCGCAGCCTTCTTGCCCTTAGGAACGCTACACAGCACTTTGGCAATACATTTAGGGGACATTTTAAAAAGCAAAACCACCAACAAAAAGCACAAAAATGCAAAAAACCGTGGTGCTAAATAAACTGCAAGAGGGACACATTTACAGTATGAGAGCTAAAACAAGAAGGCAGAGTGTTGCCTTGTTTAATTTCTGCTGGGAATGTGAATGTCCGGCAGCTGAAATTTTTTGCTGCTCTGTGCATGAGTATGATTGCAAATGACAGCAAAAGTACCACGAGTATTGATTTTGGGTTACAAATAAATTTTAGCAAGTAAATAAATTCACAAATATGAATCTGTGAACAAGCAAGATAGACTGCATATATATATATATATATATATACACATATATATATATATAGAATTGACAAGTCCTACTGTGTTTTGAAAACTGTTAAAGCATACACATGCATGTAAAACCTGAAGTCATAGGAATATAAGTCAATGATCTAACATATACAGAATTTCTGTATTGGCATTGACACCCTTCAATGTTTAAAAATCTTTTTTATTTTTTAAAATTTGTTTATTTGAGAGAGAGAGAGAGAGAGAATCCAAGCAGACTCCCCCCTGAGCACAGAGCCTGACATGGGGCTGGAACTCACAGCCCCGAGATCATGACCTGAGCTGAAATCAAGAGTCCACCGCTTAACTGACTGAGTGAAGGTGCCCCACATTTAGAATTTCTAGTATATTTCTATTATCAGATAAATGTCATAATGTGGGAGATTATATTTGTCCTATATTTAATTGTCCAGGTTAATTGCTAATATTTGGAAACATTTTTATGTCTATGAATTTGCTTATCATTTGTGGGTTTTAGTTTTGCTTGGATATGCCAAAATTCCTTAACCATTATTAAAGTATTTAGTGTGAAAACTAGTACCCAAATCCTGTATAGTATTTTCAGTTTCTAAACTACATTTAAAATTAATTATCTAATCAATTGTTTTCCTTTGTTCAAAGATACTTCAGATTGAAATAATGTTTTTTCTTTTATTTATACATCTGATGAGTTAGATAGATCTCATCAGTCAAGTGACTTCCTGAGCGCTTGGCAAATTAAAGGTATTAAAACACAGATAATTTAGCCTAACCCTGCCAACGTTCCCATCTGGGATTTCTTTCTGGACATTAGCAGGAAGTTGGTATGGCTAAGTGCTTTCTGTACTTTAATGCTTAAACTTCTCCAGGCTTCTCTTGGTTCACTGACTCTTGACTTTTAGTTTACGTCAGTGAAGATAATAATATTAAATGTAGCTTATGAAGAAATGGGGAGGAAGAGCCATTTGATCCCAAAACCATATTCCAGATGGAAAACTTTGTCAGCCTTATGGTTAATGTCAGTGTTATTGATATTTGTGGCAGAGGTGGGTCACAAGGGTAGTGTTAGGACTGATTTGAGGCAAAGGCTTTGATCAAAGATTCAGAAGCCTTTTATATCAACATAAGGTTGATAAGGGAGACCAAACCAAAAAATCACAAGGAGTAGGAGTGGTCTGGCAGACATTTCAGTTCTGGACTCCAAAGACACCCAACTGAAATATAATGGGAGGTAGAATTCAACATCTGCGTAATAGGAGAATAAAAATGACTGATTCTAGAAATTGAAGGCCTCTTGGCCTCTGTCCCATTTTATACTATCTCCTAGAGTGGGTGGGCTCAGGTCGTGAGACACCATGTTAAGGAAGAAGGAGGTCGGAAGTTTGCAGCATAAGGTCAAACAGGCTAAAATAATCTTTTGGAAATAATAGGTTTACAGTAAAATCAGGTACAAGTGTATTAATTTCTGAAGGAAAGTGAATTCAGTTCTTGGAAAATAATAGACAAAAATGGCAAAGACTCTGAGACCTACTATTCATATATTCATTTATTTGAAGTAAAGGAATATTTCATATCTAAAATAAAAACAAAATACCAGAATTCATTGATGCTAAGATGCACTTTTTAAGACATTTTTAATATCTCTGAAACCATCCTGGAGGCAACTTACCGTCAGTGGCATCCTATGATTAAAATTGGATGATTTTTTTCTTCATGAAACATAAAATAATGAGGCATGTTACAATTGAAGGTAAGTTTGATCCCATTAAATATGGCAATATGTTTTAAATTTAGAAAAATATATTCAATACTAAAAGTAAGAGTAATAAACTGTGCAAAATATACATGAAAAAATATTTTAACATAGCACTATATAATTTAAGACTAGCGATCAGTGGACTCCTGACCCCTGAAGTGGGTCACCATCCTAATATTTTACACAAAATTCTTTTTGTACATATGTATGTGTATTTTTCTCCATAAGGAGCTTTTCGTTTTTATCAAATTCTAAGTTAATGATCAAGAAGTGAAAAATGTCTTAAATAATTATAGATGATTAACTTTTAATAGTTCAAATGATGATTGCATAATAGACAAACACTTTCTAATTATTACATTAAAATAATTCATGTAAGTAACTTTTCGTTCATTTTTCTGATTCTTCATGACTACCCTAATATTCCATAGCTTAACAGATGTAAGTTCATTTGGTTTTTATTAAGTCCTTCATTTATACCCAGGAAGAAAAAGTAGAAAGGACCCTCTACTATTTGAGTTCTCAAGTGTGTCACTGTATTACATTTAATGTCTAGAAAACTGTCAATTTTCATATTGACACTTTAAAGAATTAAGTATAAATCAAACTTTCTAACTTTGGAATAATGTCTTCTAATTTCAAAACAATCTGTTCTTTTTGTAAAATACATGCAATGGGAAGAAGAATGTCAACCAAAATTGAACTATTTTCACATTCTCATTTTAGAAAGAAAAGTAGAATTTTTTAAAAAGATGAATTTTTAAAAAAGGAAATTCAGAATAATAGATTTTTGATTATAAAGGTCAAAACCCAGGCTATTGTGGAGATAGGACAAAAAAGAAATACTTTTTATTCAAAACAATAAGACAACATTTGATTTGTCCTTTGTCTATTTAAGACCCAAGAGAGAACACTGGTTTGCCCCAAAGAGTCAAGGAAAGAGGCGAAATGGGAAAAGATGCCCCTGAAAGGAGAACAAGAATGTGAGAAATTGGGAAACAAAGAAAAGGAAGTAAGAGATTCTTTGTGGCAGAGATGGCTAGGAATTTAGAAACAATAATGGCTGTCATTTCTTTATTTTTTGTGCTGCAGTAATTATGCCCCCGTATACCACGGATTTGGGAGAAGATTTGCACAACAGTGTTATATTAGCTGTACCTTGGGAAATGAAGTAGAGGCAGTACAGACAGGTTTGAGAATGCAGTCTTTGTAGACAGACTTATTTGGGTTCAACTCCTGGCTCCAGCAACATAACTACTAACCTCTCTGTGCTTCATTTATCTTAACTCCAAAATGGGGGTAAAGTGTAATTAATCCGTAGACCTGTATTCAGGATTAAATCAATCAATGAATGCATATAAAGTTCTTATACCACTGATAGGCATTTTGTAAAAATTAAACAAAAGTTTTGGAATGAAAAAAAAAAATAGAAAACCCAAGCAACTTGGGGCAACATTGGATCTACTGAATAATTGAAAACTGAGTCAGGAGCAGGGATTTAAAATAAAGTAGCTGGGCAAGTCTATAGATTCCTTCTTTGTGACCCTTTTGTATGGCATCTCAGGAAGGTTCAGAAATAGTGAGAAGAGGGACGAAAGTCCTCTCAAGTTTCATGGAATGGCAGCTTGAGTTGATTTTGTGAAGATACAAATGAAGGGCAACTCTAGAAGCCTGCACGACTTTGGGATATTCTGGTTTTATACACAATATAGAAAGTGAAATATTCTAGTTGGCTCTTTCCTTAAAAATACCCTCTGTTAAAAATATGCTGTACGGAATATATGTTTTTCTCCATGGTCTTAGTAAAATTATTTTGCTTTTAAATGAAGAAAAATATGTGTTCAATAATCATTTTCATTTCCCTGAACTGACCAGCATGAAACAATACATTGTTTCCATTTTCATTGTTCTCAAGGAAAGGGGCTACTCTGAAAATTGGGAGACATAGGTCTTCCAGCTTTAACTTGTGCTATCCTATGCAAATTGCTTTATATCTCAAGGATTCAGTATCATCATATTTTAAATGAAAGTATTTAGCTAAAATCATCTTCAAAGTGCTTTCCAACTCTAAAATTATATAATTTGAAGTGTTCAATAGCAGCTTGGTTGATTGAATTAGAACAAGTCACAAACAAGTCATCATGTTAAAATTGGTGATGTTGATGGAAATGGAAGCAGGCAGATCGATAATGTAATCTGGGGGGAAAAAGAAAAAAAGGTTGGCCAGAGATTAGCAGACAAGGCATTAATTTCTGGAATTTTCTTTTCTATCTCCTACAGTCTTTGTCATAGTTATCCTTTACCATTCAATCTGCAGCTGTCCATATCACTTGCTGGAAGTAGATGTTTTCTGAGAACGAGTAGCATGTAAAGACGGTGAGTGATTTAATTATCGGCATTTAAATCATCAGGTTTGTTTCTGACTTAAAGACTAGTAAACTGGAGCCACTTTGGGGAGTATTGTGGGGAACTCGTGTTGGGAGAGTCCATGGGGAGTAGATAACTTAAAGGCAGTTATAGACACATAGGTGGGTGGCAGGGTTGGCATGACGAGGACAGTGCATGAAGGGAAGAGGGAGATAATAAACAAGTCTGAAAACTTTTGAGTTTTATGATTTCCCTGAAAGCTGGCCCCCAATCAGAGTTCCTAAGGAAACTAAGTTACTTCAAAATGTAGATACTCTAGCCTGAGATGCTTTGAATTTATTTATTCAGCTCAAGGCGTTTGCTCTCTATATATGTTATTTTAGGATTATGATGCCAGATGTTTCTTGTGCAGGATGCTGGCAATGAAATTCTCCACATATTTACCTTTAGATTTTTATCTGGGAAGCTTTGACTGAATGTCACATGACTGAAATTAAAATAAATAAGCAATCTTACTTTTTAAAGTTAAAATTTAATAACTCTTCTCACATAGATATACTTATCAAACTTAATATCATTGATAGTAGGCAGTTTTCTCAATTTTTGTTGATTCTGTCTTGCCTGCAATCATACCCTGTGAAATAAAATTAAAAATATATAATTACAGTCCTCTTGGTAGGCTGTTGACTATTTTGAGTTAAAAAGCATTCTGTGCTGGCAGCAGAAACACAGCAGCAGCGGTCTAATTTCCTCTAATCCACTAGGTGCCTGCTTAATTACAACCTTCCATTTACTAGCTCTTTGGCTGGATTCCATCTTTGCTTGTATATTTTTTTCATTCAGTTTATCATCCATTTCTATTTCATCGAGTACCATATAATACAGATTGTGCCTGTTTTGCACCCTGGCTTGCACACATTCCGTGAAGCCATTTCTATATTTTGTTGTAGAATTGATTTTGACTTTTTTTTTTTTTTTTACTCAGAGAAGAAAGACATTTATAATGAAGCTTAATCTTTAAAAGTTTTTTATTTTAAATGTCAGAATATTATGGGAAGTAACAGAAGAGTTTAAAAATCTTTTCACCCATCAAATTGATAAGGAAGGTGGCAGATACAGGGAAGAAAAGGAAGAGATGTTGATGGAAGAGTTTTGCTGCCATATAAAGTATTTTATTAATTACTTCTAATGAAAGAAAAGACTCCTCAAACTAGTTCTCAAAACACTTCTCTTGTGTATATATACAGATCATATACTTCTTCAAACCAGCCAAATACTGGATGAAATCAATAAATGAAAAATTCAATAATCAAATATGCAAATTATTTATATAAGTACTTATTGATTGCATAGATTTAATTATATGCATATCAAATATACCAAGGTTTTGTACAGCTAAAACATTTTTTGGTGTTAAAATTGTACATGATGTACAAGAGAATTCAACAGCATATTGGGTCTGGTTTATAGTGAATTTATTCAACTTACTTAGATTATAATATCCTTGAAGGCAGGGACATTGTCTCTTGTCAGCGGTGTATTTTTGACACTGGTACTAAATATATGCCTGGCACAAAGTAAATTCTCAATAATATTTGAAATATAGGGATATAAAGATTTAGGTGATTTTTTTTTCCTATGGCAGGCAAAAAGAGACAAACACCTACAGAGTTAACACCATTGCACCACAGACATACGTACTGAAGTTTGGCCGAATGCAGGGTGAGTTTAACGTTGTGAGGCCTGTTGTCAGCCTTTAGAAGACAAATTCAGGAAGTTAGAAGCAGAGACAAAGAAAAGTCCGTCTAGAAGTTTAGAATAGAAATGTTAGGGGTTTTGTTAGGTTAAAAAATGTTTAAAATACAAACGTTAGGGTTTTTTTAGGTTAAAAATAAAAGATGGCTAGGAGGCAGGAGGGGGGGATGGAGAATGGAAATGGAAACAAAGGTTGACTTTAGGGCGATGAATGTGTTCTCTATCTTGACGGTGGTGGTGGCTACATGCCTATATACATTTGCCAAAACCCATAGGACTATGCACTTAAGGGGCATCTGGGTGGCTCAGTCGGTTAAGCGTCTGCCTTCATTCAGCTCAGGTCCTGATCTCAGGGTCTTGGAATCGAGCTCCACTTGCATGGGGCTCCTTGCTCAGTGGGGAGTCTTCTTCTCCCTCTCCCTCTGCGCTTTCCCCACTCTTGCTCGTGTGTGCCTTTTCTCTCAAATAAATAAATAAAAATCTTAAAAAGAAAAACTATGCACTTAAAATGGGTGCTTTCTGCAGTTTGTCAGTTATGTTCAATATAATTGATTTAAAAAATGTTCCCAAGCAAGCAAATAAAATAAAATAAAATAAAATAAAATAAAATAAAATAAATAGATGATACCCGATACATTGCCTTTAAAAAAACTTTTGCCAGAAGAACATTTTACAACCTGACTGGAAGCCTGACCTGGAAATAATTTATCAACTTGGAATTTGTTGACCAAAAAATCAATGATTCTGTCATTTTCATTTTATTCACTCTTTCATCTTTCCTGGCTATTAGCCACTGCAAAAGCAGTGCCTAGTAAACATTATAGACCAGAAAGAACCAAGAAATCTCCTTAAGTTTTTTAATTACTATTAGGGAATGGATTAGAAATTAGGGTCACTCAATATAGCTCATTGCTTTTCTGGACAAACATTATAATGACATCAAAATTCTATCTTTTTTTTTTTTGAATCAAGTTTTTTTTATCTTCAATTTTGCTGTCTCTGCTCACTTCTATTCAGTAAGCAACAGACTTGCCTCATTTGCTGGGGCTAGCTTCATATTTGGCAATGCTTTGAGGGTCTGTATCATAAACTTCTGTCTGACTTCAAATTATATGATTCTTCAAGCTTTCCCTCTGGAATGCAAGTAATGTTCTAACTTTAGTGCTTAGCAATGAAGTCATCATGTCATATGCTGTAAATAAATAGCATGGATAAGTGAATTACTCTTTCCAGTGGATTTTTTGAACTTCCTTTGAGAGAATAATCTAGATTAGACAATTTGGGTTTTTGTTTTGTTTTGTTTACCACTATCTTTTACCCAAAAGTATGTAATATACTCTTATTTGATTCTTTGTCTCCAGTATCTTCAATTAGGATGCCAATTCTATTTGCATCTAGAATCTATTGGTATGTTACAATGACTATTTTTCATACTTAGTGGGTATTCACCACATTCTGAACACTCCTTTTCATTTTAGAGGTATTTTCTTCCTTGTAAGTCCTGTCTCCTCAAGGAAAATACCAGGTATTTACCTTCCCAGCCTCCCTTGCAACTCAGACCATGGAATTAGAAGGATCTGCCAATTAGAAGCATCCATTTGAGTTTGATTTGGAGGAGGAGCTACTGTTATGTTTTGGGTGTTACATGATGTACCAAGTCATAAATTTGGGCATGTACAGTAACCCTCCATCATCAAGTGAATTCATTCATCCCATTAATTTATACCTATGACCCCATTAGAAGTTCCCAATGACTAATTAACAGAGAAGGAAAGAGTTGAATTTGCTTTGATTTATAGACCATCTTGCATGGTATATCAGAAATACGGACCTTCTGCAATGTTAGAACAGTGCTCAGGGATGTTCCTAAAAGACAGTGTAGAAGAATTAATATCCCAAAGGGAAGAATTTTAAGCAATACCTTTCATTGCCCTTTCTTTGGAAGGAAATAACACCTGACATACCTTCCGCACTCATACATGGACACTGATTAGTAATTCACCTGGATTGGCATGGTGTTAAACTTCGAAGAAGCAAGAATGGAGGACTGCTGAAAAGGTACGTTAAGGAGGAGCTATTTAGATGGATTAGAAAATGTACCTAGAGTATGAGATTATTTGTTTCCCATGTGAATGATAAACTAAAGGCCCTCAAGGTGAACGAGATTATTAATATTCAGATACAAAGGTGCCCTAGCTAATAAATGTCAGTAATTATGCCAATATTGAATGGGCTCATTCTTGTTTTCAGTACGGAGAGTATTCACCAAATCAACATGTCCTTCCCTTAACACGATCTAACCATTTTCTGACTATATTAGATTTGCAGTTAGCCAGTGGTAGAAGCTTCAGGGGGTAAAACCCTCAACCCCTGATAGAGATAACCATCTATACTCAGTGGTCAGTGATAGGGTATGGCAACTTACTTTACATGAACTGGACAGTGATTTTGCCTCAATGAAATAAATTACTGTTTTGGATTTAGATGTTTAAAGTTACATTCTCTCTTTTCTGGGAATAATGTCTGTGGATTAATTGAATGTCTTGTCTGCCTTTATGATAGCCCATGTACCAGTGCTTCTGACCATGGAACTGATTTTACAGGGACAGAATTAAGGCACAGACACATATTAGACATACTAGATTTAGAGGTCCGGCTATGTACTTTTTTCACCAAGAGCTGCTAGCCTTGATAGATATGTAAAAGATTATTGAAGACACATTATGGTACCAATCTTATGAGGCTAGAATGCCATCTTGAAGAATGTGGCATATTTTATGTACCACTAAATACTATATGGTGCTTTTTCTTCCAAAGATTTGGGAATAAAGAGATTAGGAGTCAGAATATCACCTCTCACTTTTACTCCTTATGACCCATTGACAAAAATTATGATTCAAGGCTCATGGCTTTGTTGGTTTGGAAGTCTTAGCACCCAAGTGAAGAATGCTTCCCCCTGACATTTAACTATATTTTTATAGAACTAGGAGCTGAAACTGCTTCATGGTCATTAAAAGCTTCTTGTAAATTGGCCAGGAATGGGAGTTAGAATGTTGCTAGGGTGACTGATTCTGATTATTAAAGATAACGGGGGACTACACAATGGGTGCAGGAATAAATTTTTGAAATATAAGAGATATTCTGGTCTTCATAGTGCTATTATAGCTAGTGGCATAGTGAATGGAAGACTACCATAGATAGCAACACACAAGAAGGACCACCAAGGCTTCTACATTTAAGAAATACAATTTGGTGTTCCACGGTAAATCAGGACAACTAAGGAACAGGTTGAAGGAAAAAGAAACCTTGAGTACATAGTAGAGAAAGCAAATCAAAACCTGACATAATGAACAGTTGCAAAAATGAGGATATAGTGCCTGTTCATATTCCCTGCAGTGTCTTACATATATTTACAAACCTTCAAATATTTTTCTTCTCTTCCTTTCTCCTGTTTTTGATAAGTACACATTTTTAATTCACAATTTAGTTCATAAGTTAGAAAATATGAAGATGGCATTATAATGGGCTTAGAAGAGTTATGACTATCATTTAAGTACTACCTTGAATTTGGAGTTAGATGCAGAAAACTATGAGGCTTTAGAGTGTGAGTGCTTGTATTTTCATATGTATGAATGATAGTTGCAATATGTTAGGCTGGGGCATTTTCTTGTTTGAAACTTAAATATGGAAGAAAAAGATCTGGTGATGCTGGGACGTCAAGAAATTGATAGTAGTGGGTATTTGTCATTTATTCTACCTTCCCCAGACACACCACTCAAGGATTCTGTTGGGAAGAGAGTGACATGAAGGAGACACTCAGAGGCAGTTGTGACAGAGCCTGTTGAAGAGATTTCAGTTTTTTGGAGCCTAGGTAGCAAAGCTCCTAATGTCTATGTCCATGATCAGCCTCTAGTATTTTTCTGGGAAATGACTCTGACTCTGTATCTTCTGAGCATGATGCCAGAGAATCTGGGGGCTGCCTCCTCATTAAAAAATTCATTTTCTACCAAATCTGCTAGAATGGGTTCTATTGTTTGCATCCTAACTGAAATATACATGTGTCATTGTGTGCATATACTTTTGGACAAATACATAACACAAATGTTCTTCCTTTTGTGTCTATTTACTTATAATGTATTCCCTAAACATAATAGAATTCAAAGGACAAATTATGGGAAGAACAGTTGATCAGTTGATATATACATACATACGTGTGTCTGTGTAACATAGAATTAATTCAATTTGAATATTTCTTTATTTTTAGAACTTTTAGTATGTAAGTTTTCAGACTGTCTTTCACTCTTATACTTACTTGATGAGATAAATTATTCATTTGCCAAGTACCTTTACTGTAGAAAAAAATTGATGAGGAGATTCTCAATGTCACCCAATTGAACCTTTTGAAATAGTATTATAGGATTTTTTTTTAACTTCAAGGTATTTCTACTCTTATAAATCTAATAGCTAGAGAAAAGGCATAATTTCACTAAGTAATATGAAAGAGTGTATAGCACACGTATGATTTTTAGAACATTATTTAATACTTATTTAAAATAATTTGTAATAGTTTGAAGTTACTATTTTTATTCTTTGCTCACTGATCTGGAAAGTCCTGGCACTTACAGATTGTTTTCTTGTATTCCAGTCATGCATATGTATTTTATGAAAGTAAATTTATGTTTTTAAAAATATACTTTTATAAATGTTTGCTATGATTTCTTTTTTTTTTTTTAAAGATTTTATTTTATTTTATTCGACAGAGATAGAGACAGCCAGCGAGAGAGGGAACACAAGCAGGGGGAGTGGGAGAGGAAGAAGCAGGCTCCTAGCTGAGGAGCCTGATGTGGGGCTCGATCCCGTAACGCCGGGATCACGCCCTGAGCCGAAGGCAGACGCTTAACCTTAACCGCTGTGCCACCCAGGCGCCCCGCTACGATTTCTTCTCATTGCTAATCAGGCCTGTTACTCAGTAAGTGAATTGGACACATTTTGAGTGAAATTGGCAGCACCTCAGACCATTTGTTTTTAACTGTTTAAGCAACTAGATCTTGTCAAAGATAATCTTTTCATTTGTTCAAAGGACCCAAGTTAACAAACGGGCCATTTTGCAGTATGATGTTTGTCTTAGAATGGCCAGGGTACCATTCACGATGCTATCCTTCTTTTTCAGGCTCTCACACCTGAGTTAAGAATCTGAGGCATAGAGCTTGTGCAGATTTATAAGCTTAAATTACTATTGTATTTTGCAGTTCAGGGTAGACTCTATTCACAGGTAAAGAGGGGGAAAAAACCCAAGACAATAGAGAGGCCTTCCAAAATGTGGACCCTTCAGGCCTCTTGGCATTCAAATATTTCTTAAGGGCTTTCTGCCTTTATTTCCTCTGGTTTCCAGTGCATTCTTTCATTCAAGTATTTGAAGAGGTAGTACTTAAAATAAATAGATCAAAGGAATCATGTCCTAGGTGGATAGATCCAAGAGCTCACTTCTGGTGTCTTCAGGGCACATAGAGCAAAACAACAACTGAGCCTCGAAGAATTTGGGGGGATTGGTAAAAGGAGCCTGGAAACAATCCAGCTATTCTCACTAGGGCTTTTGTACACTCATGTCATCAGTAGGGATTACACACGAAAGGAAAGACATTTTCTGTTCACTGGCTACTCAACAGGCAAAGCACTAAATCTCTCAGTCCCATATATTTGTGGATTTTAATTGATGGGGCTGGTACACAGATAAAGCCATTTTGGCACAAATGACATGTGTTGGCATTTAAACAGAGTGGCAATTTTAATTTTATCTTCATTCCAAATTAGGACAGCAAAATAAATAAATAAAGAAAGAAATAAAGAAAAACCCTGTTGTTTTGTCAAACAAAAAGTTGTGTTTTTTTTTTTATTTGGTTTCCAGGAATAAAGATAAAAAATAATTAAAACAAAACTTGCCTATGTCCTTTTAAAGCAGTTGGTTAATAAGCTCTGGCTTACAATTTAAATCTGGAATTTCCCTAGACTATCCTATTGATGATAGAGGCTGGATTTTACAGTGAGGTTTTATGTGCCTGGTCTACATTTGAAAGCCCAGCCCTGTTGTTTAGGACCAGAAATGGACACAATTTAATTCTGTTTATTATAGAAATCAAGTGCTTTTGGAGAGAGACTTGTGAGCAGCTGTTTAATATTGTCTTTCCTCTAATATAGAGGTTCATTTCTCTTGCCCTCTGAGGAAAAAGCAGTTCATGAGATTTCTGGAGGCTCTTTTCTACAGAAAAGGTCTGCTGCCAGGATTTAGCAGCAAGAAAGATTGGCCGTTAATTGGTGGGGCTGGCTGTCTCCGACAGGTGTCAATTTAAGGCCTATATTCCAGTAGGATTTCTAGGGATTCTGCAAAGAAGACAGTAGTAATCGAAATAGAAAATGAAAACATCATTTTGTTGTAAAATTTCCCTGCTACTTTTTAAATCTTTTTTAAGCTAAATTCAATATGAAGAAAGGTTTTTAGAATGAAGATGGGCAAGGATTATGTGCCTTTCTCAGAGTCTCTTCAATAGTTAAGGAAATTAAAAAAATTTTTTTTGAAAACAATATAGTTAAAATAATTGAGCAAATGTTAAGGTGAGATGATGGTTTTAATAATTGTACTTATGATGATAAATACATGAAACTCACAGTCTCTTAAAGCAGGGCCTTGATCATAACATTTGATGTATGCTACAATGATGTAAAGGAGAATATTAGACTTCCTGGAAAATCAAAATAGCATTTAGTCCTTACGTTATTTCTTTATTTTTGGTATTGATATGAGTAAAAACGTACCTCTAGGATGAGATGGTCTCATACTCTCTTAAGGCCCCATTCTAGCTCAATACCCATTATCTCAAATCTCAGAGTCCTTTTTTGTTAGTGGTAATAGAGGGACAGCCAAATGTGTCTAAGAATTCTTTCCTTTTTTTTTTTTTTTTTTTTGAGAGGATGAGGAGTGGGGAGGGAAGGAGAGAGGGAGAAGAGAGAGAGAGGATCTTAAGCAGGCTCCACGCCCAGTGTGGCATCCATGTATCTAAGAATTCTTGAGTAAAATTTAGGAATATAAACTATTTGTGAATGACTTTGATGGGTGAAATAACATTGAGGAATGATTAAATGGAGTAGGATTTGTACTATACATAAATTTGGGGTCAAATACCCATTTAAAATATGCCTTGAGAACATACCCTCATGGATTTCTACAGGCATGTGAAGAGTCTTATAGGCAGAATGAGCTTTCTGCATTAAGACCACAGCGGGTAAGTGGAGCATGTGGCTGGCTGAGTCAGAAGAGCATGCGACTCTTGACCTGTAGGTCTTGAGTGGGAGCCCTCTGCTGGGGGTAGCGATTACTTAAAATAAGAAATAAAATAAGATGGTAAAGTGGCAAAGTTATGTGTACTTTACTCCCCCAAAAATAAAAAAATAAAAGACTAATGGGGGTGAGGTTATTTCTCATGATTATTTTTATTGTTGTTGTTTTACATGATTTTGGAACATCTAGTTTGGATTTCTTCATCCATTGTTTGTTTGTTTTGTAAAAAGAAAAGGTACTAATTTTAAAATTTACTGCAGAAATACCACCTTTTGACCTAGTTGTGTAAAATGATTCAGAAACAAATTCTTTAAGAGACAGAGTGGTTGCCACTTGCCTGCCGAAGAAGCTGAGGTGTTGAGAGTACAGATTTCATTTCTGTCTGTTGGTAACACCCTGTGAATCTGTATTCCAAGATGACCCGTTTTTTGAGTTTCCAACTCAAATAAGGAGCATCGTTGAATAAGGTTGTAATCAAAATATACCTTGAAAATGTGACTTGTGAGGAAAGCTCTTTGAAATAAAAGATAATCGTTAGATAAGTACTTATATTCTTTTGTGGAAAAAAGATGTTTAATAAGAAATTTTAATCCCTGAGACTTGTTGGATCCCAAGGAGTGATGCAACCTCAAGACATCAGAAGCAAGGATTTTAGAGAAAAAGGAAGAAATCTGAAAACTGTGGTGCTGCCACCTCCATCCAGGACTATTCGTTAAAGAGAATTACGGCTTTGTGTGTGTGTGTGTGTGTGTGTGTGTGTGTGTGTGTATGCATAAGCCCTGCAAGCCCTGTTTGTTGTGTTGTTACATAAAGGGGGACCTAATGCTACCTGATACATTGATCCAAGCAAGTTGGGTGGACAAACTGCATAAACCTCTCTCCCTTTTTCTCCCTCTTTCCCTCCCTCCTCCTCTCCTAAGGGTTGAGAAATAAGATGTCATAAACATAAATACACCAAAATACACTTTGAGTAATAGGAAATAAAGCTTGACTTCAAGTTGTAGGCTCTGCATTCATATTGTTTTCTCTGCTGCAAAGATATTTTAATAGTATTTATCATTTATGTGCACAATCCCACAGCATTTTTAAAAATCCAAGGCTAGACTGATGATGAATGAAATAATATGAGAAAACAAAACTTGATATGGAGTGGAAGTAAAAAAAAATATTATTTCCTTTTTCTCTTCCCTCTAGGAAATGAGACATTGGTAGGGTTTACAGAGTACACACAGGGATGGGGAACACCTTTTAGGCTTTTTGAAGGTCATGTTATTCTTGTGTGTGTTTTAAAATGAAATCATTGATAGTAACACATAGTTATGCTGTAGAAGACTGTTTGGGAAGAGAGAGGAATTAAATTTATATCCTACATTTGCAAGCATGTTATCCTCAGTTGAGTGGAGATATGAATCGAAATAGTTGATGCATTTTAAAAGACAGTACAATTTATATTTTCAAGAATCTTATACTCTTTGACCAAGCAGATCTTTATCAGCCTATAAGAAGACTGGTATTCCTAATATAGCTATCTATATCTGCATCTATATATCTATACCTGTGCCTATACCTAAACACACAAAATGTTAGAGCACATACACACACATATATAATATCACCAAAGAGTATATTTACATATATATACATATATATATTTGGATTTTAAATGCAGAATGATTCTTTTTTTTTTTTTTTACTTGATGGGAAGAAATTGGTGGTTCTCTTTACTTGGCTGTTTTAATCTGCTTTCACAATTTAGTTTAGGAGAAAGCCATCACCTGAACCATTCACTTTTCACCCTTTTGAACTGCCACATGGGAATGTATTTAAAACAACTTGAACCTTATACATGAGCATGATCCAACTTTAGTCTTGTCCTGTATTTCACAAAAATGTGGGCAATTTTCATCAATTACTTTTACATATGTTTCTAGTCCTCTGTTATGGCTATACGAAGAGGCAAAATTTGTGGAAATAGTACCAGACAGTGATCCTGTTTTAATAAGATTTCCAGTCTAATTATATGTGCTCTAAAGGTTCAAATAACATTTGGATCAACTGCCAAATTTTTGAGGTACTTAACTGAACTTCTGAACTTCTGAAACGTTCACTCTTTAGGGATTGTAAGATTCTTTTAGAGAAAGCAAATCCCTTGGTCTGGTCAGGAGTTATTTATAATTTTTTTTTTACAGTCCAGCCTGCTACATCCGACCTGTATATACCTTTCCTGCTTTGCTTGCTAGTAAGGAAGTGGAACCATTACTTTAAAAAAACAGAGTGCATTTTTTTCCTAAGGTGGCGAATGCATATTTTGAATTGTGTCCTGTTATGTTCAAATTGGGAAAGAAAAATGTCCTTTTTTTTATGTTTGTAATTTACATTAAATTAAGCTTATGGCCAGATGATGTCATTTCTGACTATAAAAGATAATTTTTTCCATTTAATAATAACAACTATGCTTTATATGGGTTTTATAATACCCTCCCCATTTGTTTTAGTACAGATGTGGTCCTGACTACTCCCTCTGAAATTTCTTATTAATCTCATTCTATAGGAAATGAAAGAGTCTTGGAGGGTTAATGATTAACTGAGCATCTGAGTTAGTTCTTGAGCTGAGATCTTCTTTTGGTCCATTATTCATTTCACTGTGCCACTGCTAAGTCTAACCTCATGTGATTAGCTCTTTCAAGAGACAGAGAGAGGTGAAGCCTGAGGTACCTAAGCCACACATAAGCTGAAGTTATGGGAAAGCAGAAAAGTCACGTTTGAGAAAAGTGCCTCCAGACAGACAGAGAAGGTGGTGCAGATTTCCTATTTTCCAGCTCCAGTCTGTGGCCACTGAATCATGAATCTCCTCTATACAGTTTCATTTTGTTTTGTTTTTTGTGTTTTGTTTTTTTTTTTGAAAGACATAAAAAGAATAGGGGCGTCTGGGTGGCTTAGTCAGTTAGGCATCCGACCTACTTGGGTCATGATCTCAGGGTCGTGGGATCGAGACTTCCCTTGGCTCTGCGCTCAGTGAAGTCTGTTTCTCTCCCTCTCCCTCTGCTCAAGCTCCCCCACGCCCCGCCATACTCGCACGCACTCTCTCTCTCAAATAAATAAATAAATCTTTAAAAAAGAAATAAAAAGAATAAAAGCATAACAATTGATGTTCTTAAGTAACTGGTAGATTCAAAGGCATTTTAATTTTGTCTTAATTCTTAGAAAGTGGAAAAATAGCTATTTCTTTGCACTGATATCTCTATCCCCCCCAAAAATAAAATTCTAACTTACTTGAATGATTTAAGCCAAATCCAGTTAATATATTATTATGAATTGCTGCAATTGTTTGAAAAATATCTCTGGCTGAATTCAACCCTTTAACAGAGTCTCCAAATACTAAATTCAGGCAACTATTTCCTTTCCCCTGAGGATTCTATTCTACTGAAATTACAGAAAAACTTTAAAAGCAACAAAGCAGCAATGTTGTCATTAGAAATCAAGAAATGTTTCTACCAGAACAACAGACGGCTAATGAATTCCTAGAGAATAGAAATCAAGTGATAAAACTGAAGGAGTAAGAAAACTGTGGTCCTGGGTACTAGACGTAAGCACAGATCTTCTCTAGAAACTCCAAGGCCAGAGTCAACGTGTGCAAGTGAGAGTGGTCCAGGGAGACATCAGCACAGTGATTCATTAAAGAACTGCCTCTTTCTTTGCCTTGTAAATAATTAGGCCAGCAGCGATGATTTTTACCTTTGGCTCAGGCCAGGGAACCGCTNTAAGAAAGAGTTTGCAAGTGGCCTCAGGGGTGAGCTCACTGAGTTCTGAGAGAGAAGCACAGTGAAATTTGGGGTAAACATAGTTTCGAACAGTGGGTATAGGAAAAAGACATTCTTCCCTAAAAAACATATCCTATATACCCTTCTGAATATGTAAAATACTGCTTGGGTGGGGAAGGGGAGGGGGAGTTTCCAGTTGCCTACTTAATGGCTCTCTGTCTTTATACCCTAATGGCCCTGCCCAATAACCTAAAACTACCAATTAGTATCCCCTATTCCAGGAACCTACTGATGGGGGGAGAGGGTTCTATATTTTTTTTATCTCTCTCTTTTTCTTTATCTCATCATCGATACACAGAAGAAAGCCAGCTACAAGCCTCCTAACACTAATTAACCTAGTGCAGACTTCCTTCAAAATAGGAACTGACTCCTTGTGTAGTGGGTACGTTAAACAAGGAGAATTCATGGAGTATAATCATAAATGCAACTTTATTTTTATTTCTCACTGTTCTTTTTATCCCACGGGATAAAAAGTGATCAAGCGGGATAGACTTTCCTTACTTTTTGAAGAAAATGCATGACTTTTCTATTCCCTCTTCATTGACAGGAGTATTTTGAGTAGTGTCAATAGCAAAACAGGTGTGGATTCATGGCCGTCAAGTCTCTGGTTCTCTATATTGACTGACACTTCAGTGTTCATTCAAAGGTAAGACTATTCTCAGATCCCTTAGCTTCTGTGGGTGGGCTCCCTCCCTTTTGGGAAGAGGTTTTTCTGGTTCTTTTCTCTTCCTCTCTCACTTTTTTCCCCACTGATAAGCTTTTCTTTCTGACCCTTCACTGGTTTGAGAGAAAAGAGAATGGGAAAATACTCCTTATTTCATGGAGTTTTTGTGAGAAACGAAATAATACACTATATTTAACAGAAGCCAAGATGCTAATGTCTGTAAACCGTACTTATTTGATGTGCCACTAAGAAGGGAAAAACAAATATTGCCAATTAAAATAGGACATAATACTATTTTAAATCATGTTTACTGTTAATTTTTTTAATTATTGCAGTAATTTTTGCATTTATTTATAGTTTTTGACCATTCTAATGTATAAATAATGAAGGAAGTTATATGAGAGATAAATTTATTAATGTAGTTTTAAAATGATTTCGTATTGTCTAACATGTTGGAATCACTTTTTCACTGTCATTAATGTCTCTATTTTTCTACATGCTTTTCTTCTCTATGCCATGAACATCATTAGTGATAGGGCACTTCTTTCTTTCTTTCTTTTTTTTTTAAGATTTTATTTATTTATTTGTCAGAGCGAGAGACAGCCATCAAGAGAGGGAACACAAGCAAGGGGAGTGAGAGAGGAAGAAGCAGGCTCCCAGTCGAGGAGCCTGATGTGGGGCTCGATCCCAGAATGCCGGGATCACACCCTGAGCCAAAGGCAGACGCTTAACGACTGAGGCACCCAGGAGCCCTGTGATAGGGCATTTCTTAAAAGAATGTTCTATTACTGTTTATGGAACTTTTGTCCACATGGCTGACACCCTTCTTACAAGTTTTGGTGAACATATCTTTAATTTTATCAGAAGATACCAAGAATAGGGTTTTAGACAACAGTCAGAAGTTATACTTCATCTTCAAAAGATCCTTAAATAGATTATTGATTAAAATATTTAGAGGGGCCATTGTCCAGTCATGACATAGAAGCAACCAAATCAAACTCTACACAATGGCAACTGTGCCATAACTGGCTTATAGCTAATCATAAAATTCTACTGATGGTCAGACGTATCTGGATTTCAAAAGTGTTATGATATGACAATGGGGACATATTGAAATTGATAAAGTATGATATGTGCACACGTATAAGAATATGTCTATGTGTGAACAGTGTCTGGCAGATATTAAACCCCCATTGTATCAGCTATAATTACTATGATTATTATTATAACTTGAATGATACCCTAAAAGAATGGTTTTGTGTGCTTTGGGGCTGGCATATATTTACAATTAACTTTTTCTATTGCAGGAAATTTTGTAGGTAATTTGAAGACTTCTTTCTCGGAAAATATTGAACACATATCTACGATATGGCAGATGCGTTTTTCTCTAGATGCCAACTGTCCACCCTTTTTGTCAGTCTACTCTATAAATATTCTTTCTCATGGGTTCATAGCACCCTTTCAGGTGGTTCTCTTGGGTAGGATTTAAAACTCTTCTCTCTTGGGATGCCTGGCTGGCTCATGTGACTGTTGATCTTGGGGTCATGACTTTGAACCCTACTTTGGGTGTGGAGATTATTTAAAAAAAAAAAAGTATAAAAAACAAAACACTCCCCTCTTATGTATACCACAGATCTGGTCCATGAGAAACACTCAGGAATACTGTATCCAATCTAGTCTGGAATCAGACTGATCTTAAGGCAATAACTACTCTCCTTTTCCCCTTTTCAAAAAATGTTGATAAATTTGACAGTCTATGTCTGTTTTTTCAAATTATGAGTTATACCCAGTCCACTGTCCCCTAAACCCACTTCTCTTCCCCCCCCTTCCTCCCTTAGAAACATCCTATAGACGAAGCTTGAAAAGCTTAATTAGATCACAGTAATGTAATAAAATTTGACAAACCGCTAATAGTGGTAATGTGTGTGAATTGGAACTCAAGGTTCATGTGGCAAATGTAGGGAGATTTTATGTTTCATTTTAAACTGTTCTGTACAAGTTGGAAAAATAATGCCAAATGGAACAAATGCCTTAAAAGAAAAAGTAGAATTGTGTCTATAGACATACTTCCGTGATTCATTTTTCATCACTAGCTTGATGGAAGATAATAATTGCCTAGTTTCATTCTCATCTTAGTTATGTATGTGCATATTATGTGTGGCTTCTTTTTTTCTGCAGTTTTTCTGAAAGCAATTGATGATTCTTAACTTCTGTCCTGTAAAACAAAGCCATATTAAGTTCACTTATGTTAACTACAATTTCTCAAATAGAATGCAGAATTAAAGTCCACGTATTTAAACAGTTCTCTATAGAATATCATATTTGGTAAGTAAAAGCTATTTTTGTTTGTTTTAACTTTTGTTCTTATTGAAAATCAGATTTCTTAAGGAATTATTTGAAGAAACATTTTGAGAGTTTGAAGACCTTTGAGAATTGTTTAAGTAGCAGAAATCTTTACCGAGCAAGTCCTGTCTTTACATTAAAATTATAAATTTACATGTATAACTTTTTCTGATAGGGCAACAACTTTCTTGTGCAAACGTTGTAACTTTCTTCCTTTGGCCTCAACCCCTTGAAGTGGTTTTCTAAAATGTGCTTCCCTCCCTTCTTCAATTGGATACCCTATACATCATTTGGTTCCTTATTAAATGTCACTTCTGCCAGGAAGACTTCCTCATCTGCAGGTGATATAAGCTTCCTATTATTCCTTTCATGGTCTTCTATTTACTTTACTTTTTCTTTCTTTCTTTCTTTCTTTCTTTCTTTCTTTCTTTCTTTCTTTCTTTCTCTTTCTTTCTTCTTTCTTTCTTTCTTTCTTTCTTTCTTTCTTTCTTTCTTTCTTTCTTTCTTACCTTTCCTCATGGTTTTATCAAAATTGGCATTCATTCACTCACTCACTCACTCACTCACTCACTAACTTATCAATGCAATTGTATATTTGATATCTCTCCCCTTTTCTTCTATACCACAAATTCTGTTAGGGCCAGAAAATATATAGGTCTTATTCTTCACTGTATCCAGTTCTTAGACAGATACCTCATATACTATAGGATCTCAATAATATCTAACAAATGAATGAAGTAAAAGAATCAAGAATATTAGGAAGGAAATTTGCAGATAATTGAACAAATTTGGAGAGACATGCGTGATTTGCCTATGTGGGAAAATGTGAATTCTTTAAGCTGTAAAAGACCTATTTCTGTTTTTTTGAAAAACATGTTTTACTAACTTTTCACTTTTACTTTAAAAAGACATGCAGAAACTTCTTTGCCACATCAGCATGTCTCAAATAAGTGAGCAATTAAAAAGTGCAGTGTATTGCATAAGATCGTCTACAGTGCTCATCTAATTACTTAGGACCTTTCCACCACTAAAATACATCCTGACCCTACCAGGTTAGTCGTGCTCCAAATTTAGAAGGAAGAATTCCTTCTTCTAGAAGAATAGTAGTTGTTTGTTTCTTTCATTTCACTGTGTGGCGAAACTTTTTTTTCTGTTGCTATTTTAAAAATACATTTTTTAACAGATATGAATGTTTAGTCAAAGGGGAGAACTTTTCAGAAAGGAAAATGCTGTAAATAATTTACAGTTTTGAGTTTTTTTCTGCCTTCTTCCTTTCACATTAGTATAAAGAATAAGAACCCTCATGCACTAAACTAGCAGCTTCTGCAGGTCAACAAACAAAACAAACTCCAACAGTGTAAAATCCTTAGGTTTGTCCTGAAAATGAGTAATAAATCTCCCAGCTTGCCAGTTCCAAACAGATTCTTTGAAGGCATTGTTAATCTGGACAGGGATTAGAGCATTGGACAAAATGGACACAGACCTTATATTCTTAGGGGATTTTAGCTTAAGTGGTATCGTTATATGCCTTCCTGTGTGACTTGGAAAAGCGATTTTTCCTTGTAGCTGCTGAGGGTACCAGTGAGACCAAGGTGTAGAAAGGTGATATAGCCCTGTTCTTCAGGCAACAGATACTTTGCAATAAGTTGGTTTTCAAATTGGGGTCACCTCAGGTCACTCTTGGAAGCAGGAGTGGTGAGTGAGCTCGGCACCTGGTAGCTACCACTAATACCACATTTGGGAGATTTTGCTGCGGCAGCTGAATCAACAGCTGGGATTCTAAAATCCTTAACTTGCACATAGGATTTAGCTTTCTCACCCACAAAATTATGGTCCTATATTTACCATCTGTGTGTCACTTTATATTTATGAAATTATAAAAAAAAGAATTTATTGGGGAAGTAAAGAAATATTTTTGAAAATAATTTAAAACCATGAATCTGTGGCTTAGAAATGCAGCTCTTGGTAAGACGTGGTCCATTAGACATAACAATAGTCATTAACAAAGAATAGCTATTTAGCTAATAACTTGTGAGAGGAATCATTATTAATTTAAAAACCCCAAAACCATGAGCTATTGAAAAGGCTATCTATCCTCTTTACCGATAATAGGAGAAAACTTTCCAAACTGCTACAGAGTTCATCCAATACTTTATTCTCTTTAACTGTATCAATTTTAATATACAGTGGAAAGAAAAATGAAAGCTAACCTTGTGGCACCTTTGAATGCCCCCCCTCCCCCCATTCAAGGACATTTGCTTTTTGCTAGAGGGATTGAATTGAAGGAATGGCTGCCAACATGCAGGTCACTTTGTCAGGTGTAGGACCTTTTAAGAAACAGAGAAGCCTGATTTTACCAGGCTAATATGCGCAGGTGAGATGCAAATCTACCACCAATGGTTCCCATTGGTGTCATTAGCCCTCCTGTCCCATAAATAAATAGCCTCTCTGAGAAAGAACTTCTAGGTATTGTACTGCTACTTCTGAGTGCTAGCCTGCAAACAAGGAAAGAATGATCAAAGAGACAGTGTTCCCCAAATAGGCGATCCCTATGGCCTGAGGCATTGTGCTAGTCCGTGGAACATAGGGCATGGCTTCTATGTGCTTCTATAAAGGATTTTGTCAGTTTTCATACACATTCTTCTCTTGATAATAATTAGTGATTTTTTTTCATGTCTTTGCCCTATGATTGTCTTAAGTTCACTGCTTATATTATTGCATAGGTAGAAGGGACCTTAGAGATAAACCTCTTACAAAGCAGAAACATTTGCACATTTGCCTTTTTCTAGGACGGTAGAGTCACATATTTTTCTTATTGCAAATGGCTAAGTTCAAGTGGGAGTGGAGGTTTTTCTTTTTTTTAATTCCAGTTTGGCAAATTATCAATTCAAATATGCTGCTTAGTTTGGGGAATTAAAAAAAATCAAGTAGAATCCTGCTTGAAATGGATAGTTACTCTTTCTCCAGATTTTGGATATGACTTAACATTAACTTTTACAAAGACATTCTCTTTCTTTCAAAACAGCTTTAGGTTATGAATCTGATGTTAAAGTTTATAATCTGAGATGATGTGTTTGTTTTTCATAAAAGATTTCCAGTGTCAGTAATTCCATAACTGTACGGTCCTAATGTAAAATAATTGTTCTGAAGTAAAAATAAGCAACTCTGTCACTGCGGGGCTTTAAAGGAAAGGGCAGTCTTCCAAACGAATTATAAACAAATTGACCCTCACAAGATTTTTATTCTTATCTAAAAACCCATTCTTTGCCAGTAAACCTCCTGATTTTTTGTGACTAGGGAAGCATAGTTCTTAATGGCCCATTATCCTCAGCCTTCCTGATCCAGACAAGTAAATGCAAGCCCATGCCTCAGGAAGAATAATTGATTTAGTTACGTGGGCATAATTGTTCTATTAGGAGGAATCAGTTCATTAAAGCTTAAGGGAATGAGAAAGTTAGAGGTGAGGCTGGCTAGACTTACCTTGACATGGAGACAATCAAGTGAGGAGAAATCAATTGGCATCTATTTAATACTCTATGATGTGTAAAAACTATTCCAAGAAATTAAGTTGCTATTTCCATTTTTTCCTCTCAAAAAGAAGTCAGTACTTCTAGTTAAATTAAATTGTAAATTTCACTTATAAATAAAGATGAAATAATTTCAAGGTATATGAAACTTCTTTAGGAATAGAATTTCATGCTTATGTGTATTTTACAAATATTGCTAGTGCAGACTCTTTGTAGATAATTACCAAAAGACAGAGAAGCATATTACAGAAACAAGTTGATATTGTAAGAGTAAGGAAAAATATATGTATAATTTCATATATATAAATTGTATATATTATATAGAATTATATAGTATATATTATAATCGTGTATATAATTGTATTATTCTATGGGCAATAGGATATAACACTGATAGATCCATACAGCTACAAGACTGTAATAATAATAATACATTGAATTTGTTTGACTTTTTGCAGTTTTCGCAGAAATGTGATTTTTCACGGAGACTCATAAATTAGCCACTTCTTTTTATCCCTATTACTCATGTGGAAACTGAATCTCAGAGTCATCTTGATTGTGAGTACCAGACTTAGACTTGATTCCAGGCCTTTTGGATCTTGAGAATATCTAGGTAATCTCCCTTATTTTATATACAATGAAAGTAAAAATTTGAGATTTCAGATTTGCTCAAGATCATGGCTCTAATTAACATATTAAACTTTATCGAGTTTTTAAATAACTCGCAAGTACATTTTATTATAAAGGATTTAAAACGTATAGATGCACGAATCAAAATGAGAAATCATCTTTCTTCCCTATTCTAGCTACAATCTTTGTCATTTTGCTGTGAATCATTTCAGACATACCTCTAAGGATTTAACCACACAGGGACACGTATGCAGACATACACATACCCTCTCTTTCGCACAAACAGTATCTGATTTATTTATAAATGAATGATAAAATTAATAATTTTCTATGTGTTTTCTGCAACCTGGTTTTAAAACTCAATTCAGGAAGATAAACTCTTTTTTATCTTAAAAAAGATTTATTTATTTATTATTTTGTAGAAAAAGAGAAAGGGAGAGAGCACGGATGGGCAGAGGGAGAGAGAGAGAATTTGAAGTAGACTCCCCAATATGTGTGGAGCCCCAGTCAGGGCTGGATCCCACGACCTCAAGATCGTGACCTGAGCTGAAATCAAGAGTCAGAAGCTTGAGAGCCACGAGGCACCCGGGAAAAGAAACTCTTGTATTCAGAATAGCTATCCTAGTCTTTTAAATTGCTACATAGTATTGCTTGATATAGAAAACCGTAACTTACAACTATTTTCACGTTTTGGTGGGCACTTGCATAGTTTTAAGTTTATTTTCTTTAAACAGGTGGGTAGCTTGTAAAGATACTGGAATATTTTAAAGAATAAATTTCTAGAGGTGATAGATATTGGAAATTGCCTTTCATTAAGGTTCTACAAATGTTTACTCAATAAATTGTTAGACGAGGTCATGGAGAGGACGTGACCGCTATTTGACCCCACGGGTAGATCCTGGCAATCAGAGGCTCGCCCCGCCCCGCCCCGCCCACGTCCTTGGATACACATTTCCTTCCGAGTTTCCCCCAGCCGGAGTCGTTTTCAAAGACACAGCGCTGAGAGAGTGAGGTGCTGTTGGGACCTTCTGGACTGAATACATGCCTAAACTCAGTTAAGACCTCTGTATAAGCTTTTACAGTTCTGGCGGAGATCTACCCGTCCTGCGGCTGCCCGAGAGAAGCCTCCTAAGTAAGTTGCCGTGCCTGTGTAACTGCCCCCTTCTAGCCCGAAGTAGCCCGTCTCTCCTTGGTTTCTCTTTGCCCTCCCTGTTGGGGTACCAGTTTCAGATTTCACCCAGGAAGGTCCCAAGTTTGGGAACCAACACAAATTCACCAACTTGTATTGAAAAATATAGATACTGATTTTTTGTTTATTTGTGAAATGGAAAAATGGTTCTCTATTTAAAAAAATATTGTGTGAGCAAATTTTTGTTTGTTTAGTAGCCGCTTGTATTCTTTTCTCTGTGAAATATCTGTAAATAAACTTAATCCATTTCTTTAATTTTATTTTTTTTATTTAAGTGTTTATTTAAATTCCAGTTAGTTAACATACGGTATAATTAGTTTCAGGGGTACAATATAGTGATTCAATACTTCAATACAACACCCTGTGCTCATCACGAGTGCCCTCCTTAATCCCCATCACCTGCTTCACGCATTCTCCCACCTGCCTCCCCTCTGGTAACCATGAGTTTGTTCTCTATAGTTAAGAGTCTGTTTCTCGGTTTGCCTCTCTCTCTCTCTCTCTCTCTCTTTTTTTTTTTTCCCTTCTGCTTGTTTGTTTTGTTTCTTAAATTCCACATATGGGTGAAATCATATGGTATTTGCCTTTCTCTGACTGACCTATTTCAGTTAGCTAAGACTCTCTAGCTCCATCCATGTCATTGCAAATGGCAAGATTTCATTCTTTTTTATGGCTGAATATTACTCTAACCTATTAAGTACACTATGCGTTCCCTACTGATTTCAAAAGTCAAAAATAAACATCCTGACTTTTTATTTATATATAACACGAATCTGTTTCTGGAATGTCTCTTCTTGTTCTGTTGCTCCTCTTACCTGTTATCTGTTCTCAACACTTCATTTTACTTTATTTCTAGAAGCTTTTACTAGAGCATGTTATACATCATTTCTTTTTCTTTTTTTCCAAAAATTGTTTACTTTAGGGCTTTTCTTTTCTGTAAAGATCTTTCATTCATTAGACTCAGCTTTTCAAATTCCATTAAAAAGTTGAAATTTTGGTTGAGATTTCATGTCATTTGTACATGAATTTGGAAAGAATCATAATGTTCATTCTGTTGACTCTTTTCATCATTTATTTAAAAGAGTGAGAAAGTGTGTGTATGTGTATCCTTCAGTACATTTCACAGGTGTTTTTTTTTTTTTTTTAAGATTTTGTTTATTTATTTGACAGAGAGAGAGACAGCTAGCGAGAGAGGGAACACAAGCAGGGGGAGTGGGAGAGGAAGAAGCAGGCTCGTTAGCGGAGGAGCCTGATGTGGGGCTCGATCCCATAACACGCCCTGAGCCGAAGGCAGATGCTTAACCGCTGTGGCACCCAGGTGCCCCCACAGGTTTTTTTTATTTCTCATTCAAATCTTATAAATTTCTTTTTTAAAAAAATATTTTATTTTTTAAATAAACTCTGTACCCAGGGTGGGGCTTGAACTCAGAACCCTGAGATCAAGAGTGGCATGCTCTACCAACTGAGCCAGCCAGATGTTCCGTGTCTTGTAAATTTCATATTAGTTTTAGTCTTAGAATTTTACATTTAAAAATTTTGCCTCTTTTATTTAAATATAATTGACATAAAACATGGTAAATGCAAGGTATACAATATGTTGATTTGATACATTTATATATTGCAATGTTTTCTGATCTGTTTTTTTTTCACTGCTTGTTTTCTTTGCTTTTCAGTTTTCAGAGGTTCTGCGGATATAACCTCAAGCTCAGAGAGTCTTCCCTCAACCGTGTCCAGTCTACTACTAAGTCCATCAAAGGTAGCCTTCATTTCTGTTACAGTGTTTTTCATCCCTAGCATTTCTTTTTGGTTCTTTCTTAGGATTTCCATTTCTCTACTTGCATTGCCCATCTCTAAATGCATGCTGTCTGCTTTCTGTTAGAGCTCTTAATACATTTATCATATTTGTTTTAAATTCCTGGTCTGATAATTCCAACATCCCTGCCGTGTCTGGTTCTGATGCTTGTTCTGGTTCTTTAAACTGATTTTTGTCTTTTAGTATGTTTTATAATTTTTTATTGATAACTAGACATGATGTGCTGGAAATAGGCCTTTAGTAATGTGGTGGTAAGGTATGTGGGGGAGGGGGAAGTTTCTAGGCTCCGGTCGTCAGGTTTGTCTTTTAGCGAACCTGTGCCTCTGGACTGTGTGCTTCACAAGGGTTTCTCATTCCCTGCCCCAACCCACCTTAAGTGGGAAGGAAGGCTAGGATGGGCTGGAGTTGGGTAGTTTCCCTTTCTCTCACATGGAAAGCTAGAGCTGGCATTAGTAATTTACTTTCCCCACATTAGGCTCTGATAATACCCCAGCAGGTTAGGCTCTGGTTAACTCGGGCGTGGCTAAGAAGAACCAAATGCTGTGGCACAATTCAAAATGGCCATTTCTCCCCTCCCCTTGGTCTGTTGTGGACTATGGAAACACAGTCAAGCTTCTGGTGGTAAGTCTCACAGTCTTGTGGGGGCCCGTATGCTTGAGTCCCGTTGGAGTTTTTAACTGTCAGAGCTGTCTTCACTGAGATCCAGTAGTTTGTCAATTACAGTTCACATTTTCCTACCCTGGCACTGCTTCCTGAAGGTTGAGTCTGCTCCATTAAGCTGCCATTTCCTGTATTTGCCTGTCTTTCTGTCCAGTCTCAAGGGCTGCAGAATGCCCTGTGTCCCCGTCTTTAGGATCCTAGAAGAGCTGTTGATTTTTCAGCCTGTTCAACTTTTTACTTGCTGTTACAGTGGAGTGATAACTTTCAAGCTGACAGTGTGTTTTCTTTTATATCTCGTTGTCATTATTTATAGAAAAACTATTGAATTTCACTGCTGATTAGTTTATGACAATCCTGATAATTGGTGAATCTAATAGTGCCTGAATTTATATTTTTATAGTCTAGGTGTAAAATTATGTCATCTGTGCAAATGATAATTTTCATTTTCTTTTAAATATTCATATTTATTATTATTTATTATATTAGCTAGAACTTCATTATTCTGTTTTTGATTTACTAGAAAGTCTTATAATACTTGCCCTCCCTATATTTTTTTAATGAAAAATAATCCTTTGACTTTATGAATTTCATTTTTATCTTCAAATCCCTTGATGGTAAAATTGTATATAACAGTAATTTATATATTTTAGATTTCCATTATAGTTATGTTTGCATAGATGCCTAACAATACTTTGTATCTTCTTTTTCTCTTGGTAAAAATTAAAAATACTTTTCATTTTATAATTTTATGAGAGCCAATTTGGCTTTATTAATGTATCTTGTTGTTTTCTATTTAGTTTGCCTCTTCTGCTTTCTAGTTTAAGAATTTGTGCTTTAAGATTTATTATTATTTTTTTTCATTTTCATTTCTCAGTTCCTTTTCTCGCATATCTGAAAAGTTCCAGTTTTGGGGGTTGTTTTGACTTTGAATTCAAAGGTCAAAACAGTGTTCCTTTTGTGGTATTATGTTCCAAGATTCAATGTTATGGATAAAAAAATATTAATATAATTTCATTCTTTATAAGAATCCTGTGTTGCAGGAAAAGATAGCAAATCCCCAATAAAGGCCAAGTTATAAAATGCAAATGAAGAAAACCTAGATGACTAATAGTTATATAAAAAGATGCTCAAACTTATTTGTAATTCTAGAAATTAAAATTAAAATATGATATTGTATTCATCAGATCGAGAAATAATGATATGTAGTTTTATAACTCCAAGTGCTGGAAGATATTTAGGTAGAAAGGAATCTTGTATACTGATGTTGAAAGTATAGACTGGCTCAACTTCATTGTCAAGACATCTTTTGCCACTTGGTGAAATTAAGTATGCCCACCCAACAACTTAGAAACCCAGCTCCTAGGTGTACATCCCAGAGAAATTTTACACAGGGTGTAAAGAGACATGGATGAAGATTTGTAGTAGCAAAGTGTTAGAGGCAATCTAACCTATCACTGGGAAAATGGACAAGTGTAATGTGGTTATACTCTACAACATGTCCTGTAGTAGCTGGAAACCAGGACTAGGTATACACAAAGAATTTGATAATCCTTAAGCGCATAGTTATTTGTGAAAAAACAAACAAAGCAAAAGTAACATAGTAAGGTTTCCAGCATGATACAGCTTATATATTTTAAATACAAAAATGCACAAAAAGAACTTTATATGTCCCTGTTAACATGGAAGAGTGAAGGGCTAAGAATAACAAAGATGTTTCTGAAGAATGAAATTAAGAGTAGGAAACTAGCCCATTTAGAGATCAGGACTTATTACAAAGCTGTAGTCATTAAAGCATACCCCATAAGGAATAGAATGGAATAGGACGCAGGGTTTGGAAGCAGAAACATGCATTTATTGAGTTTTATTTATGACAGAAGTGGCATGATCAGTAAGTAAAGAATGGAAGGACATTTAATCAGTGAAATTGTACAAATGCTTATTGATGTTGAAATAGCAAAGTGTGAAATAGGAAGTGTGTATTCTATATGCACACCAAAAAAAGAGTAATAGAATATTCATGAAGAATTTTAATTGTGGCTATAATTATTTTCTAAATAATCAGACATTTAGGTTCTTAAGTACTTTCTTACCTAAGAGTGGTTTAAGATAAAAGTTTTAAAACTTTCAGTTGGTATTTTTGTTTCTAAGTTTGAAAACTTTTCAGAATGATTACATAGATAGTTAATGGAATCTGTAGTTTAAAACATATTTTGCAAAGTATTGAAGATTTCATATGATTAATTTTTATAAATGTTCCATAATCTGTTGAAAAGAAAATTTCTACTATCATAGTATGTTCTACATGCATTATGTATCAGACTGTTATTTACATTTTCTGTGTTTTATTTAGAGATTCTGCTATTTAGTTTTAAATTTTTTGATATTTTTTTCTACTTCTGCTATTTTGGAGGTTTATACTTTTATTTTGGTACGCATTGAAGTTAACTTTATACATTTATATAATATGCTTAAACATCTTTTTATTGACTCATCGAATTTAGAGGTTGTCTTTTATTGACTACCTAGTATGATGGATAAAAAGAATTAGTACATTTATCATCCCTTCTACTTCTCTTTATGACCACTCCAGTTTTGTGGTAGTTTTGTTTGTTTTCATGGATGTTAAACCCTACTGAATGAAAAATTACAAACCAGAACAATTATGGACTGTTTTTCTGTTGTCGAGTGGTAATCCCTCCTCAGTTCTTTCTTCGGATAGACATGTGGGAAAATAATGATTACAGATTTGATCTTTGCTCTTATTCCTTTGTAATTTTGTTACAAGTTCTATTTCAAGGTTCAGTTCTACTGGTTAAGGGTGTAGCCCATGATCTTAAAACACCTTTATATTTCCTTCCTTTTTTCTACTCAATTCATTACCTTAGCTTCATTGGATGCATCACTTCTTCCAGAAAGAATATGTGAAAGATAGGAAAACTTGACTTTGGCCAAGGAGCTCCTAGGGGAGGCTGTAGGAAATGCAGGGTTTCTTGAAATTTTTCCCTTGGCCATTAACTTCCTAAGAACTTCTACTCTATTTTCTCTTTTGATTTTTGTTCTGGTTAGACTCAGAATTAGTGTATTTAATTTAGTTTTGTTAGCATTTCACATCTTTTTATTATGAAAAAAATTAAACATATTCAAAAGAAGAAAAAATTATATAATATAATCCCATGTACTCATCACCCAGCTTCTAGAGATATCAACTTCCTGTCCAGTTAGGTTCATTTATACTCACATCTTGTTCCTATTCCTTTCTCTTGGATTATTTTGGAGATAACATCAGATAATCATATTATATTATTTATATGTATTTTCAACATATCTCTAAAAGATGATTCATTAAAAGTATAACCTCTATTATTACATAAAACTCTAATAAGAGTCCCTTAATATGATTAAACACACAAAGATTGTTTAAATCCCCACAATTATATCTCACTCTTTCTAAGAATTTTATTCTTCAAATCAGGATCCAAATAAATTCCATGCATAGCAATTGGTGGACATGTCTCTTAAGTTTCATTCTGTAGCTTCAACCTCCCTCTCACTAGTATTCTTCTTGTGATTTTTTTGTTGAAGAAAACTTAAGTTTGTATTACAGAGTTTCTCACTGTCTGAATTGTGCTGATTGCATCCTGTGATATTTCTACATGGGTCATCTGTTCTTTTTCCTATATACACTGATTAGATTGAGTCTTGATTTTATTTTTTGGCAAAGCTTCTGGTTAGTTGGTGGAATATGTCTATTAGAAGACTCATAAAATCTGCTTGTCTTTTCTTTTTGTCAATTTTGCAGCCACTGATAATCACTGCTAGGCAGGGTGGCAAAAGGGTGATATTCTAACTAAATCATTCCTTTTCAATTATGACCCCAAATACTTAGATGAACAAAAAATTCTCCCCCCCAAATTCTTTATCTGAGTTTAGAGCATAATGGATAGAATTGCAGGAGAGAAGCTTGAGTGATTTCCTTATTTATCATATTGCAAAATCATGAGTTGGTTCCCTAGTATTCGTGCAAAATCTCCAACTAGGTTTTTAAAAATAAATATAAAGAGCTTATAGTTTTAAACATTTGATGTGTTTTTTAAGCAGTTAAAATTATCATTCTTATTCAAGCTCAAATTTCCTCAGTTTTGGATAGTGGGAGCTTCTCCCAAAGGGAGTCCTTTTGACATGATCCCAGTAATGTTTGCTTTCTTACTGTCTGGTTTGACAACATGTTCTAGGCTCAATTTTCTGCCCCAGCTTAAAATCTAAAAAATTTTTGAGGAGCTCTGGTTCCTTTGTGAGAAATGGTATTTGGAAACCAAATTCTGTTTGAGAGGGATATTTATTGTTCCTATGTAGGCATTTTTAGTGAAAAGAGGTAGAGTGTATGTGTGTATGTGTATATATATATAGTCATATAGTCATATATTTATAGTCATGTTTATACTCCAATTAAAATTTAACAAATTCAGGAACTCAGGGTTTTTACTTAACCAAATTGCTCTTACATATGGGCCTCCTTTCCTCATGACCCAAATTTCCAGTTTTCATAGACATCATCATTACTGTTCATTTTTGTTTTTTTTTAAATCTGTATAGCACACTCAGGAAAACAATACTAACACTCAAGAATACAATTACTGTAAATAGCTTGAGAGTTTCTTTCTTTCACTTTTTCTTTCCCTCTTAGTGTACATCCCAATAGGAATGAACAGTTCATTGTGTTTTAAAGGTAAAAAAAAAAAGAGAGGCACCTGGTGGCTCAGTTGGTTAAGTGTGCGAATCTTGGTTTCAGCTCGGGTCATAGCCTCAGGGTCATGAGATTGAGCCCCGTGTGAAACTCTGAACTCAGCGGGCAGTCTGCTTGAGATTCTTTCATTTTCCCTCTTCCCCTTCCCTCCCTCATGCATGCTGGTGCACTCTTTCTTCCTCTCTCTCTCTCTAAAATTAAAAAAAAAAAAAGAATCTTTAAAAATAAATAAGTAAAAATCACTTAAATAGTTCCTTTCAGTGTTGTTACTTTTATCAACTCTACACAGGCTATGCTCACTTTTTATTAATCTTCTGTTGGAATTTTAAGATTAAAAAATTCTGTTTTGTATGTACAAAAATATTTATGTTATTTTATCAACTCTCTTTCCTTTTTTCTCCTACCCAAGTACTAAGCAGGCCCAGCCCTGCTTCACCTCTGAGGTCAGAAGAGATCGGTTTTTTCAGGATGGTATGGACGTAGACTTTTTTTTTCCCCTGAAACCTTTTGTTTGTGGTTTATTGCTTCACTTAAAAAAAAATATATGAGCAGATGTACTCTTTCTTAGATTAATGGTGGGATTTAAAGCATCTTTAACCATGAATAACGTGTGTGTGTGTGTGAAAGAGAGAGAGAGAGGGGGGAGAGAGAGAAAGAGAAAAGGCTAGAAAGAGAGAACCAGACAGAGAAAGAGAATGGGACAGAGAGAGAAATTGAGAGAGAGTGAGGGAGAGAGAGAAATAGCAGAGGTTTAAGAGTGTATGCTAAATTTTGGCTTGTCAAGTAAGTTTGTTCGGATTTATAGAGACTTGCCAGGATGCTTTCAGTGTATAAAGCCATGAAGGCATGCTCTATGCTCACTTTTTATTAGTCTTCTGTTTATAACGAGAAGTCTGTTTAATTTATTAATATGCTAAGGTTTATAATTACATGACTTTTTTTTCTAACCTATTCTCTGAGGTAGTTTACTTTTCAAAGAATATATGGATTCCATTGAGTTTGAGTAATTGTGAATACAACCTTTGTTCACATCCCCATGTGTGAAGGTATCTTTGACAAATACAAGGTTATTTGGAAATTTTTAAAAATTAAAACTATTGAAATATAGCAATGAGTTGAATGTGATTTGATAATATTCACATTTAACTACAAATGAAATAAGCTTATCAATATTAAGTGTTAACTTTGCTATATTGATTCTTCAAATTTAATTTAACATAGCTCTAATCTTTGAGAATAATTTCTCTTTTGCCTATTTTGATAATTGCCAATGATCCTTACCTTCTGGTAGTTAGGGCCTTTTGTTTTCTCCTCTCATGTTGGACCCAGCTTGATTTAGTAAACTTTCTCTAGTATTTTTAACTAATTTTATTACTTCTTATCGTATTTACATATATTGATAACTGTCAAATTATGACATGTTAAAAAGAAGACTTTATCTACTGGGATTCTAGGCAAAATGCTCATCTCAAGAAATGCAGTTAATGGATGATGGATGATGCTTTCCAAGTGACTAGTCATGGTTGAAAATATGTCAAGACTTGGAGGAAATGTAGTGAAAGGTGAACAGTGTGACAACTGTGGTTGTGCTGGGACAAAGTGGAAGGAAAGAGAGATTCTTAATATTTTGAAAATAAAATGTGGGAGCATGAGGTTCTAAAGAGATATTTTTTTAAAAATGCTTACCAGTATGATGGCACAGCTGTGTGATACCCTTGGGCCACATTCTCAAGAAAACCTATTATCAAATTGTTCTTATTAGTCACTGTGTAAAGAGTTAGACTCATATTTCTTTGTGGTGAATCCTGGGTTTTATAGCTACAACATGCCTTCCTAGCTTTATATTGTTTTTTATCTATTATTTCATCTTTCTTCTTCTCTGGACTCATTGTTATCATCCTGTCCACAGTCTAAATCTGCTCTTCTGACTCTCCGTATCAGTGTATGGAAATACCATCTAACTTATGACTCAGGATAGAAAGGAGAGAGTCATCCTTAACATTTACCTGTCCCTTAATTTTCATAATCATTCATTGAGCTTTGTCAAGATTCTCCTTGAAATATCTCTCAAATGTGCCCACTTTGATCACAACCTCACTGACATTGCTTTTAATTAGAAACTCAATGTGTGTTCTAAACTATTAAAATAGCTTCCTGACTCTTAATGTCTATCTCCAGAATCTGTCTAGCTCTAAACTATTTTCTTCACTTCCATTAATTTTTGTTACAAAACACAGATATGACACTGCTGAATTTTAGATAGAAACCTTCAATGGCGATGAATTTCCAACTGTTAAAAGTCCAGATACCTTATGAGGGCATGGCAGATTCATCACCTTGACTCAATATATCCTTGGAGATTTCACTGCTATCCAAAAAAAATTCCCCTAACTGTAAAGAGAATCCATTCCCGAAGCTTTTGACAGCAGTCGGTTGGTCCAGGGATGGGCAATGGACAATGCCAAGGCAATTCAAAATCCTTTTTGGTGGTGGGGGGATGGGTAGTGGGAGGAGTTTGGAGTTGGGCTGGAGAAACAGAGAGAGAGAGAAATAGAGATTAAAATTTGGTCTGAAATTTGGTGTCTCCATGTGACTAGGTCTCTTTCATGTGAATTTAAGGGGATATTGATGGTCATTTTTGTGGCTTGAGTAGCAGAGAGAATATGTATGTTGAGAAAAATTATTTAAACAAATAATCAGAAAGAAGCAAATACATGAGATAGAGAGTGCTTCTTATTGCTGTTTTCTGGAGACTTGGGTTTCTGTTTGTTTAAAGAAAACAAATAAAAAACTAAGCCAATAAATCTAATTGTATTGAGGAAGAAATGGAAGATACAAGTAATTCTACTAATTACTAAGTGAGAAGAGTAATTTTACTAAAAGTTTGTTCAATTCTAACACCCTTAAAGAATTGATAGAGCTTTAGAAATTTGTTATATCTCTATAAAAAGCTATTCACATATTTTTACAATGTTACATTAAAGTTAGATAAATGAACTATTAACAGAATAGTAATATAACTATTCATTTCTCTCTGACTTTGGTTTACCTGAAATTTGAATCTCTGTCATTAGTTCAGAAAAGAAAAAAAATCTCTGTAAACAGTATTTAATGTATAATTGGAATGAGGTGTATTTTTCTCAGCCAGGTGTGAAGTGTGAAAACTATGCCCTTTACCCCACCTCTAGCTCACCTATTCATGACGGTAGATTAGTTTCGTGTTAAATAGCAATGTCAGTGTAAGCTATCTGGAATGTCTCTGTTGTCCCCAAATTGAATGTAAGGCTTAAAGCTGAAGATAAATGGGCTCTCAGTACCCTGTCTCTAAAAAGGCCCAGCAGCAATTAAGTCTAGAATCGTCCCGCTCTAATCCCTGCATATTAATCTTGAGAATGGCTCCTAAACTGGCTAGACTGTATTAGAGACAGATATAAATATGTAACTAATGATTTAAGAAAGGTAACTTCTGAGATCAGTAAGTGCTCTGAAGGAAATAAACACTGTCCTGTGATAGAATGTGACTGGGGCAGGGACTTTGGATAGGGTGGTCAGCAAAGGACTCTGAAAAGATTACAGAGGGGCTGAGAATTGAATGATAAAGAGGTTTCAGCCACCTGGACATCGACAGGAAGAGCACAGTATCCAAACGAATGGCAAGTATGAAAATGAGGACGTGGGAACGCGTCTGAAGTGGTTGCAGAACAGAAAGAAGGCTAATGGGCATCTGAGAGGCCTTGAGCGTAGTAGTTAGTATTACGACTTTAAATATATTTGCTAGAATAAGCCTGACTATAATAATATAAATAATTTGGCCTTTTTCAGTTTTTAATATTTAAGAACAATAAAATATATCTTTATATTCAGCCTTTTCTTTATTCGAATTATAATTAATTAGAAAAATTGTTGATTCTTAGATACTTATTGCAAGATCAAGTCATATGTTCTAACTGTAGCATGAGGCTTGTTTCCATAGAAATAACTTTCGTTGTAGACATGAATACCTAGAAACTTTACATAAAGTTCTTTCGGCACGGTGGAGCAAGAAATTCTAGTCAATATCATTCAAATACTTGTGTCTGAATTTAAAGGGAAATACTATCTACTCGTCATTTTCGCTTTCATGAACAGTTTGTACTTGTTTACCTAATGTAGGTCGTCATGTAATTTTTTTTTTTTTTTTTGGTTAAATCATGGGTCTTCTCTCTTTAGAAGAATTAGCAAGTACATATCTGTTAACTTACTGCAAAACTTTCAAAGTCATCACTTTAAGCCGATCTTTACTTTGTAATCTTAAGACTATCAGTAGCTAACAGTACCATGGCGATTTTAATCCATTGATGACTTGTAGGAAGTTATTGTAAGTCAATATACAAGGTTCATCAGTGCAGCATCTAAAGCAGCAGAAATTGACTTGCAGGCGTAGGTGTACTTTGGTACTGTAGTTATTAGGTCCATTTGTCAATATGGAGAGATGAAGGCTAAGAAAGATTAATTAGGTTTGCCAGGGTTATAAAACATTGGAGTGACAGAACCAGAAAGAGAGCCCATATTGTCTAACATCCAAATCCCAGCTCAGAGTCCTACATAATATTGCCTCTAGCTAAGTGCTACCAGTTTGGTGGATAACAGGCTCAATGTAATGCTTTTTATTGTGACTTTTCGATAATTAATGACTAGGGATGCCTTCTCTGTTCTTTCTAAGATGTCAAACTGTTTCTCAGTGAGTTCTCAGTCATGAATCTTTGTTCTGTACTTGCCTATATTTCTCGCTCCATTGACTTCACAGCGAGATGGAATACGGGAAAGATGTAAAGCCTCTGCCCCTTTTTCCATTAGTGACAATATTTTTCCAGTTCAGTTGCAGGTTTAAGCATAGGCTCTTTGTTAGCTAATTCATCTAACACCTCACTCACACAGAGACCAAAACATTCAAATGTTTCCTAGATCTTTATGTTCTTATTCTATTAATTTCAGAGACAAAGTAATGTGATATTTTCCCCTTTTTCACTTTATATCTTTTTTTTAAATCATGAAATATATTTGAGTTCTGCAATAACTTACTGATAGGATGGGTTAGTGAGAATTATTGATTAAACCCCACTCATTTATGAGCAACTACTATTTAACCCCATTTCTCACAGGCTAGGATTTATTTCATAAATCAGATTTGCCTTTGTGATATGTAGCAATATTTTGAGCAATGTAAATGATGACATTGAAGTCTTTCAGTCAATAATACGGTATAATACATTTAATTAATTTTCTTACCACATCCCAAAGGCAATTGAAAAGTGGAGACTTTTCCTCTTCAAAATGTGCTGAGCACACTTGATATAGTATATCTTGATGAAAAAGACTATGGCAGGATGCAAAGGAAAGAAAATGCAATAAAATGCCTTGTTGCTCTGGAAGCAAAAGGAATTGGATAATCAGTTGCCAGTCAATTGAGATTTTACCGGAGATAATATAACAAGACATTAGTAGTGCTAAATGTGGAGGGAATACAAACAAGGCTGTATTCCTAGTGTGTGATCTTTAAACTATTTGAGTGATTTACTTATCACATGCCCTTTTCATTGAAATACATGCAGTTCAAATTCTGATTTAAAAAATTAGAACAGTCAAGTTTTATTTATTTATTTTCAGATTTTTACCTGTTTTGTCATTGCATTTAACCAACATGATTTAAAATTATAGTTAACCTGCTTGTTTCCATATAGTTTCATTTTATTACATGCAATTTAATTAACAGTAGTATTTCCACAGAATAAATAAAACTCATGAAGTTTTTCACAATATGCCCTTGTAATTATTACAATTCCTGGGCTTTTCTTGTGTGGAGGATAGTTGCATAACCATGTGTATCTGTTAGAAGAGTTAACATCTAATCTAAAGAATTTTTTCTTCCTTTGATTGATGGACAATTTTTAAAGAATGTAGTTTGTCAAGAAGCCTTTGCCTTTTCCTTCCTAAAATCCCTGTTTCAAACCAGTGCTAGCAATTTCCTGTCTGTGATGGCATTCAAGACATGAGATATCCTTGTCTTTGACAGCAAAGGACATTTGTTTTGTTTAAGCTGCACTCTTATCACTGACAACAATAAAATTGTCAAGTGTGTTATTTGAAACATCAAATTCAATAAGAACCTTTGTGTAAGTAAGGGATGTTGGAAATAATAATGTTTTCTTTCTTAACCAATGGCATACACAGCTAGAATTTGGAATATTTGTGGGTTTCATGATAAAATATATAATTGCAAAAGAATATGATTATGAAGAATCAAGGAGGATATTTTTGTAAATGATAGAGTAGAATATAAGCTATTTGTGAAATTATGTGTTAAAAATCAAGGAGATTATAACAATTGGTTTTAAAATACAAATATCCGTTCTCAACAAATGTTTGAAGATAAATACCTGAGTTGTCACTGAAAAAAATGAATGGCATAAGATAAAAATTAGACTTCTATCTCTTTATCAATTCACTGTCATTTGGAAATACTATCCATTCAGTCATTCATTCTCCATGTTGGTTGAATGCATGTCCTTCTAACCCTAGTTAGACACATATTTCTGAATGGGTTCAGTCTTTATAAATGAAAGGATATTTACCTAACTACTTTGTGACTTTCTGAGGTAAATTAGATGGAAAGAAGTTAAAGGATTAAATTTAAGGAACACAACCTTTAAAGTCTTACAATTCATACTACGGCTGGTAAAAATTACAGTTACACTGAATCTTAGAAAGAATTTCAGTTAAAATAAATTTGTAGTTCTGTGAACATCTAACTATGTTCTATTAAAATAGTAGTAAATCTGTCATAGTATAAGATCCTACACACAATGTAAGAACTATGAAATTATTAAAATAGTCATCGGAAATTTTTATTTTTAGCATCTGTGAAGCAACTCTAGTTTATATTAATAATTATAATTAGGTCATATTTTTATTTTACAAGTACAGTAATATCTCAGTCTTTAATTTCTTGGTTTTTTGCTTTGCAAGATTCCTAAAATATAAATTTAGAAAATGTACCTTGAAACACAAAATTAGTAAACATAAATGATAGGGACAAGGCTATAGTAAAATACCTTTTCATTTTAAATGTATTGCATTTTATAGCTATATAGCCAGCGCTGTATAACCAACGGGGAAAATATGCATGATATTGCAGTAAGAATTCTCATGCCATTTTTTCTTAAATGTAACTAAGAAATAGCTTGCGAGGTTCTTTTCTTTCTGGAGTAATGTGTAAGCCACATGTGTCCAAGAAGATATAACTTCTGTTTAAGAGGTGGTGGATATAAAATGTAACGTATTTCCTATGTGCATGCACATCTGAAGGGGCATCCAGAGTAGAGTCCATTAATACTTCAAATGTGTCTAGAGTTGCCCTGGTGTCTAAATGGAAGAAAGGGGAAGGGGAAGACTCTCTGTTCTATTATCATTACCTTTCTTTCCTTTCATTTTATTTCGTCCTTTCTTCTTGTCTCCTTCCCTCACTTGCTCACATATGCACACCCCTGATTCACATATAGCCCAGGAATGATAGATTCATTTCTAGACTTGCTACTGAGTTGAATCCGTTTCCCTGCCACTGAGTAGGTAAACTGCAGGAGCCCATTTAGGCACTTGAAAAATAATGATTTTATTTTTAAAGATTTTACCAAGAAAAAAGCATTTGCTCCAAATTAGAGGATTTTAAAAGTTAGAATGAATAGGTGAATACATAATTAAAGTTACTTACATGAGAGCCATGCGTCCTTTAAATTTTTTCAAGCTGTGGTATATTAAATTATTAAAATGCACTGAAATGAAAATAAGTCTTGGACCATTTACTCTTTTTAAAAAATGTTAATCTATATTTCTAATGTATATGATTATGTGTAGTTATTACGAATCTAATGTTAATGCTAGCCGAATATCCTAGAATTTCGTCAATAATATGTCACACGGCCTTTCCCTCGAACCATAGTATGTAGCTGGAACTCCAGCTGACTCTATTATGTCTAGGCTTTCACCAGATGATCCTACTTTAGAACTTCTGGCGATGTCCAGCAAATGCATCTCCTCTGGACATTGGCGCATTGAGTGGCCATCTGGCTCTAGAATCCTGCTCTGCACCCAGCTCCTGGTTTACCACGCGCTCCGTAGCATGTCATTTCACCCTCCATCTGAAGACTAGCTTCTCTCAGGTGGCTGTTGCTGCTCCAAACTGCTTCATTTTAAGTTTGGGCAGAGAGCCGGATTTTGAGCTCCCCGCAGGAATCACTGAGAACAGGTTGCAATGTTTAACAAGATTTTACTGAAGGCTTGGGAACAATAGAAGAGAAATATAATACAAAGAACTTTAAAAAGGATGCTCAATAGATCCACTCGTGGGGCGAGCCGGTAGCAACAGGTTCCTACTGCACCTCGCCCAGAGTCTAACACATACAGGGGCCAGACATTTCGTTGTCGTTGAATTAATTCATAGAATTAAACATATGTAGAATCCACACATTCAAATGTGTTCACAGAGTTTTTGAACTAGAAGCCTCTCAACCTCCAAGTGGCCAATTGTATTGGGATTCGGTTTACCTTCCCTCAGGAGTGTCTTTGAGAAGGTCTCAAATCCAGGTCCCTTTGCTTCAAAGTTAGCAGAAACTCAGCCATGTCTCCTCATCTAAGTACAAAGATTATTTCTGAAGGAGTGATTGTTATAACACCTCCATTATTCTAGCATTTGCTGTGCTCTGCCACTTTAAAGTACAAAAAATACCAATCAGTAGCTCAGTTCTCTTTTTGGATGTCTTTTTTCATCCTCTTTTGTTTTTCTGACTGTCGCCCTTGAAACCTGGTACAATTACTGCAAGGCCCTCAACCACTTGTTCCCACTCAGTTCCTGCAAGCTTCTTCCCGATCATTCCATTTTTCCATGACCCCCTCCTCTCTGGCAACCCCACAAAATCTCCGCGTTCATCTTTCATCTGAGGAAGGGGAGAAGTTAGGTCAAAAGGAGGGACATTCTGTAGTCAAATGTTCTGTAACACTGTCCTTCGGAAATTTCCTGAGAATTTCTCTCAGGGTGAATAAACATGTCAAGAAACTGAAGCCTAATGAGCACAGCTGTCCCAGAGTTGGGAGCTCTTATTCTGAAGCTGCCTTGGGTTCACTGGATGAAAGTCAAAGGGAGCAACTGAGCCTGGGGCAGCTATCAATTTAAATTAATATGATAATAACTGATATGCAAGCACATATATGCATTAACATTTCACCCAGTGCTTTGCTTTAAAGCTAAATTATTTGTATTTTCACAATTTCTAACACATTTGTATACAGTAAAATGCTGGTGATTTACTTTATTAAGCTATTTTGTTAAGAGGCTTTGAGCCTATACAAGATTTTATTTAATAAAGTTTTCATTTTCTATAATCATGGAATATGAAAAAGAATGGATAATTACAATATTTATCAATAATATTTCTTGATTTGCTTACTACTCTTTGAAATAACATCACTTCATGTGTGGCTTACCAAAGGAGTAATATTTGTGTCCCTAGAGAGGGTAGTCAAGACATTCCCAAAATGAAGTGGAACACAGTCAAGGTCAGAGGTAGAAGAGAAGTTAAGTTAGGGACAGCAGGTAAAATTGGCCAAAGCAGTAGTGGGTGTTCGAGAGTAATGGGAGGTAAGTTTGGAATTGATGAGGAGAATTTCTATTTTAAAGTCAGCAAAGAAATTTTACATTGAGGGGAAACAGGATAGAGTGAATGAAAAAAAGTTTAGTTTGTAAAAGAAGTCCTAGAAATTTTACAGCTTTTTGATTCAGTGTTAATGGGACAGCTGGCCATATTATCTAATAAAATGGCAACACAGTTATATAATATTTTATAACAGAAGGAATAAAACTATATGTCTTCTGTTTATTCTAGGGTCGAAACTCTAGTGGCACATCCTATTACATAAAATGCAATAGTTCTTTTAACTTAAAACCCATAGCTTTGGAAAAAATGTCCCAATCTCTGAAGTAAAACCCTAGTGATCATTATTTAGGAAGCAAATCCCAAGTGCAGAATCTTCTTGTGAAGGAAAATGCCTTGAGTCATTTTCAAATATTTGATAGAGGCTGTGACTCTCCTTTGTGAATCTTTGAGAAAAAAAGATCTAATTAAATAGTGAAGCAACTAAAACTTAGCAACTTAGGAAAACAGAAATATTTCTTTATAGTGTGTACGTATACTAGATCTTGTATTGATTTTGTTACTAATGAGGAAAGAACTATAAACACAAGCATTACATGCAAGCTGGAGAGACGCAAACTGGAAGCATATCGTTACATAAACTTTGTGGCAGATATTGTCACAGGTGCCTAGAGAGGTGCGTAATGTTCAAATTATCACCTGGTTTGCTTGCAAGAAGGAGAAGTGTCATGCTGCTCATCAGAAACGTTGTGGCACTGTGATTCTAACACCTATTCTCTGTGCAAGACTAACCCTTAAACTTTCCCACTTGGGATGGTGCCACATTTCATTGAGAAGAATCTCTGCCAGTTCAACAGCTGTATGATGATAGCCAAAAATAAGGGGATTTTATCGTTCAAAGATTACAGCCTATTAAAAAATCTTAATTTTAAAAACTAGGGGTGCATGTTGGTTTCTCTAGGTCAGGTTTTTGTTGGATTTTGGAAAAAAGCCCCACAACTGAATTAGTGAAGAACTCAATATTGATACCTTCAATCTTAACTTGAATATGTATACAGGGGTAAAAAGAGAATGGCATTGCCATGTTAGCTTTTTTTACATGAATATTTTCTGCTGACTTACCGTAAGTACTCAAGCAATGGTTAATGAACTCTCCCTACTATTCCTATTTTAGAGTACTAACTGCTCACTTTGAAAGTATTACTTGTTGCCATTTGCTTGTGTGACACTGCTCTTCTGAGCTATGAATACTCATAATAGACAAATACAACGCATTTAGATGTTGATTATACAATATATAATATCCTATTGTATCTGTGAGAGTAAATATTAACAAGAGGCCTAGGTTAGCAAGCTAGTTTTAGAAACAAAACTGCAACTTCGTTTTACATCATCAGTATAAAACTTCTATGAATTGCTGTAAGAAATATCTGCAAGTTAAAATGATACTAGAAAATGTCTGTCCTGATGGCTGGAGGCAGGAGGAATTTGGTGTTTGAAAGTCCATATAATCTGGATAGTGGCTGGCTGCCCATGAGCATTCTAAGTTCTATAACCTTGATTTTGATTTCCATCTCCTGATCTCTTAGATACAGTTTTTCACACATGTCTTAACAGTGGCTAGCTCAATGTCAATAGAGCTCCCTTCCTCTCTCATGAAAACCCCTCAAGATTCTCTGTAGTTTAGGACTGTGACTTGCCCTCATTTTCTGCATTTTTTTGTCCTTCTAGTGCTCTTTTATTCCCACTCTTTGCTCTATTTTATGCTTTTTTCCCCTCTAACTGAATATGCAGGACAAAGTAAACTAGACATCTGGATGTGTTGGTGCCAATATTTGAATCTGCTCTGTATCTTAGGGATTAAATTCCATCCACCCAAGTACATAAGTTCCTAGTTTGATTGACATGCTGTTTATATTATGGTTTGCATATTAAATGTCTATAAATTCTGTATTTTGAAGATGTCATACAACTGTTGCATTAACAGTAAAATAATTTTTGCATCTTTATCTTTGTTTTGTGACCCATTTTTATTCCACTATTATTTTGTACACACACACACACACACACACACACACACAACCCAACCCAAAGCACTTTCAGTGGATTAAACATGGAGAAGTCTCCCTTATGATGCAGTAGAGAAGAGAACAGAAATTCTGATCACCATTTAACAGTAGTTTGGAGCCCTGAATTAATTTTCTATGAACTTCTTGAACCACTAATTTGGAAAAGGCCTAGATTATTTATACTAGCAGTTTTCAACTATTTTTTGCTTTAGACTTGTTGAACATACTACATTTTCAGTTGCACTGGTGTTATAAATTGATCCCTGTGGAACCATCTTTTCCAAAGGTAGTGTGCCTTCTTTCAAGCCTAGATTAATGCCACTAAATTTGCCCTTTGATGTTAATAATTAAAAAAGAATAAAAACCCCTTGTGGAATTTTTCTTCAATGTAATTTAAGCTTAGTTTCTTTCTCAGTAATAGCTATTTGGTACAAGATTTACATCAATGATAAAGACCAGTTGGAGTGCCTGGTTCATTTTTGACCTGACAGGAATAATACCTAGTATGTTCCTGTAGTTTCTCTGGAATCATCAGGCTCTCTCCAGAAAATCTCTATTTTCAGTGAGTGTGTGTGTGTATGTGTGTGTGTGTATTATGGATATTTGGCTGTATCCAGTCTACAAGTATATATTGTGTATGAGCCATTTTGAATGATACTGTGTATGTAAAAATCAAAACAAACAATATAAGGTAATTTTCTTAACTTACTATATTGGAAATATAAGACAATTGTAAATATTAAAATTCAAGCATAGAAAATGTTCTAAAAATGGTAAAATGTAGGAGTACAGAGAGGGGAATTTTTTTAGGTTGTTATTCTACTTCCACATAATAATATAAGAGTAGCCTGAAAATATCTGAGGTTTTGGTATGGCAATTTATTTTATTTTGTTATTTATTTTTTAAACCCAAGGAAACAGTCTTTTTAAAAAATCAAAAAAAAATTTTTATTTATTTATTTGAGAGACAGAGACAGAGATAGTGAGAGAGAGAGCAGGAGCAGGGAGGAGAGGGAGAGGCAGGCTCCTCACCCAACTCAGGGCTCAATCCCGGGACCCTGGGATCATGACCTGACCTGAAGGTAGACACTTAACTGAGCCATCCAGGCTCCCCAAGGGCAATTTATTTTAAAGACACCTTCTTCAAATTTTACTGAATAACCACATTCTTATTTTCAAAATATTCTTGGAGAAAAGCTATTTATAAATTTAGCGCTTCTAATTTGATAGTGTTACAATTGCCACTCTTACTTGATTTTAGCAAATAGTGCAAACATTGTAGGAAATCCTGGATACAGTGTGTAACTCTTAAAAGGAAAATCTAATATGTGAGTTTTAATCTCACTGCTAAATTATGAATTTATGAAGGTAGAAATCATTGGCATAAATTATTTCACCCCACTGAAAATAGTATGACTCATTGATAAAGTGCTGGGCCTTTTGTTTAATTATGGAAACCCAATAGTATTGAGACTGCTGTAGCTACCAGGAAACCAAGAAAACATTAAAAACCTGCAGGAGATTCATAGTGGTACTAGAAATTTTAGGAAGTAGAGTTTTAGGGACAGAAGTCTGGTTGGAAGAGGGGTTAGTGAATTTACCTTATATCTCAGAGATTTTATTTAGAAAGCCCATTATTTTTTCTTATTAGAGGGCTGATGGAGAAGACTGTGTGTGTATGTGGGGGGCATCTTCCTCAAGCCAACCCATGTCATAACCACTGCACGAGATCCTTAATTCAATGATTTCACTGTGTTAACCTTATTTCTTATGATAAGTTTCTTGAGACATTTCCATTGGCCTGAACAAATCCTGAAAACACTTGCAGTGGCATTAGCTAAGAAGGAATGTTTGTTATAATGTAGCATTTGCTATTCTTCATTAAAAGATACGGTTTTTGGCATGTATACTATCCCTAGACTTTAACATGATCTCTGATAAATGTGACACATTTCCTATATGATTTTGGTAAATTTGCTTTTTAGATGAATTCTGGTTAGGAGCTTGTGCTAGCTTCTAGGTCTGCTATAACAAAATACCACACCGGGTGGCTTATACAACAGAAATTCTTTTTCTCACAGTTCTAGAGGCAGGAAGTCCAAGACTCAAGATGTCAGAAGTTTTGGTTCCCCCAACACCTTTTTCCTTGGCTTGGAAGTGACCAACTTCTCTCTGTGTCCTCATGTGACTTGCTCTCTGGTGTTTCTCTCTGTAGGTCCTAATCTCTTCTTGTAAGGACACCAGTCATACTGGATTAGGGCCTACCCTAAGAGCTCACTTGGCTGTAATTACCTCTTTAAGGGGCCTACCTCCAAATACAGTCACCTCAGGGCTACAGCTTCAACACAAAGATTTGAGGGGGACACAATTCAGTCTATAACAGAGAATTACTGGGGTTTGGATTTGTTGAACAATGAAAAACTCTTTTAAAAATACCCCGAGTAACTAGGGAAATAGGATATGTTATGACAAGAGGCTCTGTCTGACATGCACATGCTGCTGGTGTCACCTGTCACCTGCTGGAGTCAAGAACCTGGGAATCATTGATAACTCTTCACTCTCCTGATGTTTAAAGAATAACCTGGGAGCATAACATTTTTCTCTCTCCTAAATATCTGGTAACCCATTAACTTTTCTCTAGTCTCGGTATGAATATGTTAACTTATATCTTGGCCAGGTTTTTATGGAAATTTCCTAATTAGTATTTCTGCCATTCTCCCAATTTTAACTCTTTCCAATTCATTCCTTACTCATCGTACAGATCTATCGTACAGAGTGATCCCTGCATAAACTCCTCAGTGTTTCCCACTGCCCACGGGATCGCATGAAATTCCCAGCATTCTCAGCCATTTTCTCTACCCCTTCATCAATGGGGTAGAGAAAATGCCTTTTCTACCCTTTTCTTGCTCATTTCTTATACCCTATGCTTCAGCCAAACTACACTTGCATTTCCTGAAAAAGACCATATTCTTTCTTACCTCTGGTACTTTGTACAGGTTGAAATTTTAGCCTAGAGCCCTTTCTGCTGAGAATCTAATTCATATTTAAGGTCTCAGTTTAGGTATCACTTTCTACAGGAAGCCTTTATTGACCTTCAAATCTGGGTGAGGTGCTCTTTGAAGGTACTACCAAAACCTCTTTTTTCTATTTAATTAATCCATACTTCTCCCATGATAACATTTCTCTCATTACATTGGAATTACATTTTTATCAATATGTATCTACTAAAATGTAAGCTCCTTAAGAAAAAGAATCCTGGCTTGCTCACTGCTCTACTGCTAGCACTAGTGTTAAGCCTGGCACATGGCAGGCATTCAACAGGACTGAAGTTACTGAATGAATGATACTATGGAATCTCTTCTAACATATGATATTTTACTCTTAGGCATTAATGGCAAGGTAATTATTCCAAAATTATGAGTTTCCCTTAAGTATAGTTCTTTGCTGTCTTCAATATTTTCTTCTGTTTCTATCATTTTCTTTTTTTTTTTTTTTTTTTTTTTTAAAGATTTTTTTTTTATTTATTTGACAGAGATAGAGACAGCCAGTGAGAGAGGGAACACAAGCAGGGGGAGTGGGAGAGGAAGAAGCAGGCTCATAGCAGAGGAGCCTGATGTGGGGCTCGATCCCATAACGCCGGGATCACGCCCTGAGCTGAAGGCAGCCGCTTAACCGCTGTGCCACCCAGGCGCCCCTGTTTCTATCATTTTCTATTCCGGAGAGTTCTTTATATTTTTGATCCCAAGAATCAGGTCATCACTTGTATTTTTTTCACCTTGCATGATACAAAGAGACACTTGAAAGATGCTGATATATTGTATAAACTGACAACTGGGATGAATTGAAAAACGGACCAAATTAACCAAGAAGAAGAGAGTAAAAGAACAGTGTCAGTGACTCAGGGAATGCTTCAGGGCAGCTGAGGTTGCGGCCATCAAGTTTCTGAGTGATAACAGAGCTGGTAGCTATCATTATGAGATTGCCTGCAAAAGACAGTAGACTCTGCAGCAATGCGTGCATGTGCATTTTAAGAGAAGAAATGTCCACCCAAACATCAGTGTTGTAAATTGCATGTGGCGATGAATTAGAGCTTTATTCTCCAAACAATGAAACTGAAATGTGATTGAAAGTGAGTGAAGCATGAGAAAGGAGCTCACATACAGAACACCCCCAGAAAAAAAGAATGCTTCTGTAATGACTGTGCTAAAAGCGTATAATTTCTAAATGTATGCTATCAGTTTCACCAGGAATTGGGTCCAAGTTTGCAAACATTTAGTCAAATAATAAATTTCAGAATAAAATTACCCTTTACTTTAGATCGAGGCTTTGACTGTATGATTACCACGAGAAATTCTTGTAGTCTTTGTTCCCGATGTCTTACGTGTCCTTAGTTCTTTAGAAATCTTTATATTACTATTGTGTCCCTTTATTTTTTTAAAATTTATTTATTTATTTGAGTGAGGGGGATTGGGAGGGGTAGAGGGAGAGGGAGATGGAGAGAGAATCCTCAAGCAGACTCCCTTTTGAGCTTGGAGGCAGATGAGGGGCTCGAAGCACTTGATCCCATGACCCTGAGATCATGAAATGAGCCGAAATCAAGAGTCACTCAACTGACTGAGCCACACAGGCACCCCACTATTGTCCCTTTAAGTAAAGTATATATTGAGCAAATCAAGTTCTCTGTGGATTGTGAGTGGAAGTGTTAGAAAATCTTATTTATAAATCATGCTGCTTCTGAGTATAAAGAAACTGCCTTGTTGTCCCTGAGAGGAAAGTTTACATTTTGGACTGTGTAGGACAAAGTAATGCCCTGTTATGGGAATTGTACTCCTAGGAAGGGAAATCTTTGGCAAAGATGACTAGAGAATATATTTGCAGTTACAAATATCAGACCAACTATTTAAATCTTTCCTGCAAGAGCTAGACCTCCAGTAGGTGTAGGCTTCAGTTTGTCTTCTGTATATTGCTTTCATGACTACTTTGAAATCGGTAATTAAACACACATTTATTGAGTAATTATGTTGTCTAGGACTGTGCTGGGCAGTGGAGATGCAAAAATAAAGATTCTAGACACTATGCTTGTCATCAACTTGTTCCCTGCCCCTTGGAATGCTCACGTTTTTTTTTTTTTCCCCCCCAGTAATGTGATCTTTATAAATTTTAAAATCTCATCATGATAATTCTTTGCCTAAAGACTTCAGTGTTTTCTTTTTGCAACTAGAATAAACTGCAACTAGAAACCATGGTCTGAGTTTCTGATCTCCAACTGTCTCCTTTTCCCTGACCGTGCTGCTTCCCTCCCTAACAGGACACCTTGGGATCTTGATATGGCTCACTCCCTCAGCAAGGCTTTCCCTGACATCATGGCTAACAAACACTTCCCGCTGCAATGTCTATCTCCTTACACCGCTTAGTGTTCTATATAGCACTTGTCGCTATCGGAAATATTTGTTTACGTTAAGAAAAAGAAAAAGGAAAACTAAGAAAATTTAAAAAAATATCCCAATAGAATTAAGTTCCATGGAGTAAAGGTTGTTTCTGTTAACTGCTGTCTTCATATCATATCAAAGTAAATACGTGGCCAGTGGGACATGTTTGGTAAGTATGTGTCACATGAATGAATGAAGTTCTGGAGAGGCTGTGGCAGTCAGCATATATTCCAGTAGTCCTCCATGTTCCAGTAGTTTCTGCACAAACTGGAATGATGGTGAAGGCTCGGGATGTCAATCAAAATGCTTTTGTAAAATATTTTGTCCAGTCTCTCATTAAATGTATGTTTACAAAATATAATTTGGCACTTACATTCAGGAAAAGATGCAGAATTTCCCCCCAACTAAGTCCTTAATATTGAAACATCTGTCTTATATGCTAATTCTCCCACAAATTGACAGGTCAGACACAGTCCTTAACATTCTTGTCTTGAAAATGAATATATTCCTAAAAATTTGGTTATGAAGTCAAGTTTTATTAAAAATTCTGAAAAACATAAAGTGTTCTAAATACATCTTGTATTTACCATTTAAATATTATTTTTATAAAAACGTGTATAGAAAAGTGTGTTTTCATGTAGGGATTTCTTAAAATAGAATGTATCTATAATAGGTGTATGAATTATAAAAGTAGCACTTCTGGTTATCTTACAGCATGGTGAGGTTTCAAGCTTTACAAATGCTTAATACAGTGTGCCAAGAAAGACAGCCAACTTCAAAAAAATGGTTTGGACCAAATGTACACAGATGTTAGACACTGCATTCTCCATTGTTCAAACTGCTTAAACTGCATCCATCTTATTTTAAAGACTGCACTTGCAAATACTGAGGGTGCATTGGAATGTTTATTATCCACCAATTTCCTTTTTAGCTTGAGAGACAGTACTCAATATGATAAATTACCTTCCTGGTAGAAAATCCATTCCAGAAAAGCCCTCTGAAGTGAATGCCTGTTAAACTACAAGATCTTTAAAATGAATACATTTTATAATGAGAAAAAGAAATTGAAGAGTGAAGCACTGAAATGAAATGCCTGACGCTTGAAAGAAAAAAATGAAACCGATAACCTATAAAATTTACTTTTTTTAGCCATGTCTTATTAAAAAGAAGAAGAAGAAGAAGAAGGTGTAGCAGGAGAGGTAACAGGAAATGGCAAATGTCATGCTCAATAAATGCTTTTGCTGTATGCAATTATGTGATTTTAATTCATATTAAACTATAGCATTGTAGATTGCTTTAGCTTAAGAAATCTGATATTGTAAACAGAGGTTATGGGAAGACATGATTCATAGATGAGAAGTGTTTAGTTGTACCACTGGGCCATGTTCAAATTGAATTCTTCCATTTCCCGTCTACCCTTCGGGTTCCTCAGAGCAAATACTGTTGAAGAACATGTCTCAGTAATACTTCCTTAGAAACACAGACCCTTCTGGGTGAAAAACTACATTCAACCTATAACACATAAATAAGTTCCTTCTGTGTAAACCTCTCTCAGTCCTTTCCTTCTTCCTTCTCCTTCCCTGCACCTAGACAGACTTTCCTCCTGACAACTTACCTTTAAAGGGACTCAGTGAGCATTTTCTTAGTTTCAAGTCATATGCAGTGGAGTTTGTCAGAAGGAAGATGCTCCTGAGCTGCTATAATAAGAGAAGCTCTCCTAAACTTGGAAGTTTGTAACATAAAAGCACTCTAGGAAGAATGAAATGGCAGCTGGGGACAGCACTTTAGGCCCTGGAAGCAATATAGCAGCTGTTAGTGGACAGCATTCCTCTTATAGACGTCTATGTGATTTTCTTAGCCAGGGACACATCTGTGGGGCATTATGAATCTGCCAGAAGATTAAAAAATTCATTTACACTTATCGAAATGTCTGAGGGAACTATTTGAAGTGTGAGAGTCCTTTGTAGCTTTTATGAGGAGGCCTTTTCTAAAGCAAGAAAAGTCATGTGTTGGAAAGGCCAGTTTTAAATTTAAGCTAAAAAAAAAAAAAAAAAAAGAAGTTCTTATTTTAGGACCAGAATAGTAGAGTGAATTTTAAAAAGTGAGAAAAAAAGAGCAACATTCTTCTATGAGCTAACAAAATGGTGATAGTATAAAATTATCAGTAGACCACATTTTTTTTAATGTTCCAACTCATGTTATTATTTATGTATTAATTTCTCTCTTTCCATATACATACATGTATACATCTATGTACGCATAACTACACATATTCTAAAATAGCACAAATGTGAGACATCTGCTAAAATGAATGTAACTCTGTAAATGAATTTGTGTAGCGCTTTTATATCTTTCAAAAACTGTCTTTAACTTTGAACTTCAAAACGGAAAGATATTATAGGGCAAATATTTTTGTTTTCATGGTGTACTCTGAAAATCGATAATCTGTAGCCTGGGAAAACTGAGGTTGAGAGAATATGTCTCTGGCTCTCTCAAAGTACCGTAACAATTGAATGTGACAGTTCTGGCTCTGAGTCAACACAGTGCCTAACACAGAACAGATGATGATTTTTATTTTATATTAAAGAATATTATTTTCAATTTTAAAAATTTCAGGTGGTATGTCCAATTAAAATTATAACACAAAGTAGAGCATTTTGCAACATTAATTATGTAGCACTACTGAGACATATAGAAAGTGTTGAAAATAAGTTTAGATGGCCTGTGACTTTTGATGAGATGCAAAAGGATCTGTCCCGTTCTTGGAGCAAGATAGATAAGCGGTCAACAGATTATTGCTTAGTATAGAATTAGATCATTAGGAATGGACAAGCAGAAGTGGAGGTCACCTGCCCTAATGGAAAGTTCTGATCCCTTGCTCAGTTCCTAGACTTGAACCAGTTCTAAGATCTAGAAATCATGGACTGAACAGCAGTCCCTACTCCCTCTCCAAAATGACCTATGATCATTTATTTGAGTAACCACACACCCACAAAAACGGGAATCATAGATGTTTAGTGGACTCTTGGATACAAGATCTGAGTTGACAATGATATTTGAGATCCAAAGTGTTTTCATCCTCCTCCTACCCCCTCTTCAGAGGAGGGGATCAGTTAGTAAATAGAGCTCGGTTCCATCTCACAGAGGCTGCACTGGACCCACCTTGGCCCAGCCTATGCTCATTTTCTGGTACCTTAATGAATATATTTAGCTATTGGTACAATCCTCACACTTCTTCCTTGACCTGTAGAGTAAGAGCTAGAAGGAAGGGTCAGGCAGAATCTCTTGGAACTTACCCTCTCCTGAAGATAGCAAATCAAAAAGCACTGGCCATTCACTAACTGGCAGGAATATGAGGCCAAGTCTATGGGTCAGCTGATGCCCTGTAGCTTCCCCATGGGATCAGACTGAAGCTAGTCTCTAGCTGAGACCATATTCTTATTATGCTTTTTTCTTCTGCTCTATCCACTTCAAGTTCTCCCCTTCCCCTGAGAATACTTTCCTGATAAGTCATTGGAACTTTAATCCCTGACTTAGGCTCTTTTTTAAGAAAAAGATTTATTTATTTATCTGAGAGAGAAAGAGAGAGTGAACATGGGGAGTGGCAGAGAGAGAGGGGGAGAGAGACAAACTTTAGCAGGCTCTGTGCTGAGTGTGCTCACGACCTCACGACCCTGTAATCATGACCTGCGTCGAAACCAAGAGTCTGATGCTTAACTGACTGAGCCACCCAGGCGCCACCCCCGTCTTAGGCTGTTTATGGAACCAGACCGAGACATTTGAAATAACACCCTCCTCTCTCTCTCTCTCTACACCTTTCATTTTTCCTCTCATTTTTTTGTTTTTTTATATAGCTCAAAACTACTTCACATTATATTTCTAAATAATTATTTTTAAATTTATTTAAATGAACTCCCTAATTAGATTCTAAACTATCCTGAGTTCAGATACTTTGTATTGCTCACTACTTTAGTTGATAGAACAGGGCCTAAGCAATAGTAGATACACACACACACACACACACACAAAAGGTCAAATGAACATATGAATAAATAAATGAATTTGAAATAGTCAATTTTCATTTACCATTTAATGTTGTTGTTCCTTGGTAGATAGTATGCTGACTTATTCCTAAAGGGAGAATTCAGTTGGTCAATTTAACTTATGCTTTTTACCATATGCGGGGCTTGAACTCACAACTCTGAGATCAAGATCTGAGCTGAGATCAAGAGTTGGACACTTAACCAACTGAGCTACCTAGGCACCCTGCTTTTTTCTATTCTTATTGCATATGTAGATTCAATAGGATCAAGAAATTATTTTGAATAAAACTAAACTCATAAGTGAGAATTTAGGAGTTTATATGAATATAAATGCAACCTAATTTTATACTTCAATTATTTTTCCATATTTACAAAACGAGTTATTTCCTTTTTATGTTGATAACCTATGTCTCGGATGTTTTAGCCTTACATGCTATGATTTACCTATGCTTTGGAACAAAGCATGCTCCTAATCGCTCCCCACTGATTAACAGGTATTTTATAAATGAAACAGTATAACCTTTAATTATCCCAAGATGCTATTAATCTAAAGAATGTCAACCTATTATGCATTTAAGCTTCTGAAACTTGGTGTTAGGTGGTGGATATATTTTACTAAACCCAATAAGTTATAAAACCTCCGTAATTTTTTGAAATTAAGCAGATTTTTTGAAATCGTTGTGGTCTTTATAGCAATATTAACTTCTATAAAGATTTCCGTTTTTTACTTAAACGAATCGATTGAATTATTTCACTACACATTTTATAGTAGCCTTTAAAATATAGTGAGATAAGTTAAAAATATAGTGTATTAAATCAAAAAGTTGACATATACTGAGAGAAAGCAGACACCGAGTTTCTCTTAATCTGCTGTGCATGTTATAAAGCCTAGAGATTTAAAACCTTGATACAATATTATTTGGTAGGAGTTTAGGGACAACAACAAGAATAAAACAAGACGATTCAGTGCTTTTAAAGGTATCATCAAAGAATTAAGTCCAATTTAGAGGAAGCAATAGGAGAACTAATTGTCATCCCAATGTTGCTATTATCTTACTATGTGATCAATATTGAGTGAATGATAGTATAGTATAGTGTTTTTACTCTACCCCATGCTTCCCTTTAATCTCATACATGAGCCCATTTGAGTCACCAGGTCACAGTTGCTCACATGGTCATAGTTGCAAAACAAGGAAATAGAAACTGTGCATGCTTGACTTTTAAGTCACAGAACCTGAATAAACTTAAGAGATCTGGAAGAATACTTCCTGGATGCTACATACTGAGTGTTTGTGTTCCCCAAAGTTTGTATGTTAAGTCCTTGTAATGAGATGGTATTTGGAGGGTGGAGCCTTTGAGGGGTGATTAAAGGGCAAAGCCTTCCTGAATGGGATTAGTGTGCTTAAAAGAGACCCCAGAGAGTCCCCCCGCCCCCGTCCCTTATTGCCAAGTAAGGTTACGGCTAGAAGGGGCCATCTATGAACCTGGAAGTGGGCTCTCACCAGATACTGAATCTGCTTTAACCTCGGACTTTCCAACCTTCAGAACTGTGAGAAATAGATCTCTGTTGTTTCTAAGGCAGCAGTCTATGGCATTTGTTACAGCGGCCCGAGCACTTAAGACACTGAACTAGTTGCTCCCACACCAGAAGAGATTAAAGTTCTGGACTGAGTTTGAAACATGACAGTGATGGGAAGGGTGTAGTGAAGCAAGAGGCTCTGTTCTTTAACCCCTCAACTCCGGAATGCTAGCATTCAAGTTTGGGGTAACAAAACTGCCAGCTAACTTTGGGTATCTGGGAGTTTAAAGAAAGTGTGCTCTCCAAATTTGTCTGTCAAAACCTGAAAATCTTCAGCCCTGTAGGCATTTACTGTGCCATGATGGCATGAGAACAAGAGAAGATAGATTGTTGTCAGAGTTGGACATAGAATAATTATATAGTTTAGTTTGCCCAGGACAGTCCTGATTTACATCTGCTGTTCAATATCATTTGTCTCAGACAACATGTCCCAGTTTCAAATGATAAATTAGATGATCACTCTAGCTGTAAATGGTGAATAGGGTTTGAAGTCGTCCTACCAAGTTTTCTATAGCATTAGATTGGGAGATATAGCTGCATTTTACTGTGTCCCAGTCAATTTAAGGAGACATAACAATTGAAAGAACCATACGTATGTAGACTGCATTTAACTTGGAGCACGTAGATGAATGGAGAGGTGCCTATGACTATATAATTTACATTGTAGTGGATACAAATGGCAGCCCAGTAAATAATAATAGCAAGCATTATGACCTTCTCCACCAGTGTCACTGTGGTACCTTGAAATTCCTGGTTAAAAGGAGCTACAGAAGGTTCTAAAACTTGACTGATTATAACCTGAAATGACTTTATCTGAGATTGAATACGATTATGTTTTTGGTAATCACTTGGAATGAAAGTTTGAAACCAAGTTCAAGCTAAGTTCAGGTATAATTTTAAAAAAGACACATGTAGATTGAGAAATATGTACCTACTACAAGTGTTTTTCGAACTGTTCTCTGAGAAGTTCTACAGGTCGTCAGAGTGATATCGGGGTCAAAAGGGTATCTTGGGTGAGGGATCTGAGCTCAACACCTCTGCTTCAATCCATTAGACTCTCTCTCCATTGCTTAAAAGTGTTTTAATTGAAGGAAAGATTTTGCTATTAAAATAACGGTATCAGAATCACCTTTCTTCTTCTTCTTCTTCTTTTTTTCCCCCTCACAGCCTGTATCTGACACATCTGGCTTACTGCTTCTATTTTCAAAAGTCTGATCATTTCCTACTATCCCCACTGTTATAAACCATGTTCAAAACCATTATCATTTCTCACCTGTATTATTGCAGTAACCTCCCAACTGGTTCCCCTTTGCTACCCTTGCTACCCTCCAGTCTCTTCTCAACAGAGCAGCTCGAATAATGCTTTTAAAAAGATGAGTAAAATCAGGTCACTTCTGTGCTCATGATTCTTCAATGGTATCCCTATCACTTAGGCCCCACACGACCTGCCGCATATGGTACCTCACATCACAAAGCCTTGCGTGAGCTGTCCCTCTCTACCTACTATCCCTCTGATCTCATCCCTTTCCAATCTTCTCTTTCTTTTTCTGTTTTGTCTGGTTTTGGCTATTTTTGCTCTGTGTACAAATATACTAGTTATGATTCCATTTCGTGGGTTTTTGCATTTCCTGTTCACTATGACTAGCCCACCCTTTCCCTTGAACAGGCACTAAAAAATAAATTTAATGATCCTAGACCAAATGATTTCTAAGAGTATTTTTATGATTTTAGTTCTGTAATTATAAGGAATTCTTGCATTGCACCTGGAATTGAATCAGATGTTCTCTCAAAACACCTTAAAATGATGAACTCTGTCTCTGTTGCAGTGCAGCTGTATCTGTTTCCAAAATATCTATTTGTCTTCTGATAGGCAGATTTGGGACCATGTCAGTGCCAAAAAAGTTGCAAATACCATACATTCAACTTCTAATATTTATAGGATAAGGTTACCACTGCTATCTTATACCATGTAGCAAAAAATTTAAAAACTGCATTTGTTAAAATTTGCAAACCTTATGATTTTCACCATGATAAAATCAAAGAATCCTGCCTTGTGTTTATTTTATTGAATCATTCACATACTCATTATTTCGATATTGCTTGTAACAATTTTTTAAGATCATACCAAAAAAAATCACTGTTCAGAGATGTTAAACAGCCATACATTACTCCTAGAAATAGACACTTGAATGCAAACTAATGAAGAGACCCAGGTTCTAATGACCAAGTCAGTTAACTTTTTGAGGATTCAGTTCATTTTTTTTTTTATATGTCGTTAGCAGCCACTATGATAGCTCCCTATGGTCCTCACCACCTGGTACTCACAGCTTTATGTAGTCCTGTCCCCTTGATTGTGAGATGGACTTGCATTGACTCATTTCTGATGAACAGAATATAAGGAGAAATGGTAGATAGTCATTTCTGAGATTAGGTTTTAGAAAGTCTATGGCACTCTCCCTCCCTCTACCATATTACTTGTTCTGGAGGAAGTTAGCTTTCATGTCTTGAAGCAGCCTTTTGGAGGATCCCCCATACATGAGCTCGGAAGCAGATCTTCTCCTTCTGCCAACAGCTATGTGAGTGAATTTGGACCTAAATCATCTGAGGACTAAACGCCATATGAGTGCACTCAGAAATGATCCTCCCCAGTTGACCCGTGAGATGACAGCAGCCTTGGCTGTCCCATTGTTGGCAGTCTTGTGAGAGATGCCACGGCATAAACACCCAGCTAAACTACTCTTCTCTCTCTAACCCTTAGCCACTATGAGGTAATAAATGTGATATCGTATCATAGGAATATAATATCTAGGGTTATGTTATCTAAGGATAACATTATTATGAGTATAAAGTTCTTTCCTTTGTCTCCTAAATCCTTCCCTGCTTTTCTAGGTATGATCAGACTAGACTGTAAGAATTGTCATTTCCACCAGTCAGCGAGTGAAAATAGTGAACTTGAAAAGAAATGTGATTTTGCATTGTGTTAAATGTCCAATTGTGTACATAAAATGTGTTTAATGTTCCTTAATTTTGTCCTAAAATTCTAGTGTTTTAGAGCAGATTTCCTAAGTCATTTGCCCAACTTTAGCCTAAAGTGATAAAATTAAGGCAACCAAGTCAGAGTGACTGCTCTGTCCCTCTTGCTTAAGAAAGGTCATGTAGAGGAGACTTAATTCTGTTCAGATCTGCGCTGCCTCAAAAGGACAGCAGTAGACAGGGTGGTCAGAAGGCAACAGCCTTGATCTTCATGACTCCTGTCCTTACATTCCGAGCTTATACCGATGCCCTTTGAAATAACTTATTTTGATCCTTCTGGTCCATCCACATTGCTATGGTTTTAATTGGTCAAAGTCCATGATATCAATCCATCACTCATGGCCTTGCTGTATTATGGCTCTTGTACCAGGAACCTCTAGCATCACTGATCCTTTTATTTGTATGAAAGGAGAAATCTTTCAACATTATTTATATAACTAGCATCTCTACAGCTCAAAGCAGTAGCCCGCAGCCTCAGCTCCTCCAATCTTTTACAGCCTTTATAGGGGCTTCAGTATTTTTATTTCAGCCACTTTCTCGTAGCTAAACTTCAATGTGCATTTATATATAAAGAAACATGCAGACAAATATATATGGTCACATACAATAAATATATTTTTCTTTTTTTCCAGCTAAAAGCAGTGTAGTAATTGTTACCGTTAATAAAATAGGTATGTACATAATTATATTTTTTCTGCATAATAGATGCCACCATATATTAAAATGTACATAAGATGTATCTTAACCATAGACTAAAATGAATCAATCTGTTTTTATGTCCCCATTAAAATAGGTCATAGAAGGTTACCTAATCAGACACACACACACACACACACAATTTTCTCCTTAGAGAACATACAGAAACAACTTGCTGCTATTTCTTCAGGTTTTTTCATAAACAAATCGTCTTTAGAGTTCTCTGATAATTGTCCCGAAGTGCACTTCTTGAATTATTTTTAGTTAGGTGTTGACATATATACTAATAATTTTCAGGTTGCATATGTTTTGGAAAATGCTGGGTTAAACAAATTAAAATAAATTGTATTACCTCAGGAAATATTAGACTTTAATAGGCTTATATGTATTATAGATATGCAACAGGGAACTGTATGATGCAACATGCCTCAAAAGAACTGATGAGGAATTTTTTTTAGATAATGAAACATATTTGGGAAAAGAAAAAGAGAAAGGAGAAAGAAATGAAGAGAAAGGCAGGAAGGAAGGAGAGAAGAGGGGGAGAAAGAAGGGAGAAGAATAGGGGAACATATATTACTTTTCTAATGGGTTAAAAGACAGAAAAAAGAGGGGCACTTAGGTGGCTCAGTTAAGTGTCTGCCTTCAGCTCAGGTCATGATCTCGGGGTCCTGGAATTGAGTCCCACGTTGGGCTCCCTGCTCAGCAGGGAGTCTGCTTCTCCTTCTCCCTCTGTCCCTCCCCCCTGCTCTCTCTCTCTCTCTCAAATAAATAAATAAAATCTTTAAAAAAAATGACAAAGATTAGATAGTTCACTGTCTAGAATCCACCTACCATGTTATTGAACTTTTACATATGTTATAACTATTACATTGTAAATGGCCCAAGAGATAGCTATTAATGAGAGAAAAAGGAGAGAGATTGAGAGAGGAAGTGAAAGATTGACTAGTTGGATAAATCATTTAGGGGAACTAGAATACTGTTAGGTAAGATACTTAGTTTGGTGATAGGCATCTTTTAACTATCTAGCAATAGAGTTTAGACTTGGGTGAGGCATAAATGAGCATCTGTTCATCAGCTGCCCTAGGATGGAGGCAAGGTGGTAAAAAACGCAACACATTTCCTCCACTTAGTCCTATTACTTACGCTCTTTTAAATAACAGCATCATTCTTGTCTTACAAGAATGAGGCCATGACCTATTAGAATACTTCCTTCTATTAAAAGGTTTACTACATAAAAGATCCCCTTGATGATCTAAGATTCCTTGATGAATAAATAGGTTGTTGTGGGTGAATATTGATAGGTACACAAATTGTGATCAGTAAATAGTAGTTTCATAATAACGACTGGAATCCCGGAAGTGTCCTTGTATTTCTTTCTCTGTTGATCTTATCTCTTAACTATTTCTCCAGTCTTGGCACTATTTCCATTGGCCAATCTCATACATTCCTTATTTCCTTTCTCGCCTGTTGTCCCCGCCACGTTTTCCTGCAGCTTTATACTTCCACATCCCTGTTCTACTTTCTCACCAGATTTTTTTTCCCCTGAAATGAAATCTGATCATGTTGCTCCAGGGTGTATATGCAGTGGCCTTCATTTACCCACAGGGAAAAGTCTTAATTATTATGGTGTGTGTGCGTGTGTATATGTGTATAATTATTATTATATTATTGTGATGGTTCAGTTATTTCATGATTTTATGTTTTTGTACCTGCTCTTCACCCACCTAAAATGCCTTGTCCAGTTCTATACACTAGACAGGTTTCCTAGAACTACTTAAAAAAAAAATACAAAACCCCCCAAGATTCCTAAAAACATAATGTGGACAAGCTCTTTAAGATGTACATTTTAACCTTTTTTAACAGACTTGTTTTTCACATAAACCCTTATTTAAATTCTTAAAGACACTTTGCTTTTTTGTTCTTTGGAAAAACCTTTAAATCAGTTCAATAAACTTAAATTGTCCTTATGCATCTAGGAAATAAAGAGAAAATATTATTAACCAGTTCTCCCACCTCAGGGACATGGGAGACTTAGGAGAGAGCAAGTACTACGAGTGTTTAATGAAGATGTGAAATGTGAAATACCTAGTTAAGTAGCTTTTAATAATAGTTTTGACTAACATAGTAGGTTACCAATTGGTATTTTATTGTGCTATAAATCTTGCAACCACTTTTCTGCTTAAATATTAAAGTATGCAATTTCAACTATTTGTTGTAAGGGCTTTCCAGATCTGAAGCTGTGCAAAGCAGTTACTCTCATCAATCAGAAAAAAACAAAGACCAAACAAACAATGACTTTTATAGTTAGAAGAATTCCTCCTGACACCTCACTTTCCTATTCAGTTAGCACAGCATAGATCCATCTTTTTTCCCTGAGCTAATTAAAATATATGTGCACATAGTATTCTTGAATGAATTAATCAAGAAAAGGGGTCATGGCACATTACGAGAGGTTATTTGCTCTTGTAAGAATGTCAGCCACCTCGAGGCATTACAAAGACTCTACCTAATATTGAGTGGATGATACTCCTCGATTATGTTAGTCCAAAGATACGATCAATCTATAGGCAGTGGCTCCCTTTATGGTTTTCTTATTTAGGCAAGAGCACTGGGTTTTATTTTGGTATCTTTGTTTGGCCTATTTTCTCTAAAATGGGGCATCTCTCATAGATACGTTTCCATGTACTTCCCCTCACAATTACAGAGAAACAATAGGTGCTGTTTTTAGGTGTGTGAAAAGTTTGATTGGACCTGAGTGAACTAAAAAAAAAAAAAAAAGAGAACAAAAACCAAAAACCTTGTGCTCTTTTCCATGGGAACTGCCATTTTCCAGTGATTCACCAGAATGATTAACACAAAGGAAAAAGAAAAGAGGTGCCCATTATGTGTACTTTAGGTCTTTTAGAAAACATAGAATTGTTTTAGCCGCATACACGTGAATCTACAAGAAAGGTGACAGTGCCATATCAAGGTCATGGGCACTGTTCTAAAAGGAGTGCCCCACAAATGTTCCCATGATGAAAATGGAAGAGTCGACCATGTTTTGTAAGCATGCTGTTGACATTTTTGTAAACAAACAAGGGCAAGATTCTTGCCAAGACAGTTAATGTATGTGTTGAGCATACACACTGTAAGAGCCATGACAGCTTCGTGGGACTCAATAGGGAAAATGATCAAAAAAGGAGGAAGCCAAAGAAAAAGTTTCCCGGGTTCACTTGAAGCACCAACCTGCTTCACCCAGAGAAGCACACTTTGTGTAAACTGGTGGAAAGGAGCCTTAGCTGTGAGAACTTCTTCCCTATGAATTCATTGCATAATTCATTGTATAAAACCAAACAAAAAATGAGATTGTAAAAGTTAGGTCTCTGTTTTTTTCTCTAAATTGTATATAAATCTTGTGTCCCCTCCCCCAAATAAGTACTTAAAGCAAACTTTAATTGTGTCCTAACTCGTTGGGTCATGTCTTTACTATTAAAATTTCATGTTTTTCTTGCTGGTTAAAAACAAAAAGTTTGACCAAACCTCCGCTCTGCATACAAGAATAGGATTCAAACATTATGCTATCTGTCTGCTAAACAAGTCACCATGAAAATAGAATATGCTGAATGAGGCAGATACGGCTTTCCTCAAATCCTTTTGTTCTTCCATATTAATAGAAAACCTCCCTTTTGGGTCAAATCTGTGTATTTCCTTTTCTTATTTTTTTCCATTAATTTTTATTAACATCATTTTTATTCGCTAACCTCTCCTCTCCTGATTTTTCTTTAGGTGACCTCAGTTCCACTCCTGTATTTATTTACCCACCCCTGGAGGTGAGGAAAAGATAAGCAAACCTAGTTGGAGAGATTAAGATAAGCTAGAGGGCGAGGGGCAGGGCTAGAGAGGCAAGAAGTATAGTGGAGGCCAAATTGTAGAGATACAGTAATTTTTTTTTTCTTTCTGAAAGAAACAAAAAATTTAACTCACCAATTATTAACTAGTTCTTTCCTCTGCATAGTACGCTCCTCTAGATCAATTCCTGCTTAGCTTAGTTCGTTCTCATAAATTAGCACTCAGCTCATGTATCAGTTCCTTTGAGAGGATTTTCTTAATCTCCCAACAGAAAATACTGATACCTCATCAATTACATCACATCACCATGTTTTAATTCCTGTTGCTTGTCACCTATAACTATCTGAATATATTTTATTTCATTACATGTTGATCGTCTCCTTCAAATAGTCATGTCCATGTGGACAAGGTGATTGTTTTTCTTTAAATTCTGTATCCCGAGTATTCAAAGAAAAGACATATTTTTAAAAAATTCTATAAAGGTATTCTTTTCTCTTTGTAGAAAGTTATAATTTAATTCGAGAGTGGAATAACTAGAAAAAGACTGAATAGTAAAATGCACGTTGTGAGTGATGAGTTTAGGTTCAATGATGAGAGAAATCAAACTGGCTAAAAACATGTGGGGAAGACTCCATAGAGGATATGAGCTTCAAAATGGCCTCTGCAGAACAGGCAAAGAGAAGAAAGGGCCTTCCGAGGGAGGAGAACAGCATGCATAGAGATATGGGGGTAAGAATGAGCTCTAATGCCATTAAATGCTTACTTCCACATCACCTGTTTCTAGCTCTTCATGCGAGACTGTCATTTGAAATTACCCTCCTGAATTTTTTAAAACACGGAGCCAGATACTTAACACCACGGCTTCCTGAAGGAACTGGCTGTAAAGGCATCACTTGTCTTTGTGCTCAAGTGTAGCACTCAGTAAGCTTCTGTTCAATGAAGTGCTGTCTTTCTGACAAGACAGATGAGGCGGCGACATTGTGATCAGCAATTGTAGACTGTGCGGGCTGTGGCTTTCACAGCAGGGATTTGTCAGGCTAGTCTGGATTTCATTTGGGAAACCTTAAGCATGTTTTCCTGAGGATGTCTCCATAAGGTTGCCTACGAGTTTCTCACTGTTGCTGTAGGCTAGCATATACACATTGTCTTCTCTCACCTTTTGATTTAGAAGCTGTCAATTCATCACTTTCCATCTGATAAAAACTGTGCCTGAAGATCATGTTATTCCATGGGGTATTTCGTTAGTTGAAGGGAGACAGCTAAATATGAACTCTTTAATATTGGGGCAGGGGGGAAGTGGCATAACTGAATTTTTCTTGTGACTACCTTTGACTTGTGTGTTGGTGACTTCGTGTGGATGTGTGTATGTGTTTGTGTGTGTGTGTGTGTGTGTATTTCTCCTCTCTTCTTCCTTTTCTTTTACTGTAATATTGACAGGAATCTGTGCCCTTCTGGATCACAGTGTTGAAATAGAAAGTAATCCATTTCGAAATTGTTGTTTTAATGAATAATTGACTGGCAGGAAACACAAGCAAGAAAGAAAAAGGGAATACAGATGGTAAATAACTAGAGATCTGAGTGCTGTGAACATTAAAAATATTGTGATACATCGACAGGAAGGCTTTGACTTACTGAATAACAAGGAAACGCTTAATTGGAGGCATCATTTTCTTTTTTTTTTTCTTTTTCAAATTTTTATTTAAGTTCCAGTTAGTTAACATATAGTGTGGCATTGGATTCAGAAGTAGAATTTAGTGATTCATCACTTAAATATAACACCTAGTGCTCAATCACAAGTGCCCTCCTTAATGCCCATCATCCATTTAACCCAGCGCCCACCTACCTCCCCTCCAGCAACCCTCAGTCTGTTCTCTATAGTTAAGAGTCTCTTATGGTTTCCCTCCCTCTCTTTTTTGTCCTTCCCATATAAGCATCTATTTTGTTTCTTAAATTCCACATATGGGTGAAATCATAGGATATTTGTCTTTCTCTGCCCGACTTATTTCAATTAGCATAATACACTCTAGCTCCATCCACATCAATGCAAATAGGAAGATTTAATTCTTTTTGATGGCTGAATAATATCCCATTCCATATCTATCTATCCCACCTCTTCTTTATCCATTCATCAGTCAATGGACGTTTGGGCTCTTTCCATAGTTTGGCTATTGTTGTTAATGCTGCTATAAACATCGGGGTGCAGGTACCCCTTCAAATCTGTATTTTTGTATCCTTTGGGTAAATATCTAGTAGTTCAAATGCTGGGTTGTAGGGTAGCTCTATTTTTAACTTTCTGAGGAAACTCCATACTGTCTTCCAGAGCGGCTGCACCAGTTTGCATTCCCACCAACAGTGTAAGAGGGATCCCCTTTCTCCACATCCTCACCAACATCTATTGTTTTCTGAGTTGTTAATTTTAGCCATCCTGACAGGTGTGAGGTGGTATCTCATCATGGTTTTGATTTGTATTTCCTGATGACGAATGATGTTGAGCATCTTTTCATGGGTCTGTTAGCCATCTGGATGTCTTCTTTGGCACAATGTCTGTTCATGTCTTCTGCCTATTTCTTAACTGGATTATTTGTTTTTTTGGGTGTTGAGTTTGATAAGTTCTTCATACATTTTGGATACTACTAACCCTTTATCAGATGTGTCATTTGCAAATATCTTCTCCCATTCCATAGACTGCATTTTAGTTTAGTTGATTGTTTCCTTTGCTGTGCAGAATTTATCTCAATGAAGTCCCAATAGTTCATTTTTGCCTTTGTTTCTCTTGCCTCCGGAGACGTGTCTAGGAAGAAGTTGCTATGGAGGCATCATTTTCTTGATTTCTAGTAAGCCATGTCTACAACCAAAAACTACAGAAGCTGAGGACACCATATATATTCAGAATAGATAATCTTACTATCGGAAGTTTCTGTAGTCATGAATGATAGTTCTTATGATCACTAGTGACTTCCATAAAAATTTTGTGAAACACTGCCATCAAGTATAATGATATACTAAATATTAGGCAAACAATTACTTAAAAGCTTTCCCAAATGTGTATATAATCTAATATATGTTTAAGTACATATTACCGTGGCATATTTTTATAAATGTATCACGGAAATTGTAAATGCAGCTGTCACCCAATGTAAGTGGTTACTATCTGTGATGAATACTGGAGGACATTAGAAAAAAAATAGAAATAATTCTTAGCAAAATTTTAAGCTTATTAGAGATATTTTCCTGTAAAAGAAGACATTGTACAAAAAGGTAACTTAAGCAATGATATTTTGGGTTTGCATTAAATGTAAATGTAAATAAAGCAGGACAAAACAAGTGACCAACCTAATGCTCTTGGTTTGATAAGCTCAATTTGGTGATGTGTCAATATTGCATTCAAAATATACCCCATTTTGGGTGACTATTTAAAGAAATTATAGACCAGTTAATTTTAAAATGTTAGAAATTCAACCATAAATGATTCATATTTACTTTGAAATGTTATATAATTATTTCAAATCTACTGGACTCGATAAAATACAGAAAATAGAAATACTACAAGGATTTCCAAGATTCAGATACCCGTATCTTCCAAATTGTGATAAAAGATTTATAGGTGAAAGTACAGAACTGTACTTAATTGTCTATTTGTTTATTTGTTTATTCAATCCTTCATTCATTTACAATTTCATTATACTTGTTAACAGACCATTTGGCTAACTGATTGAATTAATTAGTTTATTTAGTCTAAGTTAGGAATTTCCTAAGTGCTCCTGGCTCAGTTTTGGTCAAAATTTTCTGTCTTACTTTCTAAAAGAGGTCATACAGAGGAAAATGTATTGTCGGGGTGGGGTCATGTGATTGTTACTAGTTTGGACTCATATAAATGTTAAATTGAAAGAAAATCTACATTTGTTTTTTGTGACTTCAGTTTCACTTTCTGAGTGTTCACTTTCCATTCATCCATATTAATTACCTTCATTTACAGATGCACTGTGTTCTCAGGCTCATCTTTTCTGCTGTTCTTTTGTCACTTTATGTAAGGCAAGTATTTAACTTATTAACAATACCTGTAATTTTGGAACGCAGTAACTTTCCCTGTTTAAAGAAAGTCAAGTTTTAAGCCCTTAAAGGGTATAGAATTTAGGGAGGTAGGGTGTGGCATTTAGGGAGTGTCTATTTCACAGAGGAAAATATGAAAGGAAGAAAAGAAAATAAACATTTATTAAACTCTACTGTGTGCAGTTACCTTGCACATACATGTATACATTTTATCTTATTTAATGCTCAAAATAATCTCATGAGCTGGGAATTATTATCATATTATAAGTAATATATATTTTTGGTAATTAGATCTAAAAATTACCCATTTGATACAGTTGCCAAGTATCTGACCACCCATTATAAGAGATTCAGGTTCCATTAACACAGAGTTCCTCCATGGTGATGCAGGCCACTATGTGAACAGGGGTCATATGATCCTCTTTATGTTGCTCTGTTAACTGGCAATTGGGGAATTGGCACAAGAATGCTGATACTCTGGCTATTGTTATAACTGTGAATAATAAACTGTCCTTTATCTCTGACTCAGGAGTATTGCATATCTTCTAACAGTATTTGTGAGACTGTGGAAAGCTAACTTGTTAGGGTCGAAATAGAGTAAAATCTTAGACCCTTTATGTTCTCGGTAATGATGCCAAGATTTAATTGGTAGTTTTATTTCTTAATGGTACATGAAATAATGGTATGTTTAAAAAAATGGCTTTTTAAGATTCAGTGGCATGCAGTATCTGAATATATATTCCTACACTTATAAAGTATAGAATCAATAGATTTCTAAGAATCTCATCAAACCCTTAAGTTCTTGCATCATGGAGCTGACCAGAACATGACAGCATCCCAATATTTTCACCTAAAATTAGAACTAGAGGGAAGCCCTCACTTTAGCTTTAATTATGACCTCTACTTCACCCTTTTGGAGCTCTTTTTTGGAAAGCGTTTGATACTGGTCCACCTACTCAACGGATGCTTTTATTCTCACTTTCTATTCCCACCTTGTAAATAGTCTGCTGGAATACTTCTTTGGAGGAGATGTTTGACAAGGCTGACTTCAGGAAGTTTAGGCTATAACACCATCTCCTTTTATATTTTTAAAAAGAAATCAGCAAGCCAATTTATTACTTTAGTGTGAGGCATAACTGTGAAAGGTCCAAGACCCTTCTGTCTTAGAGTTATGCATATCTCCCTGTAGACAGGCAGTATGGGAAGACAAATCACCATTACAAGATTTTGTGGTAGGTGCCGATTAGAGTAGATAATGTTAATGTTATTCTGTTGTTCACTAGCATCTGATTGAAAAAAAAAGAAAAAGCTACAAAAACCACAGATTTCCCTGCCTGGGACATGGCCCAGTGTATCATTTGCCACATTGGTGGAAGGTTAACTGGATGGCTTCATTCTTCAGCATAATTGTTTAGATTTGGACATAAAAAATTCTGGCTATTGAGATATGAGAGGATATGAGATATATGAGGATTTCTGCCAAAGAGACGCACTTTCTATGAATGTTGTTTTGAGTGGGTATTTGAAGATGGCCAGAAACATAGCTATCTTTAATCATATGCAGAACTAGCCTATAGACAAGGCCAAAGTACTGAGAGACACGAAGGCAAAAGATTAAATCTCCAAAATCACCAGACTCACTTCCATCACTCTGTACTGTACTCAGCAGATAACTTTTCTGGGCTCACATTTTATATGTCTCTTTTTTGCCCTCTTCCCTAGAGGAGTTGAGGGCGTAGTGGGATGGAGGTGATAAGAGCAGAAGACAGCACTACGTGGACGCTCAGTCATTTCTGATCTCAGCCCTTCTCATCAATTGTCAGCCTACTTAAATCTTCCCTAGCTAAGAAGAGGGAAATCAGCTTTCTTAATTCAAGTTCAATTAATTGCTGGCCTTTTTCTCCCTTTCTCTCTGACACCAGGCATAGAATTCTTTTAATATTGGAGATTACAGTGTTCTTTTTCTCTGATGTCCTTATGTGGGACAGGGAAAGAGTATTCAGTGGAAATGAAAATAAGCCAGTCTTTGATATAACCAGTTCCTAACTGCCACAGATGACTACTCCATGTGTCATATTTCTATGCATGTAATTAGCCAGTATACATTTTTATTATGTATAGCCTTTTAATCATGACTTCCCCACACAAAATATGGCTTCATACATTACTTACTGTTTTATGTAATTTCTGTTAGTTCTTATACATTTTGTCATTTTCTTTACTTTTAATAAAGTTGTTTTTATATTTGTTTTATGGTAGTTGATTGAGAGTTTCAATACATCAGATATTGAAACTCTTTTATCAGACCATCACTCTTAATGGAGTTACTGATTGAGGTTTTTTCCTGTTTTTCACTTTAATATTTGCTCTTATTGATAATCAGAGAAGCACTTACATGTAAAAAATAACTTTCCCATTTCAGCTATGCTAGGTACATTGTTCTGTAGGACATAATTCTCTTTCATAATCACAAAGGTGCCTCAAAAGATAGTTTTGTACTATTTCTTTTGAAAGGGTCTTTTGAAACGTAATATTTTCATGACCACATATAATTTCCTGAAGCCTTTTCATCAAAGGCTAAATGCTAGCTTTTATCTCACTTACTTGATACAATTTTTCACATTTTATGTCACAGGTTTTAATTTTCTTTCAGCAACTTTTATTTTTAAACTTCAGATGGTAGTAGAATTCTATGTAGGTTCCAAACCACTGATCAGGCTATTATTAGCAACACCTTGTTCTGCATCATGAGCCCCTGTGTTACTTTCCTTCACACTCGCCACAGTTACAAATGGAAGAAGGGTTAAGGTGAGATCCTTTCAATCACTTTGAGTATGAATGAATAGTGGCCTCTTGCAAGGTAGAGCCAAAGCTTGGAATTTGAGTATGGCTACAAATGCAGGGACCTGTTAATTCTAAGGATTCCCACCAGAATATGAGCCAGAATATGATAAATATTGGGGATCAGTATATAGGCAGGCAAGACTCAAATAGACTTGGAGATATGTTTCAATCAAGTTCTAGATCCAAGAAGCTGTCATCATTATTTTTTAACATGGTCTGTAACATCCTGCCAATGTAATAAGATTGTACACAATAAATGGTAAAAAAAAATGTTATTTACAAATGATACAGCATTGTATTTGTTAGAAACTGCATCTCAGTTGAGCGTCTGAAAAACAGTGGCTTACACAAAATGAGAATTTATTATTTTTGTTATTATTTCTGTACATAAAAGACAATTGGAGGTAGGAATTTCAGTACTGGTATGGTTTTCCTGACATCATTGGAGAATAAGGCTTTTTCTAGTTTTTGTTCCATCTTCTTTAGAGCATAATTATTCTTTACATTTTTAAGATAGCTGCTAGACCTAGTCATCATTATCTAGCTTGGGCAAGAGGGAACAGGACAAAGGTAAGTAAAAAACAAAACAAAACAAAACAAAAAACACAAAAACAAAACATGGCCTGGTGAGTCTTCCTGCTATTTAAAGTTTTTTTTTTTTCTTTCAGAAAGTCCATTTAAGAATTTCCATTTAACAGACCATATCCCATGATCATCCTACTCTCTAAGTGAGATTAAAGATAGTTTTAAGATCTACATTGATGCATCAAATAAAATCAGGGATCTCTTAGTAAGGGAGATGAGAAGGACCATTGGGTAGGACAAAAGTAGTCTCTGCCACAATTAAATATTAAAAAACTAAAGAGAAGTAACTGAAAATTCCTGTAAGCAATGAGAACATTTAATATATTGATTATATTTAGGATAGATACACACAATCTAAGTGCATTTTTAAAGATTTATTTATTTATTGGAGAAAGAGAGAGAGAATGAGAAGAGAGAGAGTATGTATGGGCAGTAGAAGGCAGAGGGAGGGGGAGAGAGATTCTCAGGCAGACTCCCTGCTTAGTACAGAGCCGGACTTGGGGCTCAATCTCACAACCCTGAGATCATGATCTGAGTGAAAACCAAGAGTCGGACACTCAACCAACTGAGCCACCCAGGTGCCCCTAAATGCATTTTTATTATGCCAGCTATACTCAGAAGTTAAATTGTGGAAACAATAGCAAATACTACCAACAATAAACCATAAATACTTAGAAATTACTCTAAAAAGAAATACATGATACTTATTTGAAGTTCTTCACACAACTCTATTGAGAAATGTAAGGAAAGTTTTAATAACATAAGACACATGCTGTATCTTTAAATAAAATATAAAATGATTTTTTAAAAAACAGTTAACTCCAAATGTATTGTTTCAGTGTAAAGCCAATGAAATGCCATTTTTTCCCTTCTTCAACTCTATTCTCAAAATTACCAAAACAAACCATAAAGCCAGAATGTTAAGATGTTTTTAAATATTACAAGGATAAATTTGCTTTACCAGGTATAAAAATGTGTTGTGTTATAAAAACAAAATGATGCAATTATAAAAATAGCATAAAACCAAGCAAGGATTAGAAGACAGATCAACAGAAAAGACCAAACAGTCACAAAACAAAATACAATATATATGTATATTGTATTTATTATATTCTTAGTGTATAATAAAGACATTACACACTATAGGAAAGGAAAAAGTTTCTGCAAATGTATCCACCAAAGTGGTCTTAAAAGTAAATAATCAAGGGGCGCTCGGTTGAGTGTCTGACTCCTGGCTTCAGTTCAGGTAGGGACCTCAGGGTCATGACATTGGGCCCTGCCATAGGCTCCCGGCTCAGCATGGAGTCTGCTTAAAATTCTCACTGCTTCTTCCTCTGCCCCTCCCCCCACCACATTCGTGCATGTGTGTGTGTGTGTGTGCGCTCTCTCTCTCTCTCTCTGGAATAAGTAAATCTTTAAAAAAAGTAATCAACATTAAGGAGGGCATGTGATGTGATGAGTGCTGGGTATTATATGCAACTGATGAATTACTGAACTCTATATCTGAAACTAATGATGTTCTGTATTTTGGCTGATTGAATTTAAATTAAAAAATAATAAGTTTGACCAGTGTTATATCCAAAACACCCAAATCCCAGATGAATTAAACTATTAAAAGTAAAATACACAACAAATGAATTTAAAAATCTGGAAAACACTAGTAATTAGCTGATCTCAAATAAAAAAAGCTTTCTGAGCCTTCTAGCTGAAAATTATAAGAAAAAGACTGATAAATTTGCCAGATTAAAATTTTAAAACTTTCTCCATGTTAAAATACCATAGACAATACCTGAACATTCAGAAACATATTTAAAATAAAAGTGACAAAGAAAGTGGACATAGAGGCATGACTGAAGTCTAGTCACTGGGCAGTGGAGTACATGTCACAAAAATGATTAACTGGGAAGTATTTTGTTGATAGTTTAGTATAACTAAGCCCCGGGATACAAAAAAGCCTTAATTTCAATTTACATAGGACTTATAATTGGCAGGTTTTTACACCATGCCGATATGATAGGTTTTCTCAAGGTAGACCTATCTCTAACATGTGCACAATTTCATCACTGTGATTTATGTTAAAACATGACCAATCATAAGTTCTGCCCAGTAGCATATGCCCTGATATAAATATAAAACATAGGGTATACAAACTTGTTTATCTACTTTATAACCTCTCAAGTTTTGTTACTATGTTCTTCCCAATAGTGTATTTCAGCTTAATATAATTTACTGCTTTGCTGCCATCCAGGAGATTTCTATAGTTCTCATGCTTCTATTTATTCTTTAAGTGCCTACGTGAATATATTTTATTTCTACAACTATAAAATGTCTGCTAGCTACTTAGAAATCATTACATTTTGGAAAAGAAAACCATCTTTAAATCAAATTGAATATGCATGGATCTTTAAAAGGTCCGACCTTACTTAAACAAATGTTACCTTAACAAAGCAATTGATTTCAAGAAGGATCAATTATGATAAAAATCAGTAACTCCAAAAGAGGAGACTTGTCTTTGGAAATGAACATGAAATGATTTCTTTGAATTCTAATACTATGTATGCCATTAAAAAATCAAATGCCTTTTCCACAGAGAAGATACAGAAATGTGTATGAGAGAATTGACTAGGTAATAATTAGTTTCTTGCTCTTTAACTTCATTGTTATTATTCATGGAATAAAGAGATCTTATGTGCCAGAGCTAGGTCTTTCTCTAAATTTTATAAACTGTTTTAAAGGAGTAACTGCCGTTATTCTTAGGGAGAAAATTTAGTAAGACTTTTCCTGACTCAAAAAAATAATTGGTTTATCTTGGTTAGTGTTAATTCAAGACCTAAATTGATTACTTTGCTGGATATATTATCTTTGAACATATGAGGGAATGAAATACTTCTTTCAGATAAGGGAGTTGCTTACTGATATAAATTATCTATGATTTATCTTTACTGTTATCAAAAGAGTGGGAAAAATTATGATTTACATTACTGTTCTGCTTGTTGAAAATCAAGCTGAGCCACACAAACCAATATATTTAAATGACAAAAGTTCATTTCATCTGTTAGACATTTATAATTAATCAAATATGTAGAATTAAGAAAACAGATCCTTACTTAACTCATTGTTCACATATGACACAAAACTTAAACAGCAATTAAATGGTTAAGCCTTCTTTTTCTTCTCCCACATTTCTAGCTTAACCAAATTTTTACACAAATATTTTAAATTTGATAGGCATTTTAATAGGTGTTAAATTTGTTTTGTCTTTTCAAAAATATACCTTATTCATAATAAAATGTCTTCCCTTTTCTTTAAAGGAAAATACTGATATGTACAATTACTCACTGCTGTGCTGTGTAGACTGTCAGAGTTATAAGATAATGAGTTTGAAATGGTTTAATAAAAGCCTTTCCTGAGTTGCTATAGTGTGAAGACCAGGAGAAAAAACTATCTTAATGGGCTTTCAAAAGTAATGTCATGATGTCCCTGTTTCTGGCCAATGTGGGTGTGTTTTCTGCATGGACCTTGTCTTGGTTTGCTAGGGCTGCCATAATAAAGTACCCTAGATTGCACGGCTTAGCCAACAGAGATTTATTGGCTCAGAGGTTTGGAGGCTAGAAGTCCAAGATCAAGATGTCAGCAGGGTTGATTTATTCTGGGGCCTCTCTCATTGGCTTCTAGATACCCATTTTCTCCCTGTGTGTTCACATGGTCTTTCCTCTGTGCCTGTCTGTGTCTTAATCTCCTCTTCACAAAAGGACACCAGTTATAATGGATTAAGTCCCACCCAATGACCTCATTTAACTTTAATAACCTCTTCAACAGTTTTATCTCCAAATATAGTCACATTCTGAGGTTCTGGGGGTTAGTACTTCAACATACGAGGTTTGAGGGGACATAATTCAGCTCATAACTTACCTTGGGCAAGACCTAAATCTCTCTGCCAAAGGAATTGAAAACATCTCTATCATCATCACAATGACAAAACTGTGATACAATGAGAATGCTGACTAGGGAAGAAAGAATATGGCTTGTGATCAACACGAACAGAATAAGGAAGCTGAAATTAAAGAGTGCAACAATACCCAACCATTTCTTTCAACTAAGGAAGCTGGCAGCCACCGTTTTGGGTAATACACTGGAAGTAAGGAAACGGATATGATTAGCCCTACTAACGTTAAGATGTGGGTGCTATTATATTCAGTTATTTGGCTATGTACCAGAATTCCCAAATAGTCTCAAGAAGATGAAGAATATCAAGTGACAAGTGCTCTGGCTTTCCAAAGTGAGGCACCACACACCTATGCTAGACACACAAATAAAGAGACACAAACTCTGCTTTGCAATCCTTGGTTCAGTATCTACCTCAACCTCAAAGGTTAAGCTTGGAAACTAGAGGGAAGATTTTTTTTTAAATCTCTGGGATCTCAGTATTTTTATTTGGGTAAAGGGGGATAAAGGAATAATAAAATACCATCTACATATGGCTACCCAAAGGAACAAATGTGATCCCATATGTAAAAATTCTTTTGAAGTTCATGCTTTCAAAATCCTTAGTCTCTTTTGGTACCACCTGTTACTTGAACATATTCACCTTTTTGTTGTCCTCTTTTTTTTTTTTTCAATTGTTACGTTCAGTTAGCCAACATTAGTTTTTGATGTAGTGTTTAATGATTCATTAGTTGCATATAACAGCCAGTGGTCATCACTTGTGCCCTCCTTAATACTCATCACCCGGTTACCCTATCCCCCTACCTCCCTCCCTTCTGTAACCTTCAGTTTGTTTCCCGGAGTCTGGAGTCTCTCATGGTTTGTCTCCCTCTCTGATTTCTTCCAGAGCCAAGATCTCTTAGGAGAGGCCTGTACTTGTTTAAGAAGGTGTTGGGGAGACTGTGCTTTACCTCGTTTGAAGTCAAGCACGAGGATCTTAGTTTATGGTGCCTACAGTTTGGGAGCATAGTGGACCAGTATTAGATACATATCCGAATGTTTTCCCTACTCATATTCTCCCCTCAAAAAGTTAAGAGGCAAGAGGCTGGCTGAAATGGCCCATAGCTGCAGAATAGGGTGCTGCATTAGGAAAGTAGTCTCACTCCCACGAAATGAGTCAAGGCTACATGTTTCCTTTTCACCAGATCTGAGCCATATGCAAAAAGGAAAGCTGCCTTTGGGTGGTCTTAGACACTGTCCAAAAGCATAAGACACCTCGAGTAATGAGAGAGAGTAAAGAGAACCGTAACTCTAGTCCACCCAGTCTAGAATGTACCATAACCCTCATGACAGTACCAGTCATATGAAATCTTCCCACTAGCATCATGTGCAAGTTAGGGAAGGAGAGAAACTTATGCTTGAAATGTAATTCAGAGTTCTAGTTCATACAATGTACACTTTAATTGTATAAATGAGATTAGGCTCATAACTAAAAGTAAACAGCTTTTATTTTCAAGAGTCAGGAGATAGGTTTGGAGGCCTGCCCAAGATTTCACTTGGGGACAGGAAAACTTAAATAAAATTAAATTCTGTTCAAGCCTTTGGAATTTGGGACTATTCTTGCAGGACTCCCTTCTTGCCTGATTGTTCGTGAAACCTGACGGGCTAATATATTTCAAAAAAAGTGGTCAGTTCATTTCCATATCCTGGTGGATTTACTTTGTGTTTCTGAGTTCTGATACATTTGTCATGATTTCCACATGTTGCCACAGTTAAGCCTTCATCATCTGCAATGCGTGAAGTGAGGTGAAGCCAGCATGATGATTTGAAGGTGAAGGATGGCACCTTGTTTATGCTAGGTTCCCCTAAAGAACTTTTCACTTAGGGGGCGCCTGGGTGGCTCAGTTGGTGAAGCAGCAGCTTTTGGCTCAGGTGATCTTGGGGTCCTGGAATCAAGCCCCATGTCAGGCTCTCTGCTCAGTGGGGAGTCTGCTTCTCCCTCTCCCTCTGCCCCTCCCCCTGCTTGTGCCCTTTCTGTCTCTCTGAAAGAAATAAATAAATCTTTCTTTATAAAAAGAACGTTTCCATTAGATTGGAACCAGTTAGTCTTCTGCATTTTTAAACAACACACATAGACATCCTCTTCATCTGCCCGGCCACCCCTTATGTGCCGTGCCTGAGAGTCCACAGAGATGCCTGTACTGCTGCTATTCATTCCTGCCGATTGGGGAGGTTTCACTTGGCTACCATCCAAGGATGGCAGTCAGTACCGTGACGGCTTTCCGCAGCGGCACAGTCACGTCAGCCTTGCCCTACTCTTCCCATCCCCACCCACTACTAGTAGGTATTTATGGAGAAGGTACAGAAGGAATGACATGCTCTCCCAGTTTTGAAGGAGTCACTCTAGTACATCTACTTTTTAAGAACTGGAACTCGATTTTTCTCCTTTCAACAAATAGGTTTGCAAATAATAACAAGTTTCCTTAAATAATAAATGCACATCCTATTGCAAACAGCCAGAGACAAACTATAACCTGTTTGTAACAGGAAGTGATGCCTTGAAACTTTCAGAGAGAAATCTATCCTAGATCAAGATAGAATGATCTTAACACCAGTTAAAGATCATCAAATTTCCTTACTGAGAAACTGAAAATGGATTTGGGAATTTTTAAATATCACATGCACGCACACACACGCATGCTCATACTATATTTAACTGTAGATTTTTCTCATTACGTGGTCATAATCCCTTCAGTTTGAAGAAATCCATGTATCGGGGTGCCTCGGTGGCTCAGTTGGTTAAGTGTCTGCCTTCGGATCAGGTCATGATCCCAGGGTCCTGGAATTGAACCCCAGGTCAGGTTCCTTGCTTAGTGGGGAGTCTGCTTCTCTTTCTCTCTCTCTCTGTCTCAAATAAGTAAATCTTTTTTAAAAAAAGAATTCTATGGATCATTTTTATACAGTCATAAGTTAAAAAAATCCTTGAGGTGGAATTCCTCTGACTACAAGAAAGTGGGCAGAACCAGGTAAAAAACATGTATTATAGAACAATGTCTTCAAGAGGTTTAATTCCACCTTGGTGTTAACATAATAGACAAATACATTCCATGGTTATAATTGTGTATTTTAAGCTAGAGAGCGTAATTACGACTGGCAGATGAGTTTCTCCCCTGAAGCAAGTATATTTGTAAAAAAAAAAAAAAATACTAAAAATGATAGCAAAGGTAGACAGCTATCTAAATTTGCACACAATCTGATGAATATTAAATACTTCAGAAAGATGGCATGAATCTGCACTAAGGTCTAATTGATCTTGACTGAACACATGAAAGTCTTCACCATTGATAGAATTGATTCGAGGAGTTAGGACCAGAACCAGTACATAAAATACTCTGGTAAGTACTATTCTCTAAGCAACAATTAGTTTTCACTCCCTTTGATATTTGCTGTATTATAAACTCAACATGAGAACTATGAGTAAAGAAAACAAGAACAAATTAAGCAAAAAAAAGTGTAAACAATTTATAAAGGAATGATTGGGATTGGAGTGTCTGAATTACATCTTGAATACTGTGTCTAAACAGGATTTTCTTTTGAGTTTTCATAGCTTTTAAAAAACGAAACAAAATGTTGAAGTTTAGAAATGGAAAAACCCAGGACGAAATTGTGCAGTGTTTTATCCTTCACATTATCAGATATTTTCCAGAAACCAAATGATAACCCAAACAGTAAAACACATTTCCCAAACCTCAACATCCCTCACACAGTAGACGCCGAGGCAGAGGCAGTGATAAACAGGTAAAGTAGAAACATATTAGAAGACAATATCTAAAGAGGGAAGTAGGCAAACAAAACAATATTCTTGAAATATTGTATGCCGTGTCACATCTTTTTTCTTTATTGAAAAATTTTTGTGCCCTGAGAACCTCTTATAAAATTCATCACATTATTTTTGTGATGGCAACAGCAGAACAGCGATCGTGTGATCACATTTTGACAGACTTCAGTAACACGCAAATAGCATTAACACAAGACCCTTGGTCTAAGGCAGCCGACTATGAGGTACCAGACAACACTAATCAATCAGAATTTGAGTTCCCTTTGTTCTGACAGGGCTTCCTAATACAAGCCATCAAAAGTAGTTTAAAACTTGATAGTCCCGCTGCCCTGTTTTTAATAGAACAGGTACATACCTCAGCTGCTGTCTTTTCCTTTATTGAAAAACTGACAAAGCATCACACAATGCATCTGCCTTAAATAACTGAAGCCAACTATAAAACATCAAAACATGCGGCAATAAACGCACCAGTGATGATGTACTGTGAAAAGAAATATGCATAGAACTGTCAAAAGGAAAAAAAAAAGGCACACACACACGCACACACACACAACCCAACTAAACTAGAGGAGCAGGACTGGAGTTAGAAAAACAACTTTGCTGAGAACGCCAGAAATGTAGTGGAAAGAAGTCTGGATTTAGTGTCAGGAGACCTGACTTCTAGTCCTTCCTTGAGCGCTATGACCTGGGTAAGGTAAGCATGTTGCCACGTCTCTCCAGGTTTCGCGTTACACATTTAGAAGACAAGAAAGTAGACTGGATGATTTCCAAGGTTCCTTCCAAAGCCAAAATCTGATGATTTCTTGGTGATTTACAATTGTTAGAAAGACAAGTAAATTCAAGTTCTTCCTTAACAGTCTGCAGATGATAATAAAATTACCTTCTTTTTTAACTTATAGAAAATATAATTGAAATATAAATGGCCACAACCTTCTACATCTGTATTTTTTGCAACTTCTTTTTCCAACACCGGGCTTGATATTTGTCATTATCAGCTTCTACAAATAAAGTATTCAATGTCCTCAACATTACCATCAGATATTTTTAAGTACTCATGTGGCTATGAAGCAAATGAGTATGGAGTTTATAACAAATTATTTTCTTAGACTTAATGGCTTTTAAGAGGCTCTGTTGGGGCCCCTGGTTGCTCAGTCGGTTAAGTGTCTGCCTTCAGCTCAGGTCATGATCCCAGAGTCCTGGGATTGAGTCCTGCGTTAGGACTCTACTCAACGGGAAGTCTGTCCTTCTGCCCCTCCCCTGTCTCATACGCTCCCTCATGTTCTGCCTCTCTCAAGTGAATGAAAAATAAAATCTTAAAAAAAGAGGCTCTGTAAATATTTATTGAGCTTCTATATGTAAAGAACTGTTCTAGATTTTATTTTATTTTAATTTTTTTAAAGATTTTATTTATTTATTTGATAGAGGGAGAGCACAAACAAGGGGAGTGGCAGGCAGAGGGAGAAGGAAAAGCAGGCTCCCTGCTCAGAAGGGAGCCCGATGGGGGGGCTCCATCCCAGGACCGTGGGATCATGACTTGAGCTGAAGACAGATGCTTAATTGACTGAGCCACCCAGGCATCCCTCAAATTTCCTTTATTGTAGGGCCATTTTGACTTCATTATGTGATTAATAGCCACCAATAAAAAAAAATAATTCAACCTGGTTAACCAGATACCTATTTTCACACCCAACACAGAAACCAGTGTAACCCAATGGATGTAACTCTGTGCTGCTCCTCCCTGTCCTTGACTATTTTCCATTTATACCTAAAAAAAATCTTAGATATCAAAATGGATCTCTAGGGTAAATCTGGAGATAAAATTTACCATTTTAATTTACGTAGTAGATGATGTGAAATAGTTAAATGAAGGAAGATGATTAAAATTAAGTTGATATTTTTTTCCTTTCCCATGAAGACTTGTGGTACTGAAATAGGGTGACTGTTGAGGTAATACTACCACTTTTTTTAAATTTGGTTTTTCTTTATGAGGTACTTCTTCATTTGGAAACACATTAACTAATTAAGAGAGAGCGAGTGAGATTGCAGGTGACAACAGTGAAAATTATTAAACACTTAGAAAATATAATATGATCATATGCAGAGGGAGGACTCCAGGGTCAATATAGTCCCCTGAAACCACTGCAGAGTTCTTGTTTTCCCTGTAACACTGGTGAAACAAAAAGCCCATTAGACTATTTGCAATTCCCTATTTCATTGTATGAGTAGAAATGAGATTTTCCAGGTTATAGGTCCCTGTGAATTCCATCTGTTCTGTGGTGGAACTCTGAAATCTCTAGCTGCACTTGGGAAGGAGTGGGCTCAACCTGGGCATCAGTGCAGCTTATAGTTTATTAGAGAGTTGCAGGTGCAACTCACAACTCTGGGCTAGGGATTCTCCTGAGTGTATTTTTAGCTTCAAGGGGAATTAGCAACTTCTGTAATGGCATTGGGAAGGATGATTATTAGTGGTCAGAATCTGAAATTGAATTCCAAAGACTTATAGTAAATAATATTAGCTGTGTCTTAGGCCTGCATGCAAAATGCTTTACATGTCATTTCAATTGATATTTCTAACAACCCATGCAGGTAGGTATCATTATCATTAGCACAGAGAGATTAAATAATTTGTTCAAGTGGACAGTTGTCATTTAAATGTAGATTTTTAACTTAAATTATCTTGTTCTTGGCTACTATGTGTGTCAACAGGTATGTTATTTTGTTTTTGTAAGAGTCATAGATTGTTTCCTCATATAAAATAGGAATAATAGGGACACTTGGGAAGCTCAGTCAGTTAAGTGTCTGACTTCTGTTCAGGTCATGATCTCAGGGTCCTGGGATCAAGCCTTGTGTCCAGCTTCCTGCTCAGCAGGGAGTCTGTTTCTCCCTTTCCCTCTGTCCTTCTCCCTGCTCATGTTCTCTCTATTTCTCTCAAAAAAATAAATTCTTTAAGAAAATAAGAATAATAATATTTTTTTCTCCTCATATATATGAATATAACCTATATATTCATATACACGTATCTATTTTGGTCTATGTCTGTATCTGTATCTCATCATTTAGCACAAAGCCTGACCAATGATAGGTTCTTAATAAGCCATAGTAAGCCAAATAAGCAAAGTACTCTCCTAAGGCCGTATTAAATGCAAAAAAATGAAGTTATTTTTTAGAATTGCTCCTGTCAAAAAAGTTATAGCTGCATATAATAGTATCATGTTGGCACCCTGGTACCCTTCATCTTCTTCTAGGACATTCTATTAGCCTTTATTAGGAATCCTTAATCATCAAAACATAATGGGGAGTGGTATCTATTTTCTAAATACTTTTTTAAAAGTATTTATTTCAATGCCAGTTAACATATAATGTTACATTAGTTTCAGGTGTACAATATAGTGATTCAGCAATTCCCATACACCACCCTATGCTCATCGTAAGTGTACTCCTTAATTCCCATCACCTGTTTAACTCATTTTCCCCACCCACATCCCATCTGGTAATCATCAGTACATTCTCTACAGTTAAGAGTCTGTTTCTTGGTTTGTTTCTTGTTCTCTCTTATTTTCCCTTTGCTCATTTGCTTTGTTTCTTAAAATACACATATAAGAGATCATATGGTATTTGTCTTTCCTTGGCTGACTTATTTCACTTAGCATAATACTCTCTAGTTCCATACATTTATTATAAATGGCAAGATTTCATTCTATTATGGCTAAGTAATATTCCATTGTTTATGTGCACCACATCTTTATTCATTTATCAACTGATGGACACTTGGGCTGCTGCCATATCTTGGCTATTGTAGGTAATGCTGCTATAAACATTGGGGTGCATGTATCCCTTTGAATTAGTATTTTTGTATTCTTTGGCTAAATGCCCAGTAGTGCGATTACTGGATTTTAGGATAGTTCTTTTTTAACTTTTTGAGGAACCTCCATACTGTTTTCCACAGTGGCTGCACCAGTTTGCATTCCCACCAACAATGCACAAGTGTTTCTTTTCCTCCACGTCTTTGCCAACACCTGTTGTTTCTTGTGTTGTTGATTTTAGCCATGATGGGTTGATATCTCATTGTAGTTTTGATTTGTATTTCCCTGACGATAAGTGATGATGAGCATCTTTTCATGGGTCTGTTGGCCATCTGTATATCTTCTTTGGGGAGATGTCTGTTCATGTCTTCTGCCCATTTTTTAATTGGGTTATTTGTTTTTTGGGTGTTGAGTTGTATAAGTTCTTTATATGTTTTGGATACTAACCCTTTATGGGATATGTCATTTGCAAATGTCTTCTGCCATTCTGTAGGTTGCCTTTTAGTTTTGTTGATTGTTTCCTTCTATGTGCAGAAGCTTTTTATTTTGATGTAGTCCCAATAGTTTATTTTTGCTTTTGTTTCCCTTGCCTTAGGGGACATATCTAGAAAAAAAAAAAAGTTGTTGCAGCTATTTCCTGAATTCTAACAAGAATTGAGCTAAGAAAAATATCTTCAAATAAAAGGATAGTAATTTGGATATGAGTTTTTTTCTATTTCATATGAACACATGATATCCAAAGATATCCACATTAGATATTTTATGATAACTTCAAGTTTGGTTCCATTTGAACAATATAACTTCTGAATTAAAGTAACTCTTGAGTTTCTTTTTAATTTTAAAAATGTATCACTTTTTTTTGGCAGTCATAAAATAATTCCTATGTTCCCTGATTTTGAACAACATAGTATCTAAGCTGAAGGAATAAAAATGGATGAAATAAATTCAATACTAATTTACATGAAGTTATATTAAGGGGTCTTACTTGGATTCTAATCATTGAAATCTGGGGGAAAAAGGATTGCTAAATTCAATTCAAAGGTATACAACATTAAATAAATATGTTCTTTTTTTAATTAAAAAAATTTTTTTTGATGTAAAGTTCGATGATTTATTAGTTGTGTATAACACCCAGTGCACCATGCAATACGTGCCCTCCTTACTACCCATCACCAGCCTATCCCATTCCCCCACCCCCCTTCCCTCTGAAGCCCTCAGTTTGTTTCTCAGAGTCCATAGTCTCTCATGCTTCATTCCCCCTTCTGATTACCCCCCCTTTCTTTATCCCTTTCTTCTCCTACCGATCTTCCTAGTTTTTATGTTCCATAGATGAAAGAAACCATATGATAATTGTCTTTCTCTGCTTGACTTATTTCACTTAGCAGTATCTCCTCCAGTGCCGTCCATGTTGCAGCAAATATTGAGAAATTGTTCTTTTTGATAGCTGAGTAATATTCCATTGTATATATGGACCACAGCTTCTTAATCCAGTCATCTGTTGAAGGGTTCTTATAATGATCTGAATTTGTGCTTGTCATGGGATTTTCAACACTGATTTTCACTCAAATTTGTTTGCATGTTGTAAAAATCCGTTAAGCCGTATAGGTTATTCTTATATTACAGGGTATATCAATTTAATCTCCAGAGGAAATGTTGAATTCTTACTTTGGAGTGATTTTAGATCTTGGGCTTTTGAGTAAGAACTGCAGAAAGTGTTTCCTTATACTTTGTTAACCTCAAAATAAATGGCTCTTATAGAAGATGTCTCATGTTTTTGGGTCTTTTTCTGTAGTCTAGGTACAACCTAGATAATATTAAACACAAGTATGCCCAAATTGTTTGCTAACATCAAATACAGAAAAAATGCAAATTATTATAAGTTATCAATAAGAGGTAAAAGTTCTGAAATGAAATTATGCAATAATGGATACATAAATATAAGATCTCAGAATAAGTGAGAGATTAATTTTAGAAATACAATAATGGATTCAAATTTTGCCCCCCTTTAAATATTTAACTTTTCTGTTAACGCCTACCTTATATATTCCTAATAAAAACAGAACACCAATGAACAAACAACCTTCAGGTAATATCTCACTTTAGTGAAAAATATGCTTCCTTAATCTTAATCTCTCAGAGAAAATTTTCTTTTACCTCACTTCTTTACTTAATTTGCACTAAAAATATATGGCAAAAGAAAAAAACACACACACATTTTTTTTTCTCTTAGTAAACCAAGAAAACTGGTAGAAGGCTTTGAAATAACAACCTAAAATTTTCTTTATTCTATCTAGCCCATCTTTGTTTTATATATAAAATTTTTATATATTTTATTTATTTATTAGAGAGCACAGAAGAGAATGAGAAGGATAAGCAGACTCAGGGAGCCTGATGTGGGGCTCGATCCCAAGACCCCAAGATCATGACCCCAGCCAAAGGCAGCCCCTTCACCAACTGAGCCACCCGGGCGCCGCCTATCTAGCCAATCTTAAAGCAAAAAAGCAAAAAGACAAAGCAACCCTCAAAAACCAAAAACCTGAACAAAACAAAAGCTAGTCATCAATACAGCCCACCTCTTTTTTCTGAGTCTGTCACTCTTACTAAAAGTAACTGCTAGGCTTGATTTCCTTCATTAATGAGATCTGTTCATAAAGAGTATAATTTTCCCAGTAGCACTCTTGGAGAGCTTTTTGCGTCAATAAACCCATCTTTCAGACTCAGAGTTGCAGTCCTTGTGTACAACATGTACCATCGAGAAATTTCATTTCCAATCAGCTCTCCTACTAGTAGTGTCTATAGTCTCTGATAAGGTACTATATGGAATGAAATAGAGGAAAATAAAGGAGGAAGTGAAGTGAACATTCTTTTCCTTTTGGTTTATCTACATTTGGAAGATCTCTCTTTCCATGTAAAATACGTGAGAGAAAACATGAGTGTTTGGATGCCTTTCATTGTCTCATAGGGTTTTTGTTTTTTGCTTGCTTCATCCTTCTTTATCATTATGGAAGTTTCTCCATGGGTCTCTGAGTTACTGTGTTTTGCTGGTTAAATCAATAAAACCCTTTATTTGAAAAAAGAATTGCATTACAGTGTTGTCAATAATGAATGGTTATTGCAAGAAGGAGCTCGGAGAAAATAATTAAGAGGCGGAAATCTCTTAAGAAAACTTCTGCAAACCAATTGTAGATGTAATCTATTTATGTAAATGATAGGCTTACATTGTATAGCACCTTTCAGCCAAATAGATTACTAGGCACTTAACAATTGTGACTACTGTACTCATGAATGCGTATTCTTTCCTTTCTCTGAAGTTGTTTTCATGATGAAATGTTGGATCTTCTTAATCAAGTTTGGTATGGATTATTTAGGCAAGAAATATAAAAGAATGAATGATACATTTGAGACAGTTAAATTACATCACAGTGGTTCAATGTGCACATCTCTAAAACTGGGATCTGCAAAGGCTATAACTAGTTCAGGGAATAAAAATGACTCTTAAAAAAAATAAGACTGTTTACTCTCCTGTTATGTCTGTTGTAACCGTTGCTTGACACATTTATGTACTACTGCTGCCTCACCTTTTCTTCACCTCATGCAAAATTCTCTTCATTTGAGCTTTTTCAATCAGAAGAATGAGAAGTTCCATTCCATATGGTTATTGTAACTTTCTCTTCACCAAACCGCAGTTGTTTCTAGTTATCTGAGTGTCTCTTGTTCTCCTATTTTATAAAATTCAGCTTTCCTAAGATCCTACTTTCATCCTCCATCCTCCATATTAGTAGCAGCCTATTCCTTCACTCATTTCCTATAGTGTAAAAATGAATTTCTCTACATGTGCCAAATATAGAAACTTACATAGTTTCTATATTCAAACCAAAATGGATTTGTAATTAAAATAATTTCAATATCTGTTGTTGCTGTGTGGCCATGGATTAATTGCAAATGGCATTGGGTAAATAAACTGAAAATATTTGAAAGATGTGTGTTATCCAGAGGATGATTTGTTTAGGACAGTTGAAGAATGCATTAAGAAGCAAGTGCTGACTCTCTAAAAAGAATATTAAGACAAGAGAAGTTATTGAAATGTGCTCTAGAATAACTGGTAAACCAAGGATGGAAGCAAATTAGATTCTCAAAAACTGACTCCAGCATACTCTTATTTGAGTGTTGTCAGGATGAGAGTGTAGAGTTACACAGAGGCACAGTCACGGAGGACTAACTGTATTCTGGTCAGGGAGAAAAAGGAATAGGGCACAGCCTTTGCTTCTGATTAATTGGTGCATTTGAGTTTATAAGGCTAATTGTAATGACAAGGAAAAAGAAGAAAAGATCTTTATGGGTTTCAGTCAGACAAAATAAAAGCCTATTACTGAGGATTAAACAAGGAGAGGTAAATAGTATTATCATTTTTCTGGCTAATTTACAGTTTGCGACTTTAAATATATTTTGATAGTAAAGCAGGCATAATTTTAATTCTGAACTTGGAAACTTCTATAAGGCAGAGTAATAAACAAAATTCTCTCAGGGCAGGTACATGCCTATTTTATATCTTTCTGACTTTAAAAATTAATTGGCTCTTAAAGCGTGACATTGGATATATCTCCTTACCAGAATGGTTGAAAGGGATGATTTAAGGATAATTTGAAATTACAAAGGGCTTCACAAATTAAGTTAATTCTCCCCTGCAATAGCCTTTCTGGGTCAAAAAATATTGTCCTCTTATAAATGGCAGTTAAAATTGAGATGCGGTTAAAATAAATAAGTTAACGTAGGGAAAAAAAAATCAAGATTATATTGGGCTTGTAGACTGATGTTAAAATCTCTTCTTCCCTGTGAAAGGTAAGACTGTTCAGAGTTACAGTTTCTTAGGGCATGTACTTTTGTATCATCATCATCATCATCGTCGTCATCATCGCCACCATTAACATCAGCATTTTCATTGTTATTACAAAACTAGGCACATTAGCATTCCATATTGAAATATTCTTTAGTAACACTCCAGATACTGACAGGATATGGTAGATAGGCTACTTCTAAATAGTTGCAGTTGGGTGTTCTCTGTTCTGGTCTAAGTGTGAAAATAGTAAAAAGAGGTGTGGAAGGCAAAAGGACAACATTCCTTTGAGATGTCTTTAAGAATTTGAGCTAAGGAAGCACTAAGTAATGGAGCTCCTTGTTGAACTTTGCTCTAAATTTCCTTCTCCTTTTTATTTTTCTGAGCTCTGATTATAGATTTAATTTTCTTATATTGTTCTGCATAAGTGACATTAGGATTTGGCCTGAGTCCCAAGCACTAGGTAATACTTAGCTTATAGTTTTTTTTACTTAAAATCTGGTACAAAAGAATGCTTTTATATGAAAGTCCTATTGTATAACTTTGTTGTTCTAACCTTTTATTTTCTCTTACGTTTTTTGAACTATATGATTCAAGTAATTTGAAAGGGTCCCTTTTGCTTATTCTAACTTTAAGAATTTTGTATATGCTTACTAGGACGAATTAAGACAAATGATTTACTTGGTTTAGTTTGTTGTAGAAACATTCCTAAAAAGGACAATATTTATTTTCCAAACAGATCAGTAGTGACATTGTTGAACTTTGAGCATTATGACCATGGAAGACTGAAGGTTAAAGAAATCCTCCAACACTTTTGTGTTCCTGAAAAATCCTCCCTGCAAAGAACCATCCCTCACGACATGACCTGGATAAGACTGGCTTACCTATGACAGGGCCAGACACAGACCCTCCAAAGTCACATTTTTTGGTCTCTAAACGCTTAGCTGAACTGTGTGTCCTGCCAATCAATCAGAACAAAATGCTTGTTAACCAAACTGTGGTTAAGTTCCCCTCCTCTAAGCCCTGAGACATTGATGTACCCTCAGCCAGACTCATCATACAACCTTCCTTAATTCCCTCTCTCAAGCTAGTTTGGGGCTTGAGGGTAAAACATTTTCTGATTAAGTATCTACTATCCTTTCATCCCACTTCCGTATGCATTTCAGCCTTATTTACTCCTTATAACAGAACACCCTTTCTTGACTGAACTTTGAGATACTTGCAGATCTGTGGTCAGAGCTTTTTCCCATTGCTATAGCCTCCTCCCCATATTAGGATATCTCTTGCCTTCTCTTACAGTATTTTTTCTAATAAAGTCTTTCCTTACCAATGTCCAGAGAGGTTTGTGTTTGCCAACCATCTGTTTTTGTTAGTTAAGGATAGCATTATATTCATCTGGTGCCTTAAATATGATAAATTAAGGTAACTAAATATCTATAGTAAGTTATTATCCAAAGAATTAATACATAAATGACTGTGCCAATTATCAATGCATCAATTGTTCAACTACCCTTGTCTACCTTCCTTTATGATACCGGAGTTGGGCTCTATCAACCGCTGTGCCAGCTGGCCAAATGCTAAGCTTTGTCAACAGAGAACACTAGAGTGGCCCCGCAGGTGATAGCTGGAAGAAGATACTTTCTTTCCAGGCTTAGGGTCTCTATTTTTATTATTGAGCCTGGGACTCTAGGAGCCTATGCAGACAAGCTCCCACCACACGCTCGCAGGCCGTGTTCTCCCCACTGGCAGCCCTTCTGGAGGCTCCAGTCTGCCCACACCCTGACAGCTGGTTGCTTCTACAGACTGTTGTCAGCTCAAGCCTTCTGACATGTTTTCTTCACCACCCGCAGGCTGTGTGTTTTGCGGTGGCCGTGCTCTCTTTCAGTCTGAATCTCAGCCCTGGCCGGGCAGTGGTGTCTCCTAGTTCTCAGTTCCTTAATTGTTTCTCCTCTTCAGTCTAGACGGAGTACCTGCTTTTTTGTACATGCCGCTAGATCCCTCATAGTCCAATTGTGTTACTTTTAGTAGTTGACCACTTTTTTACTGGTAAATAATTTTTATATTAAAATTTATCTTTTCTAATAACCAGTTCAGTTTCCATCTCCTAACTGCCTTGACAGATATAAGGGCTGAGTAATAAAATATTCTACAAGTATTCTTGTCCTCAGTTCTCAGTATTTCCGGTCTTAACCATTCGTCCAATCTTAGCTATCTCAGTAAACTTACCCACTTAATAAATCATATGCCCAACTGTTTAGTCTAGAAATCTGGGGGTCATCCTGGCACTTCCTTTTCTCTCTCCCCCTAAATTCAGTTCACCATCAAATCCTGCAGATTCTATGTCCACATGTATCTCGAATTGTAAACTTTTCGAGTTTCCCTCCTCTGCTCCACCATCCTATATTACTGATATGCTCTTAAGTGGTTCCCTTTCTGGAATTATTTCTCAGTCAACTTATACAGCACTGACAGATTGATCTTTAAGAATACAAATTGGATCATGTTATTACCTAATTAAAATATTTCAGTGGTTTACCATTGCACTTAGGATAAAATTAAAATTCACTAACCTGTGCCCATAGGCTACTATCATGATCTGACTACTGACTACCTCTTCCCTCATACTACATTTACACTATCTTGCCCTGTTTCTCTCTCTCTCTTTTGGTAGAAAAAATAACATTTTTAATTTCAGGGTAAACCATAGTGTTATTTTTTTGGAGTCATTGAAAATGTCACTGAAATTCACCAGTGTATTTCCAACAACACACATTATTCAACCTAAGTGACAGCAGTAGACAGCTCTGTCCTATGCTGACAATGACAACAGCATGATGACTGCCGCCTGGCTTTCAAAGATTGTAGAACACCATTGGTTGTGAGACATCATAGAAAAATGAGGTACAATAAAATGTGAAAAAAATTGTCTTTTAGAACTGATAAAGTACGGCTATAATTGTGTTATTATTTATTTAATGTCTCCCTCTTGGCTAGACTGAAAGCCATGTGGTCTTAGTGGACCATTTAATATCTAGCACCTAATGTACTTTCGGGAATTTAGGGTGTGTTCCATAAATATCAGCTAGATAAAGAAATATTCAACATTTCTATGTACTTAGTGAGCCGATGCAAAGGGGGAGAAAATGGTGGCTGTTTTTAGCCAACGCGATTAGCTATGCTTCTATGAATAATAGAGGTAACCCAAGTAGGTACAACCCAGCTGGGTACTAGAGAACCAAAGAAAAGAGTCTTTAAGTGTCATTGAAGCTCACCACCAAGGGAGCAGTATATAGGTTTTGCATGCACTGTTGTTGGGAGATCTTTTCCTCCCCGTATTTTCTCAACAAAGCCTACAGGCTATGACTTTAAACTGCAGAGACAAACTGTATGTCACATGGGCCACAAAGCAATAATTAGAGCTTGAGATTTTTGCTTTATAATTTTAGTGTTGAGCATTAAATGAACATATTAAATCAGTAGCCAACATGATCGTTCCACTTCATCTTGTTATTAGCTGTATTTAGGACCAAAGAAAAAACACTGTAGAGGAGATAACTTACTATATTTATGTGGTATGTCCATTAGTTGTAGGGCCACCCCATCTCTCTTTTGATACATGGCTTCAAATCGTGTCTCATGTATTAATTATATATGCCTTGACTGTGGATGTTGCCTTCAGAAGCTATTCACCAAATTCATTCATAGAGGAGTGGTGACTATTCATTGATGAACAGCTAAATGAAGCAGGGGGGCTCTAGTTCAATGGTAATATTGCTTCTTTTTAAAAAGGGTAGAATAAACTTTGAATGAGAGTGCCACACATCCGAAGGTCAAAGTTAATAAAGAAAACTTGTATTTGGGTGCTTTATTGTGGAAAAACTGTTGGCATTGAAAGAGTAGAAGAACTTGGGACACCAGAGAGATTTCAAGATGTGAGAAGAATGAAGCTTAGGAAATTATTTTAACTCTGGAAATAGCAGCAAGCACACTGGGGAAGTAACAAGAAGTATAAAAGGGACATACTTAAAAGGAGGCAAGGTCATTGGAGCAAAACTAGATCTATATGACAGGCTAAAAATACAGACTTATTTATCCATTGGAAAAAACTTTTTTTGCACTTGCAATACCTCACAATAAAAAAAAAAAAAAAGGAAAAAAAAAAAGAAAGAAGACGAAAATCCCTGCTCTTTATAGAGCTCATATTCTAGCAGGTATACTCAGAACTTACTCTTTTAAAATGCTATTATAAAGATAGCAATATGTGAGTTATTACTAGATTGACTTGGGTCAGGGAAACCTAATAGAAAACAAAAGGTGTGACCTCATGGAGTAAACTGAAGTGGTGCTCCTAAGAAAGCCTGAATCTAAAGGAGTATTGAGAGGTTTTCCCTGTTAAACTTCAGGCATGAAGTCAGTAATTACAGCCTATGCTAATCATTCACTGAGGAATGAGACATATTAACATGGTAAGAAAAAAAACTGGGATAGATTTGAAAGAGCCTGAGAAGATAATCGTGACATATCTTATCATTTTTAGGTTAGTTTAAATATGACACACATCCTTATATAGCACACCAGGGAAATGTATACAGTTAGGACTCAAAGGAAAGGCATAGGGAATATGAAATATACTAAAGGGAAACCAGGCAGGACATTAACAGAATCTTATCCTTAGTTGAGCATTTAATACTAACAATAACTTAAAAATATATATTATCTTGACAAAAAGCAAAGACAGAAAAAAAAAAGTACACTTAGGAGAGAAGAAGAGGGACAACTTGAGAAGATTAAAATACTGACCCTGCCTAAAAGAAGAAACAACATAGAAAAACAACACTTGGGGGGGGGGTATTCCATTAAAGCAGAAAAAAGATTTGGCAAAACAAAATGTTTCTGCTACTGTTGAAGTACTAGAAATTATTCAAGGCATGGGAAATGGAAAAGTTGTCAAAAGGGAAATTTTTGTGGTTGATTTAGGGTCCTCTTCAGAATTTCGATACACAAATTTCAGAAGGATCAGTTGTACTTTGATTCAAGATTCTGCTGAGGAGAATTTTCTAGCTGGGAAAAAAACGTATAGTGAGGAGAGGCTTTTCTTTAGTAAGCCAGTTTGTCAGGGGTAGGCAATTTATGGAGCAAGAAGCAATGGTGAGGGGGTTTAAAATGCTAGATGGGGAAGCAGGGAACTTCCCATGCAAGACAAGGGATTGTGGGTGTCACTGCTGTAGACTGCCACATTCTACATGAACATGAGTCATCCTGAGTGTCACCTCCAGGAAGGGAGTCCCCACCTTCCTTCTCCACCTCTTGAGATAGGGTAAATGTGGTGATATAACTAACCACTTGTTCTGTACATTGATACGTACAGGTTGTGAACTCCATCAGTCCCCACAGACTAATTTGCACCCTGCTGTGTTGAAACCAAGAGGATTTTCCCTTCATTCTCATGACATCTTTGTGGTCTGAACGTTCCTTCGGATAACAGGAATTTTTGGCAATATTAGTATAAAAAGATAATACTGAAAACATAATGTTGCTTATGGACACTTAGGAATTTTTTTGTTCGTCAAATTTCGTGGGTCTAGGGCTGGTATTGCAGTGACAAGAGATGTCTAGTAATTCTTAAAGACTCTTCTCAGCAATACATACATATAATAATAATGATAATTTTATTGATTATTCTTAGTATGTACTAGGCAATGTTATTTTAAAGTCTTTATAATTTACAACATAAAGAGACTTGGGGTTCAATGAATTCAACTTTAAATCCTAAATTTTTTTTTCATTCCTAAAAAAACAGTCTAAAGAGCAATTACCTGGGATTCCATGAGACCTCTCTGGCTGATCAGAATAAGAAATTGAGGGTGGTTATTGTGTACTTTATTTCTTGAGCTCTTAGTAATTTTGAAGTGGAATTAAATTTTGGACTTTAATTTCTTCTTGGACTTTGATAAAGGGGAGGAATTAATAGCATTTAAATGCTAGACATTTAAATATTGTGGTCTTTTTAGGTATTTCTGCCATCATTGAGCTGATTATCAAATTTCTCATAAGCTATTTCAGTATTTGTGACAAGATATAACATTTAGGATGGGAATTACTCTACGAAGCAATTTTATTTTATTTTACTTTGCCTGTGAGAGCAGTGTGGCCTTGAAATTAATTTTGTGTAATATTTTGACTTAATAATCTAATATTTTCTTGAGGCAAAAGCTAAATCACATTCAGTGGTCCCAGGATGATATTCAAAAGAGCTTCCCTGGTATAGGGCATTAGGAAGTGGGAGTAGGACTAGCCTGAGAGAATGATGGTCTTCTTTACCCAGGGGTACAGCCACATCCCTGTTTTTAATTATAAAGGGTTAATTGTTAAGACCCATAGGTTAAGAGAATGCAATCTGGGGAGTGATAGAGTGCAACTTATTTCCCTATAAATCTATTTCCTGGAGAAATCATTTATTCCAGCCTTTGGGAGAGAACAGTATTGTGATGTTAACTTTTGCTTCCCTTCCAGTCTCCTAACACTTTCCCCTGCTAATTGCCTAAAGCAGTTTAGGAGAAAACAAATTGATCAACATGATAATTATTGTTGAAAACTGAGTCTCAGTTACTAGTGTCTTGAGTATTGGTAATTTACGTGTATTGTGTTGTGGTTTTGTAAATTTTTTTGGATCTCGACTTATTTTAATTTTAGATTTCCCTCAGTTTTGTACTTTAATCAATTTTAAGTAGATGTATATTACTATTTGTATCATAAACTTGGGCCAATTTTAATACTCAACAGCAGGATATTAGTTGGAAAACCCGGAATATCTAAGTCTAGTGCGCTGGATGGGCCGATGTTAACAGTAGTATCTCAGGGCGAACGCTTTGAAGATTTCCCAATTGACAGAACGCTTATGTAAAATACAATAATGTAAATAAATAAAATAAAAAATAGAACTTACTTAAACATAGAATGGGATTTGGAAATATTAACGTCAAAGTTTTACCGGTGGTGGTATAACTGAACTAAGGTGAGTTTGTTCCTTGGTGAGTCACAGATAGGACAGGTGGACTTGTCACACAAAGAAAATTTTACTTGCAGCAAGTAAGATCATGGACAATAACTTCCAGAGCCGAGACTCTCCAAGCAAGGGTGAGTTGGGGTCCTTTTATTTAGGGTTAGGATGAATATTTACCTAGGGAAGCCTTGTCATCCTATGTAGAAGCAAGCCTAAGGTCGTACAGGTGCCTTAAAGAAATATGCTGATACATACATAGTATGTTATGTAAATAAGGCTTGTGCTCCTACTTGGGGGAGGGGCCGATTTTAGTATTATAGTGGGATAAGGGTAATCGGTGGTCATTCCAGAGATCATTCCATGGCCTTTCTGTGCAGGCATGGGGGCAGGGGTTTGTGTTAAACTGGTCTGGGTGGTCTGGGCAGTTGTTATTGCTTGAGGGGTAGTTTTTGTTTCCATCAGGGAATATTATGCCCCTTGAGTCTTTGGCTTGAGTTAAGAGATAAGCTGGAAAGAAGAGCTTAAGCAAAAATGTGAGACAAAGGTGGGTGAGTGCAAGCAGGTTGTCAGTAAAAGGTCAGGTCTAGAGGTCTAGCTGGTGACCGTGGTACCTGGGTGGATGACAGTATCTGGATGCATGTGATTTTCCTACAACTTTTTTCCACACATTTTATCTTAATTATTTTGTACTAAGTATTGCATTTGTAACAAGTAAAACTTAGGAATTAAGCTAAAAGTAAAATTTATTATAAATGGAAAATAAGTGGGTTTAGGAATCCTGTTGATTTATACTTAAAAATTATAATTGATTATAAACCAATTATTTATCTTCTGCTGGTTTGGCTGCGTTTTAATTTTATACTTAGGTATGAAAAACATTTAGTTTGTTCCAATTAATTCCCTCTTGTTGGACATTTAATTTTACTCCCCACTTAAACCCATATTATTGGATATTGAAGTTGTGCCAAATTATTTTCATTTAACTCACCGGGCAATTGCAATGTATATAACTCTTTAATTGACGCTAAAATTTGTAAATGAATTAAACATAATTAAATATAGCTTAAAAATCTATGCTTATATCTTACCTCTACCCAATGCAATTTTTTCTTTTTGTTATTATGATTCAGTTCTAGGAACTTACATCTCAGGGTTACCAATAATATTGATTATAGTAATAATCATTATAATATTTGTCACCAAATCAATTGGATTTTCTTAAAAACACTTACGTTTTCTTTAACATTTAATACTATCAAAATCTTCTTGTAACTCTCTCCATTAAGAGAGTCCTACCATGACATGCTTATTTTTAATCTCTGTCTTACTCAACTGTTATTTTCTTCTGCTTCTTTTTGTCCTTTATTTCCTTCTTTTTTTTGTCTCTTTTTCCATGTGCTGTTCTCTTTTTTACTTTCTTCTTCTACTCTTCCATTTTTACTTTCTCTTCTTTTTTTTCTAATTATCTTTTTCCCTCTTTAATTTTTTACTCCTATTGTCCTCCTTCTCCTCTTGCTTTTGTTCTTTTCCCTTCTAAATAAAGACAATCCTTATTTTTAAAGATTGTCTTTATTTATTTGAGAAAGAGAGAGCACACAAGAGAGAGAGGGTGAGAAAGAGAGAGAGCGTGAGCCGGGGGGGGGGGGCGGCAAAAGGAGAGGGAGAAGCCGACTCCCCAATGAGCAGGGAGCCCAATGCCGGACTTGATTCCAGGACCCTGCGATCATGACCTGAGCTAACGGCAGACGCTTAACTGACTGAGCCACCCAGGTGCCCCAAAGGCAATCCTTTAATTTCTAACCTTCATTCCTTTGAATTTTCTCTACACCAGTGAATTTCAAAATGTGGTCCAAGGATGTCTGGGGCTCTACCTTCTCTAACTACATATTTGTGTGAGGCCAGATTTTCTGCATAGACTTTAACCAAAACAACATATCACAACAGATTTCATGACCACCAGATGTCCATATCCTAATCCCTGAAACCTGTGAATGTTTTACCTTAAAAAGGCATGCCTTTTACCTTGTTTTAAGCCAAGTAATTTGTTGTCTTTGCAGTAGGAAACCAACGCAGGATCTGTATCAGGATGGCTGTATAAGGCCTGTAGTTGAAGAAGTTGAAGATTGTAGGTTTCTGCTCTCAGAGAGTAAAATTTTTCAGATATGGAAGGGGAATTAACATCATCATCATCATTATTATTATTTTGCCCCAGTAATTTAACATGTCACCTTTATCATAATCAAATTTTCATATGCACTTGAGTCTACTTCTGGACTTTTTATTCAATTCTGCTACTCTCTGTTTCATTTCACTCCAGTACCATAATGTTTTAATTATAGAGGTCTGATAGTATGCTTTAATTTCTGGTAGGACTAGTCATCTCTTCTAGTTCTTTTTTTGTGTGTTTTCTTGGTTATATTTGAATATTTTTCTTCCCATGTGAACTTTGGAGCAAAGTTTTTAATTCTATAGATTATTTTTAAGAGTTTCTCAATTGCCTCTGGATACTAGAAAGGTTTAAGAACTTTTGTCTAAGAGCACAGATGGGGATTTAAAGGGTAAGTATATTCTGACTGTTTGGAGAAGAGTACACTGGATCTGTAGCAGTTGCAAATTGAAAATAAGAGTAAATAATTCTTTGTAATCCACATGATGATAATTGTTTCTAAAATCTACCATAGGACAATTGCTTTAGGAAATTTTTTAACCTTAATAATCTACCTGACATTGAGTAGCCATTGCTGTAGTAATTGACCGACTTGATATGTGGGAAAATATACAAGTTAATCTTTTTCAGTAATTTATTCAGGGTGATTTTCCATACTCGGGACCTTTTTTTTTTTTTATCTCTTCAATTTTTAAAGGACTAATGAGTCACAAAAATAAGTTAAAAATATTGGTTTCTTTAACTTGCATAGATAAGGAAATCATAGCATATATAAAATGAATTTTTTTTTTTAAAGTGTGGTTTTGGAGGTTAAAAATAATCCAACTGATTTAAAGTAACTCCAATGCTCAAAATTCCCCAATGGCTTTCCATCACATTAAAAAAAAATTCTAAATTTCTCAATATGACCTACATGATCTGGACCCTGGCTGCCCCTAGTGATTGCATCTCCCAAGGCTTTCCTGTCTTATCCACTTCTCACCAGCCACAAAGGCCTCCTTGCCTTCCTCATGTATGGGTCATGAGATAGCATCAGTTTACTCACATTTACTCTTCCTTCTACCTGTATCCACATGGTTTGCTTTTCTCTTTATTTGTATCTCTGCTCAAATATTAATTCCTCAGATAAGCTGTCGTTTTTCTGATTGTTTTGTGGCAAATGGATGGTAGAAAGCCAAGTGTTGTGGAAGGGAGACCAGTTAGAAGACTATTATAGGTAATTCAGGCGGGATAGTGGGGCAGTTTCATATAGACATGTACATACACTGATGATGAGAGTAAGTTGGCATGACCACTTTGGAAAACTTGGCAGTATTTACTCGAGCTAAATATATGCATGTCATATGACCCAGCCATTTCACTCCTAATTACTTACCCAAGAGAAATGTATGTATTTGAACATCAAAAGATATGTTCAAGAATGCTAATAGCAGCTTTATTCATAAGAGCTTCCAAATTGGAAACAGCCAAACAGTCTATCGACAGCAAGAATAAATTGTATGTTTCCAAAATGGAATTTTAGAATATAATTGTCTTTCTTTTCTTTTCTTTTCTTTTCTTTTCTTCTCTTCTCTTCTCTTCTCTTCTCTTCTCTTTTCTTTCTCTCTTTCTCTTTCTTTTTTTTCCATTTTGAACCCTGATTACCACTTTGAATTCATTTTGGAAAAAGTAAAATACAGTTTACACATAACATGAATGAATCTCATAGATTTAGTGTTGAATGAAAGGAGCTAGTTAAAAATATCCATGTTGTATGATTCCAGTAATATTAGGAACAAGCAAAACATTATCTGTAGTCATAGAATAGGCATTACATTTGGAGGCAGGCTGCTGACTGGGTGAGGCATGAGGAAGCCTGCTGAGGAGCTGGAAATGTTCCATATCTTGATTTGAATGGTATCTATACAGACTTATACAGAATTTAAGTGGATTTGTATTTTATGTAGAATTGATATCTATATAGATTTATATACAATTTATACATATGTAGAAATTAATCATGCTGTAAACTTAAGATTTGTGTGTTTTACCATCTATAAATATTAACTCATTTAAAAAAGTAAATTTAAAAAACAGATTATTTTGTCTTGGTTTGGTGTGATTTTTGTGGAAAGATGGTGCGATTCACGATATGTTTTGGAGATAGGGTTAACAATATTTGCTGAGGGAAATCTGTAAGAGAAAGAGAGCCATTAAAGACGATTCCATTGATTTTTAGAATGAGCAAATTCATGAGCTGAGATGGAGACGATTAGAGCAGTAAAGGAGATTCAAGGATTTCATCATCTTTTGCTTGTAATAAATATGTGTATCTATTAAATGCACATTCACACACATAAATGGAAGCAGAATGTATAAAGTATTACAGTAACTAATAAAATGCTATATACTTGTTAAAAAGAAAAAGGGGAAAGTATACTCCTCACCCAAATGGTTATTACTTTCTGAGTTATAATCAGGCAGATCATGTTATTAACAATAAAATGGAATAAATAAAAATATTCAGCTGTTAGGCTAGATTCAAGAATGAAAGCAGTTAACAAGTACTATAGTGCTTTAAACCTCACTAACAAAGTGAGTGTAATAGAACTTGCTCTAGAGAGTGTTGTATAATAGAACCTTCTCTACAATGTGTGGTAGACACACATTGTAGAGTGTGTGTGTAATAGAACCTTCTCTACAATGAAGGAAATATTTTATATCTGTACCATCCAGTATGGTTGCCACATCTGTACCTACATGTGTCTGTCGAGCAGTTGGAATGTGGCTAGGACAACTAAAAAATTTAATTTTAAATTTTATTCAACTTATTTTAAATTTTTATTTAAATAGCCACATGTGGCTAGTGACTACTGGCCATGCTGTCATTATTTGAATAAATACCTGAATCAGACTTCTTTGTTAAAAATGCTAGTGCGATATCTAATGTACCTGGGATTTCTTTGTCTCTCTAAAGGTAAATACCTATCCTTCTTTGGCCCATCCCTACTGAGTACTGGAGAGGTATGCTTGCTTGTACCTTTTACTTAGCTTTTTACAAGAGCTATTTAATTACTTTCTTAGAATGAACTGTTTACATACTACCCCACTTTAGTGATCTAGTTGTATTTCATGGTTCCCTATAGCAAAATAATTATTAATTATTATTAATGTGAGTCACAAGTAATCTATACCAGCCTGTTCTCTAATAACAATGCAAAGATACAACCGAATTCTCTACATTTTGATTACTTACTGTGTTTGAGCTTATGAGGAATTAAAGTGAATGGCATGCCACAAGTCCTGCTTATTGCTGTTTACTCCAGTTATTCTAATATTCTTATATGCATTGTGTGAAAGAATGTAAAACAAAGTCTTGTTTTTTTGTATATTTCCTAGTTTCCTGAAGAGTCTCAATTTCCAAATGGTTCTTTATGATTCCTAGTCTATCACACAATTTCTCTTATCATATTTGATAAAGACTGAATGCTCAGTGCTGTTTATTCCTTGTAGAGAATTTTTGAATTATTTCATGGGAATGGGACTTTTGATGCTAAACTAAAAAATAACCAAAAAATTACCAATTTTTTGAAATATATGCATACTCTTTAAATAGGACAATAAAAGTGTGTGAGAGAAACTTTTTGTAGTTGTGTACATAGAGATGAAATAAAAATATTTTTTATCACAAAACTTTGAAACACATGTAATATTAAAGATAATAGTAAAGAGAATGTGAAATACCCATCATCCAGTTTCAGTAATTAGCAGGACACATTGAATTGTTTTATCTATAGCCCTATCCAGTGTCTCTCATATGATTATTTTATAGCAAATCACAGACATTATACCAGCTTATCTGTGAATATTTTAGTTTTGATCTTTAAAATATAAGATCTCTTTTAAAATCATAATGACTCATCAAGTATCACATCTAAATCATTGATTTTTTTTTTTTTTTTTTTGGTGTTCGGTGATTCATTAGTTGCATGTAACACTTAGTGTTCATCACAACATGTGCCCTCCTTAATACCCATCACCCGATTACCTCATCCCCCTAGCCCCCTCCCTTCTGTAACCCTCCGTTTGTTTCCAGGAGTCCAGAGTCTCTCATGGGTTGTCTCCCTCTGATTTCTTCCCATTCAGTTTTCCCTCCCTTCCCCTGTGGTCCTCTGTTTTATTCCTTATATTCCACATATGAGTGAAACCATATGATAATTTAATTTTCTTTCTCTACTTGACTTATTTCACTTAGCATAATCCCCTCCAGTTCTATCCATTTTACTGTAAATAGTGGGTATTCATCCTTTCTGATGGCTGAGTACTATTCCATTGTGTATATGATCAGATATCCAAATACATTGGCATTCACATTTCCTCATTGTTTCAAAATGCACAATTTGTTTAAATCAGGATCAAAATAAGCTCTGTGCCCATAGATGAGTGGTTGATGTTTCTTGAGTCCTTTGAGCAAGTTTCCATCTCCATTTTTAATTTTTCTGTAGCTTTTTTTTTTTTTTTGCTATAAAAAGCCCAGAGTATTTGTCCTGTAAAATTACCTGCACTCTGGATTTTGCTGATTTCAGAGCATGAATTATACTTTGAGTAGCACTGCTGTATTTTATTGAACATATCTGTTATAGGCAGATTTTTGAGTGGTCTGTGGTCTTTACTGTTTTGATAGTGCTGTAATGAATAGTTATGTGGATACTTGGTTTGTATTTTTGCCAGTATGTATTTTGGATAGATAACTAGACATGAAATTGTCAGGTCAAAGGGAAATGCATTTGAAATTTTGCTAGACATTGCCAAATTCTCTGCCATTAATGTTGTTCCATTTTGCATTCCCACCAGCAATGTTTTAGTATGATTGTTTCCTGATAGCTTTGCCAACAGATTAGATTGTCAAACTTTTGGATTTTTGCCTAGGAGTTGAGAAATGCCATCTCAGTATAGTTTTTCTTAGCATTTCTTATTTTAAATTGAACATACAGATGAGATAACTTTATGGTGTCTGGACATTAAGCAATGATTTTTGATTTAAGAAAAAGTTTATAGATAAGCAGTGGTTAGCCTGAAAAGTTATTTTTCTTGCTGCTGTTTACTAGGGATTGAAATGATTTTGATAAATAAAATATTATGCAAATACCATTAATTTAATGTGAACATTTTAATTTAACCTATAGTTTATCTGAATATACTTTATAAAATGATTTTTATCCAATAGCCGTCAATGGAAAAAATTGATAACAGTGCTGTTATAGTCTGTCAAATATTTTCATAATTTGGGAAAGGTAGAATTAAGACTTTTTTTTATTCTTGTATTTTGATATGGTCTGTGTCCTCTTTAATTTAATTTACAAACTTGTTATTTTATCTAGTAATCGGGGATCACTTTAAAATCTGGGATGTGAGAAAGCAATTAAAGTATTTCTCCCTTTTCTCTCATCTCAAGGATAAAAGGCTAAATAGGCAAAAGGGAATACTTAATATACACAATGGGCCTGAGATTTAAGGGGGCAGAGGTCAAAGGGAGAAGTGGAGAGGTTAAAAGCCCCCCCCCCCCCCAAAAATTTGCCTGCTTGGTATTTCTTTGTATGTCTGAAAACCTTTTTGTTTTGTAATGTTACGTTCTTTGAATTGAACTTTCCTTCTTCAAGCCGAGAGGAGCCAGGGCAGGGTCTAATGGAAATCAGGTATAGAGTTGGCAGCTTAGGAAAATTTTGTTCAAGTATATGATAAGAAATACTGTCTTTTATTACTCTCAGAGTAATAGATCCCAGAGCCTGGGTTTGGCCTAGGAGAAAGGAGGCAAGGCTGTTGTTTGATCTACTTTAATTTGGACAAATCAGTGGATCAAAATGAATCCTCGAAAATCATACTGCTGAGATATTACTTGTCACGGTGGGACCAAAGGACTGTGGTGTTGCTCCTTTGAGGCTTGAAAATGTATGGGACTTCTGGTATAGGCTTTGGCTTATCCAACCATTGTTTTTCAATGGAAACAAAATTAATGTCTTCCATGTGCCTATCCCATGCAAGGTTAGGAACCAGCTTCTAAGATATCATAAAACCATAAAGCCTCTGTTCTGGAAAAGGTTGTAACCTACTCAAAGAAGCATTAGAGCACAGTGGTTAAATGTGTGAATTCTGGAATCAGACCCGTAAATCTGGGTAAGTTTTGGGCAAGTTATTTGGACTCACTATAATTTAGTTACTTTATCTGAAAATTGTTAATGTTAACTGACAATATTTGTAAAATGCTTAAAACAGTACCTCATACATAATAAATACTTAATATTAGTCATGATTATAGTTGTTTAAAATAGACCCCACCTTCGATTTGCCCTGTAATAAATGTGTCTGCTTTTCATATTTCTACCATGGCAGTTCAATCCCTAAGGCCAGTTGCAGAGAATCCTCTCTGATCATCCTGTTAGGGTCCAGGGACGTATATATTCTTGCTTTTTTTTTTTTTTTTTTTGGTGGATGAAGACAGTGCTTAGACAAGTGCACTTGTCTAGCTATGCAGTCTTTTATGTGCCCTGAATTAGCTGTGCCTCCAGAATAATGATTTACTATCTGGAGGTCTTAGTTTATTCATTTATACAATGTGGAAGTTTATCTTTAAAGTCCCTCATACCTCCAAAACATCATCATTAGTGAATAGCCTTGACATAAAAAATATGCTTTATTTTAAACAGCTATATGAGAAATTAGAAAAAAATTTCCAATGTAACCAAGTATACTCTACCTACTGAAAATCTTGCAGCCATTAGTGCTAATTTTTGGGTTTGGAGGAAATTTTAGATCTCAAGTTTATAGTCCACTGAGCTTAAATTTAATCACAGGGTATTTAAGATTAAATGCTATTTTTACACAACTAGCAATTCTCTTTAGAAAACATACCCCAATTGGGTTTGCTGCACATGCTGATCACTTCCAACTAATCCAATAATTTTGTCCGGAGTGGGAGGGAGAGAATTTGTTCAAATCTACTAGATTTCTCTAACACATTTGAATATATAGTGAGACTAAATTATTTGGACATCAATATGAAAAAAAAACACTTGTATATTGTACATTTATCAACACATTAAAAATATGCCGTCATTGGTGCTACTTCTCTGGGTGGGTGAGTGTGTATGTGTGTGTTAGGTATATACATAAAAGTGTGTATACACGTGTATATAGACTCACATACATTTGATATACACATACATACATGGCTTACATGAGGAATGGATGCAATGATGGCAATGGTTGGTATGTGTATATGTGTATGTATACATACTAATCCTTAAAACATTGGAAAGATTCAAATCATTGCAGATAATAACTCAAAATTAAGTAGTTTCTAGCATACTATATTGAGGTAAAATATAAAGAGCATTTGGTATTGATACTAATAAACTCTGTTACAAAACATTAACAATTCAAAATGTCTGTAGGGAGTGGTTCATATCTATAAAAGGAAGAGTTTCCACTAGAGATTATGTGGTTTAAGGCATACAGTTTGAGGATATGACCTCTTGAGATGGGCTGCCTGAGTTAAACTGGTTTTACCATTTAATAATGGTGTGGTCTTGGGCACTCATTTCCTCATCTGTCAAGTACAGGTAAGGGGTATAGGACAGTGCCTGGCACAGTTAATCTGACCATAATTGTAATGAAATAACTGGGATACTTCCAGTTCTAGAATTCTGTAGTAATCATATCTGCTTAAGAGCCAATACTGAGGGCTTCTTTAGTGGTGTGTTGCTGAAGAATATGAGCTTTCAATGAAACCATCACTGTAATTATTTCTTTTTTGCATTTATAATATGAAACAGTAGCTTATAGAACTTTGCTTGGAACTTGCAACAGTTGGAGGTGATTTGAGAAGGGCAATATGTTTGTTGGGGTTCTTCAGAGAAACACAGCCCTGTCTGAGAGGGGAGATGGGGATTATAAGGATTTGGCTCATCTGATGGTGAACGTTGAGACTTCCCACAGTCTGCCATCTGTAAAGTGGAGACCCAGGAAAGCCAGTGGTGTAATTCAGTCTGAGTCTGCAGGCTTGGAAACCAGGGGAGCTGTTTGTAAATCCTCGTCCAAGGGCAGGAGAAGATGAGCTAAGATTTCCTTTCTCAAGCAATGATCTAGGGAAAAGGGCGAATTCTTTCTTCCTCCAACTCGTGTTCTCTTTAGGCCCCGAATGGATTGGATGATGCCCATCTACAGTGGTGAGGACAATCTATTTTGAGTCCATAGATTCAAATGCTAATGTCGTCCAGAAACACTCTCATCGACCTACCCAGAAATAATGTTTAATCTGGGCACCCCACTGCCAGTCAAGTTAACACATAAAATTAACTCACAGGTAAATATGGTAATAATCGGAGGAATTGCACTGATAGATATTTCTAAACCTGACATATAAGGTGAAGGACTCAAGTAAATGTCACTCATGTTTTACATAAATGTAGCTTTGTACTGATTCTCAGGCTCAAAGAGAGTAAGCAGTTCTCCATTTGCCGAGTTGCATAAGTATTTATTTAATCTGAGCTCTTTATGAATAGATGGAAGTGAAGAAAACTGAAAAGGACCAGTCTTAAACCTGGGCATCAATTAAACTATATGTTTGGGTAATGTACTTCGTGGAGAAGAGAAGGGAAGTGCTTAGACTTCTTGTCTCTCTCTTCTCCTCTGTAGAGAGTTAGATGGTATACTTATAAATTGCTGGGGAGTGGAGCTAAAACTTGATGATTTTAATGGTACTGGCTGTTATTTCCCTAGAATAATTCAGTTAAAGTTGACCTATGTTGAGCATCAATGAAAAAATTTCTCTGTCCTCTTAGATTCCTTCTATATAGAGAATTAAATGGGAAAAAATACAAATTATATTTCTGATCATTTTTACAAGGCCAAACTTTTCTGGCCCATGTTTGAACATTGCAAAGAATTATGTAAGTAGAGATTATTCATTCAGACAGTGTTCTTATTTCAACAATAGCTCATTTCTAGTATTTAATTACATGATGTTCCACATGATATCATATCATTCCAGTAGAATACGAAGGCTTTCCCAATCACTGTTTTGAATATTTCATCTAATTGGAGAACAGAACTTTTATGTTGTGAATGTAATCTAATGTTGTAGGATATAATTTCTATTTTATTATTTGGATGAAGAAGATGGGAGAGTGATTAAGAAAGGTTTGAATAAACATTTAAAATAAGTTCAAGTGCTAAAATGTTGCTTCTTAATAATGTGAAGGAGCTTATATTAGAAAATTATTATATATTTTGTAATTTTACTGGTCTTTAACGATTATCTGAATAAAATACAGACACTGAAAACTATACCAGAACAACACAGCTGGTGTGAAAATCAATATGACCACTTCCAGTAATTTTTGTGAAAATACTTTAGACACAGAAATAGGCCCACACAAATACAGATTTTAATTTTTGACAAAAGTGTAAAAGCCATTTAATGGAGAAAGAGTAGTCTTTTCATTAAACGGTGCAGAAGTAATTAATCATCCATAGACAAATATAATGAACCTTGATCCACACCTCAAACCTTGTCCAAAACATAACTCAAAATTGATAACTGAAAACTACAGGCCTTTTAGAAGATAAGAGGGAAAAAATTAGGGCTTGGTCAAGTGTTCTTAGATGACACCAAAAGCATGATATATGAAAGAAAAAACAATAATTGGACTTCATCAAAATTAAAACCATTTACTCTGTGAAAGACTCTAAGAGAATTAAAAGACAAACTACAAACTGAAAAAATAATTGCAAACCATATCTACAATATAGTGCTAGAAACCTCTTAAAGGCAAGACCTCTTAATACTCAACAGTAAACAAATCTGAAACAACCTTTCCAATTAGGATGACAAAGTACATAAAGGCAAAAAACACAAGAAATATTTCATTGAAGAGGAAATGGGGATGACAAATAAGTCCATTAACAAATATTCAACATCAGTAACTGTAGGAAAATAGGAAATGGAACCAAAAGGATCTAACCCTACACACCTTTTGGAAGAGCTAAAATTAAAAAAAACAGGGAAATACCAAATTTGGGTAGGGATGCAGAGAAACCAGATCTCTCATACAATGTTGATGGGATTATAAAATCCTGAGTTCATGTGGTATTTTAAATTTACCTTAAAAAAAAAACAACTTGAGGGGTGTCTGGGTGGCTTAGTTGGTTGAGCGTATGACTCTTGGTTTTGGTTCAGGTCATGATCTGGGGTCATGAGATTGAGCCCCGTGTCAGGCTCCATGCTCAGCGGGGAGTCTGTTTGAGATTCTTTCTCTCCCTCTGCCCCTCCCTGCTGGTGCTCACTGTCTCTCTCTCTTTCTCTCAAATAAATAAATTTTTAAAATAAATTTAAAAAAAACTTGATATTGTCTTTCTACTTTTCCCACAATGTTTTAGCACAATATTTAATCAGTACATGCCTTGAGTTTAACTTCTTATGAGTTAAATTTTCAAAAATTTTACATTATATATTACATTTATTACATTGTATATATTATATAAAAATATGGATTGTATTATTAATGTTCCCACAAATTTTTTTAATATTACAAAAATATATAATTTTACTTAACTAAAGGAACTCGTGTAATAGGTGTAATAGGTGTAAAAAGAGTTTAAGCCTATTAATACAATGTTCCTAACTATATAGACTTAATATATTCACTTAATTTTAATTTTTAAATTGTTACTTAACTTTAAGTTCTTAAACTAATGTTTTATTGAGTTAATAATTTAATCCTTGCATACCTGGACAATTTCTAAGAAGAAAAACATGTAAAACATTGATCATTGTTTATATCTAACTTCTTCTTTATTTTTATGTATTATGGAATGGCTGTATAGTAAAAGTATATGTAGTTGGGTGCATTTCAATCCATTTCAAATTTTATTACTGTGATAGATTTGTGCTTATGAAAAAAATGGACTTTTTTCCTTTTTTCTTGAGTTCAGAAAAATAAAACTTGGCTACTTGGGTAATACTTGATTCAAGAGTTATAGAAAAATAAGAACATATATTGTTAGTTAGCCAGGGCTGCCATAACAAAATTCCACAGACTGGGTGGTTTCAATAACCTAAATTTAGTTTTTTACTATTCTGGACGTTAGAAGTCCAAGATCAAGGTGTCAACCAGGTTGGTTTCTTCTGAGGGCTCTCTCCATGGTTTATAGATAGCCGTCTTCTCCCTGTGTCTTCACAAGTCTTCCCTGTGTAGCTGTTTGTATTTGAGTCTCTGCCTATAAGGACACTGGTCATGTTTGATTAGTGCTCACTATAACGACCTAATTTCAATCTAATTACCACTTTAAATGCTCTATCTCCAAGTATAGCTACATTTTGTGGTACTAGGGGGTTAGGACTTTGACATATAAATTTTAGGGAGACACACATACACACAGAATGATAAACATGGTTTGGTTAATATCTCAATTTCTCATTCTGTGAGATTTTTAACTCAGTGAAAGGATCTATTCTCCTGGTTTAATTTGGGCACTCTTCTGGACTAGAAGAAAACATAAAAACTTTGATCGTGATTCTTTCTTAGTACTTGCTGTGTTGCAGCCCTCAAATGTATGCTCTCCAGAGTCTTAAATGCTATTATACAGCCACTGTCCCCAAACAATCACATACCAAAAAGGGTAGGAAAGCCTAAACTTCATAGAGATTGAAATGACCACAAGGAGAAACTTGTTATGTGATCATACACCACAAAGAATGGCCCAGACTGGGATTGATGCTGTCTCCAGATAATACTGATTTACTGTTCGGCACAGGTATAAGAATCATTACAAGGAGGATAGAGAACTTGTAGCTACCATGATAATATGACACAACTCTTGGTCCCAGGAGGTTCTTTTCCAGGAAGGTAATAGTGTAAACAAACAAACAAAACCAGAAAAAACCCCCAAACTTTACTATTTACTTCAGGAAATTTCTGTAAACCAATTTATCTGGGCAAATAGTTTGCTCCTCTGGGCAAACAGCTTTCCTGTCAGGAAAACAGAACGATCACTGGTGCCGAGAACTCACATGTTGTATAAGATTTTACTCAACAAAACCCTCACATTGCTACATCCACCAATTCTAAACTATTATATCACAAACTGTGCTTAATACCAGTTTCTTGCCTGTACTTTGATCCTGGTCTCCTCAACTTCCTAGGTAGCCTTCCTTGATCTCCCTCTTTTGAGATGCAGCTAAGACTCTGTCAAAGTATTGTTCTCCCTAACAGTATTACTAATAAACTTAACTTGGTTTAAATTTTTTTTTTAAAGATTTTATTTATTTATTTGACAGAGATAGAGACAGCCAGCGAGAGAGGGAACACAAGCAGGGGGAGTGGGAGAGGAAGAAGCAGGCTCATAGCGGAGGAGCCTGATGTGGGGCTCGATCCCATAACGCCAGGATCACGCCCTGAGCCGAAGGCAGACGCTCAACCGCTGTGCCACCCAGGCGCCCCTTAACTTGGTTTAAATAACAGATTTTTGATGATCTTTCTGGGGATATGAAAGCTGAAAAATTTTATACCTAAACTATAAACAACACATTAAAGTTATTGAAGATAATCCACTTAACATATTTACACATGATTGAAAATTTTCTTCTTTAAAACTAAACATTGTCTTTCAAATAAATTACAACTAAAAGCCCCCAGAATTGGGGCGCCTGGGTGGCTCAGTTGGTTAAGCTTCTGCCTTCAGCTCAGATCATGATCTCAGAGTCCTGGGATCGAGCCCCGCATCAGGCTCCCTGCTCAGCGGGGAGCCTGCTTCTCCCTCTCCTTCTGTCTGTGGTTCCCCCTGCTTGTGCTCTCTCTGACAATAAATAAAGTCTTAAAAAAAATAAAAAATAAGAACTCCCAGAATCTATAGTTTGATGATTTAACACTTAACCCATTAAATTCTTTGACCGAGTACCTTAAAAATTTGATTCAGTGATGTTATTTGATGCAGTACTATAGTGCCAGGCACTGTGCCTTGAAGATCTAATCATTTCCTCTCCCATTTTACTTCCTTCCAAAGTTCACCTCTCGTTATAAAGGCTGACATGTCAGCTTCTTACTTGCTAGCTTCCCTTACATTAAGGCTAGGCCATAGCTCTGGACAAAAAAACAAAATAAAACAAAAACAGAAAAAACTCTGTGTGTGTGCACGTGCACACATATATGAAGTATCTGATACTGTCCTGGATAAAAAAGTTAGTACCGTGAGGATAGAGCCTTACCTTTATTTCTTGTCTGGATGCTGCTTAAGGATATGATATAGAGATGCAGTGTCAGTATTGCAATCATGTTGCCCCAATCTGCAAACAGAAGCCAGTTTGTTCATCACGGTGGAGTGGCAGGTCTCTGGATCTTTGGTGACACTGAGACATTGAACCAGCTTTGGAAGTACTTACCTTCAGACTTGTTATTTAGAATAAATACTTAAAGTATTTGAAAATAGTTTATTCCATAAATAAACTCTTAAGTTTATTAAGCCAATGGCATCTCTTAAGTCATATAGTGGACCATTAATGTTTTTGAGTAATAGGTTTTTTGCTAAAAATAATTTTTAAAAATTTCTATTTATTTTTGGTAGTGAGTTAAGTCTCTGCCCATAGTGCATTGCTTTACACAATGTTTATTGTCTCATAATTGCAACATATGAAAATAAAATGATATTTTGAGGTGTTAGACATGAATGGATATATTATTGAGTTTTCTGCGTTATTGTAGGTTATGGTTTTCGTTTTTGGGGGGTTTTTTTGCATTTGATTTTTTTTTTTTAAGATTTTATTTATTTATTTATTTGACAGAGAGAAAGACAGCCAGCGAGAAAGGGAACACAAGCAGGGGGAGTGGGAGAGGAAGAAGCAGGCTCCTAGCGGAGGAGCCCGATGTGGGGCTCGATCCCAGGACTCTGGGATCATGCCCTGAGCTGAAGGCAGACGCTTAAGGACTGAGCCACCCAGGTGCCCCTTTTTTGCATTTGATTGACCATTTGCAAAGGAGACTCAGAGGACAGTAGATATTTATTCTCATTTCAACCTTTTACAAGAAAATCTCACAGCATTTTTTGTTTAAAATTTTATATTAATTTTGTAGTTTTCTTTTTTTTTAAAAGGTTTTTTTTTTTTTAAGGTTTTATTTATTTATTTGGAAGAGAGAGAGAGAGAAAGCAGGAGCAGGGGGAGTCAGAGGGAGAAGCAGACTCCCCATTGAGTAGGGAGCCTGATGTGGGGCTTGATTCCAGAACCCTGAGATGATGACCTGAGCTGAAAGCAGATGCTTAACTGACTGAGCCATCCAGACGCCCCAAATTTTGGAATTTTCTTAACAAAAAAGTGATAAGTATTCAGATAAGTTGGAAGCATTGAAGCATTTGTTTCAGTCCTCTGTGAACATTTTTCTTTGTCTTCTCCGTTTTTCCTCTTTTATGTATTTGAGCAGATATAGAGTGGTCATCTTTATGAAAGCCAAATAATGGGTTTTTGCTTACAATTATATTCTTCAAATAGAGGACAGTGTTCTGACACATCTTTGAAAATAATATCAGTGATATTATTCAATCATAACTCTGTGACTCCATTAAGGGCAGGTTCAGTGGGCCCTACTCTGTTATTAGCAACATTATATACTGAGCTATATTGAATAATTTTCATTAATTTATGTGGAAAAATATTTTGACAAAATTTCACTAGGGACTTTATAAACTTTGCCATTTATTTTGCAATAGTGTGAAATCTAAATGTGTACATGGATATAAGTGGAAATAACTCAAACTTTGGTATATAGTCACAATTTATATTTTTTAAATCTTTTTAAAGAGAAGAAAAAATTTAACTGTATATAATTATTAAGCGTACTTTAACCTTAATAAAGGGACATTGTCTAGGAGTAGCCAAGAAGAGTCTGTCTTTAGGTTTTTCTTAACAATTATCCAACATATTCTTAAACATAAGTTATCTTTTTATTTGATCTGTAAATGCATAAAAAATATAGGACTTCTCATTTTTTTAAATAATTTATTTGGTTTAGAGACCTTGATTTCTCTGCATATGTAATTCTAGATGGCAAAACTTAGAAGTCTAGTAAGATCTTAAGGAAAAAAAAATATATGTGGTTTTTGTGGATGAATCTAGTATAGGAACATTGTAAGATAAGTATGATCATGAATAGTCAAATACAGCATTCAAACAGTCATCTTAAAAGCAATCAGTAAGAGAGGAACTCTTGTCATTTAAAACCAAACCAAAATAATTTCCTCCTGGAAGCTTCTACTTAATGACTTTTTTTGCATTTATTTTCATATTTCAAAATATATGCATAAACCAACATTTCTTTTCTTTTTAACATTTGTGCATTTAATATTTTTATCATGTTTCAAGAATATTTCCCCAAGTTTGAGTTGCATATTGCCTTGCCTTATCTTATAGAAATAAAGACACAAAGAGTTTAAATCATTTGCTGAAAGTCATAAAGAAAGCTACACAATTTCCCACACAAAGCAAGTGAAAGACTGTATAAGGACTAGGAGAACTGTATCATTTTTTTCTCCTGAAGGACAATAGTGCCATTTGCATTTAATGATGAATCCTATATGAATTTGCAAGTACAGTATGTTGCATCTAATAATGAGTTTCTGGAATGAAGGAAAATATCTAAATACTTGTTTTGCTTTGAAATTTATTTGTAATTAAGTTTGCTTTTGTGGATTAACATAGTGTTGAGTGTTTGGGATTAGATTTTGCGGTGGATTTCAGGAGGGTTTGAAGAGTCGAAGAGTGTGCTAATGTGATTTCTCAATATTTGTTACAATTTTATTTAAGATTTTTTTAAAAGATTTTATTTGTCAGAGAGAGAGAAAGAGCGCACAAGCAAGGGGAGCAGCAGGGCAGAGGGAGAAGCAGGCTTCCTGCTGAGCAATACGCCTGTGGTATTGGATCCTGGGACCCTGGGGTCATGACCTGAGCCAAAGGCAGATGCTTACGTGACTGAGCCACCCAGGCATCCCACCATTTTATTTAAGATTAAAAAAAAGTTTCAGACATTAACGTCCTATAATGGGAGATAAAGATTTATCTGTCTTTCCCTCCCCTCCCTCATGTATACAAATTTATTTCCTTCTATTGTTCCAATAGACTTCTACCACAATTTTTGGTTAAATAGTTATTTTTAAAAACTTGAATTTTTAAATTTTTTTATTATTTTTTTTACAGCTGAGTCATAGCATTACTATGATTATTTTCTCTTTATTTTACATTTCATTTTTTAAATATAGTCAGTAATACTTTTTTATTTGCTTAGCTTTCTGTATACCCTAGTAATTTATTCCTAAGTTGTCTGATAGAGTTGAAAATATATATATATGTGTGTGTGTGTGTGTGTGTGTGTATATATGTGTATATATATATACACATATATATATATGTATATATGTATATATATATGTGTATATATATATATAAAACATATCCGGGTTATGTTCAAACACATCAGACATTCTGTATTTAATTTTCTCCAGCAGACAGTACTCTCAGCACACTTTGTCCTGTCTAGCTTGAACTGTGTTCTTTTGTTTCCCACACTGTCGTCAAGGAAAATCCCTTTCTTTGGCCAGTATTGAATCTATTCTTTTTCTTTTTTTTTTTTTTTTTTAGGATTTTATTTATTTATTTGACAGAAAGAGAGGCAGTGAGAGAGGGAACACAAGCATGGCAGTGGGAGAGGGAGAAGCAGGCTCCCCTTGGAGCAGGGAACCTGACATTGTGCTTGATCCCAGGGCTCTGGTATCTGCTTAACTACAGCCACCCAGGTGCCCCTAAATCTGTTGTTCTTAATTCCTGTTTCTTCTTTATTGATTTATGCCCTCATTTTGGTAGAGTACATTCACCATTATCTTAAGAAAATTTCTGAGTTATAAATTGGTTAGCTTGTTTCACTTTGTCTCTTAAGGGTGTGGGTTTTAGTTTTCCGTAAGTTACTAAATCATCTTAAGGGTTTAGGTTTCAGCTTTTTCTGAGCTATTAAATCATATACTATTAGTCCATTTACTTTCTTGATTTCTTATCTGCCGCTGTTGCTTTTTCTACTCACTTTGTCCTGGTGGTTTAATTCCTGTTTGATCCTTTTACTGTCAATTTAAAGGGCTTGGAAGGCAGTCTCTGAAATGGCCTCCAATGACCCCTCCCTGCCGGCATTGATGTTCTGTAACCTCCTCTCCTTGAATTTGGGCTGGACCCAGTGGCGCACCTCTAATTAATAGTATAGGACGAATGTAGTGGGATTTCATCTCTGAGATTAGGTTACAAAGCACCTTGACTTTGTTTTTCCTTTCTCTCTTGTTCTCACTTTCATTCTTGTTTTTTCACTGGTTCTGAGGGAATCAAGTTTCTATTGTAAGCTGCCTTATAAGAGCCCTTATGGCGAAGAACAAAGGGAAGCCTCTGGCCATAGTCATCAAGGAATAGAGGCCCTCAGTAGACTGGGAGAAACAGAATTCTGCCACAATGAAGAGCTTCTGGGAGCCTGGGTGGCTCAGTCAGTTAAACATCTGCCTTCGGCTCACGTCATGATCTCAGGGTCCTCAGATCGAGCCCTCCATTAGGGTCCCTGCTCCGTGGGGAACCTGCTTCTTCCTCTGCCTTGCGCTCCCCCTGCTTGTGCTCTTTCTCTTTCGAATGAATAAATAAAATCTTAACAAAACAAAACAATGGTGAACTTAGAGGCCAATCTTCTCCCTGCAGATAAGGCTGCAGCCCCTGCTCAGATGTAGCCTTCTGAGAAACCCTGCTATGGAGTTACTCAGATAAGCTGCACCCAAGTTTGTAACTTCTGTAGACTGAATGTTTCTGTCACCCCCCCCCCCAATTCATATGTTGACATCCTAATCCCTAAAGTGATATTATTAGGTGATGGTGGGACCTTTGGAAAATGGTTAGATCATGAGGATGAAGCCCTCATGAATGCAGTTAGTGCCCTTATGAGAGAGACCCCAGAGAGATCCCTTAACCCCTTCTGCCATGTGAGAACACAGCCAAATGGTGTCTGTGAACCAGGAAGCAGGCTCTTACCGGCCACTGAATCTGCTGGTGTCTTGATCTTGGACTTAGCCTCCAGAACTGTGAGAAATAAATTTCTGTAGTTTATAAGCTATCCAGTTTATGGTATTTTATTATAGCAGCCTGTGTGGATTAAGATGCTGACCCACAGAAACTGGGTGATAATAAATATTTGTTGTTTTAAGCTGCAGTTATTCATTTCATAGCCATAGATACTGAGATTTAGGAAGGGATAGAGATTATCACATGTGTTTGATTTGTCATGTTTGAACAGAAACCTGAAGGCTCTTCAAAGAAGTCTCAATGTAATGTTTTAAAAAGAAGTAAAATGATAATTATTTTAAAGATGTATTTTTGGAAAACTTGTGGGGAACATACTGGGGGCGAACCAGACTGGGAGAAAGGAGCTATTGCAACATTCAGATGAGAAGTGAGGGTCAGAATTAAGTCAGGGTCAGAGGATATGAAGAAGAGAAGGCAGATTTGAGAACAGTCATTGATACAATGTGATTGCTGAATAGGTATTGTGATGAAATAATGTGATTTCTCCTGGATTTCAATCTTGAGGGAATGAGGGGATGAAGGTTCTGGTAATTAGGATAAAGAATAGAGGGGAAGGAGCAAATATGGAGGGGATGGGGGTGAGTTGAGTTTTGGACATTGAGTTTTTTTTTTTTTTTTAAAGATTTTATTTATTTATTAGACAGAGTTAGAGACAGCCAGCGAGAGAGGGAACACAAGCAGGGAGAGTGGGAGAGGAAGAAGCAGGCTCATAGCGGAGGAGCCTGATGTGGGGGTCGATCCCATAACGCCGGGATCACGCCCTGAGCCGAAGGCAGACGCTCAACCACTCTGCCACCCAGGCGCCCTGGACATTGAGTTTGAGATGACCTGGGATATCTGCATGAGAATAACGGTAATGAGGATACTAAGAAGTAGCATGCAGTAAGTGCTTATCAACAGGCCCTGTTTGATGCATCCTACATGGATTATCTTGTTTTATCCCTATAACAATATTATCTAATAGTTGCTATCATTATTTCCATTTTAAAATTATTAATCTGAATATAAGGTCAAAGAACTTGCCCAAAGGCCCACAGTGATTCAGGGATAATAATTTAAACTATTTCCAAAGCTCAAATTTTGTATCTTCACCCTGTATCATTCTTATAGGACCAGCTTTCAAAATAAAATAATTGGGCATTGTCTTCAGAAATTCTGAATTTATTTTCTTTGCCCTAAACATTTTCGTAATCAGGCAATTCTGGTTCTAATTACAGGGCTGGGCCTACAGCCTAGAGGATAATTGCAGACAGTTAAAATTTTCTGGTGAATTATTATATTTTGTGAGTCAATTACATGTAAGATATGTTGTTGATAGATATGGGAAAAGACAGGCCTTGTTTTTAGTGTTAAATTCAATCATTATTGTACAAACCTCCTGGGTGATATATCTCACATTCATTTAAGTAGATTATCATATTGACTGTTTAAATCCAAGATCTTCAGTAATAAGAAGTTGCACACATAAGGGCCACTTTAACTTAATAATGCTGCTGAAAAATCATGACCCAAGTAGTGTTATAAAAATGTCATTGAAATCAGGTTTATTCCAATTTTGCTTTACTTTTTAAAAATAATATTCTGTAAACTGCTGCTTGGGTTGAGCAGAAAAGTTCATTATATTTTCTGAAACAGTCATCAATTTGGCATAACATGTAAATTGCAAGGTTATGCCTAAAAGAAAGAAAGATAGATAAACTCGGGGAATTCTTTAGGACCAGTAGGAGAATATTTTTATTATTGAAATGAATAAGTGAACTTTCATGATGATTGCAGATGCCCCCAGGAGAGTTCAGAGAGATATTAATTAATGAATTAGTTAATTGTATACTTGACATCTGACATTATATTAGTTCCAGGGGTACACATAGTTCGATTTGATGTTTGTATATGTTGTGAAATGATCACAAGTCACATCAACATCTGTCAGCCTACATTGTTACAAAATTTTTTTCTTGTGATGAAAACTTTCAGGATTTACTTTTTTAGCATCTTTCAAATATGCAATACAGTATTGGTAATTGTTGTCAATATGTTGTACTTAAATCACTCATAACTTATTTATTTTATAACTGGAAGTTTGTACCTTTAGATACCCTTCACCAATTTCACCCACCCCCTGACTCTGGCAACCCCCAATATGTTCTTTGTACCTATTAGTTTGGTTACCTGTGCGTGTGCATGTGTGTGCGTGCATGCGTGTGTGTGTTCCATAGATTTATGGAAGTGAATGGCTAAGTCTAAGGGAATGAGCGAAGAGTTTCATTCATGCATTAATTCAAAGCATTTAAGTTCATTCAGTGAACTCTTCCTCTGAATTGTTTGCGTTCTGTCTTCTGTTCTTTTTATATCCATATCCTGAATTCATCTCAATGCAATCACCTTATGGAATGTGGTGAGTGCTTCTTTTTCTTCCAGATTTTTATTATAAAAAATGTTAAAATACATAACAGAAAATGGTACAACAAACACCTGATACCCTTTATCTAGGTTCAACAATTGTTAAGGTTTCTCCTATTTGTTTGTACCTATCCTTGTGCGTGTGTGTGTGTGTGTGTGTGTGTGTGTGTGTGTGTGTTCAAATTCATCCTTGAATATCTCAGCATGTGTCATTAGGAATAAGGGATCCTGTAAGGGTTCTTTATTAATGTCAATAAGAAGAGAAAGTTTGGTGTAATCAGTAAGAGCAAGGTCATTAGAGAGCTAAGTTTGAACCCTAGACCTGTTGCTTTCTAGCTATGTGAAATTGCTTTACCTTTATAACTTCAATGTCATCATATAAAAAAATGGGGATGAAATGCTTTTTTACCTGATCAAACAAGATCAAAAGAGAGAGTATATGCAAAATGTTTCAGCCTAATACCTCGTACGGAGTACTCAGTAGAAGAGTGGCATTGTTATTAGGTACTTGTCCTCTTTTCCCATCCTTGCCTTACTGCCCCCTATTACTGTTGTTCAAGTATTAACATTCTCACAGCCAATATGAAATCAAATTAAGACGGAATGTGGAAATCCAGAAATCTAAAGAAAAGTTTGGAGAAGGTATAATTCTGTTGGTTAACATATCTTTACTTAATTTAATTAAAACTACTCTCAGAAGAAAAAAAAACCCATAAAGACTTGCTTGTGTTACTTTTTGCTAAGAAATTAAGCGATCAGAGTTTCCTTCTGTGCAAGCTAATTTTGCATTATTTAAGAAGTCTTTCAAAGATAGGCTGGGTTTGGGAACTTTTCAACAATCCACCTTCAAATGATTTTATAGCCAGTGGTCACTGTTTGTCATTAGAAAGAAACCTTTTAACATTTGTCTATTTTCACGGAATTTAAGAGTAATTGGGAGGCAGCGGGAGTCCTGTGACAGCTCTTAGAGAAACAAGCAGGATTTCTTTGGAGAAGGATTACTAATACTGTATTTAAGAGAAAGAGCGTCTACGTTGGGATTGAGTCATTGATATTGGCTTTGCAGTAGCCCGGGATGAAAAGAGAACTGTTTCTTTGGGAGGAGACCAACGGAGCTGGCTTCAAGATGAATGCTTCTTGATCCAGAGAAAAAGGGAAAAAAGACAGTGGACATTTTTGAATGCTTGTTTTAGTCGGATAGTGGGTTAATGTCATGTGCCTTAGCCCATTCATTTTAATTGAATCACCACAATGACCCTAAGTAATGGTGATTGCCATTTTTCATATATGTAAGCAAGGACACTGAGAATTTGAGACACAGCTAACAAATAATGCAGTTGCAATGCAAACTCAAGCCTCTGTTTCTAAAATTGGTGTTCCTTCCTCTATAACAGTAGCTCAAAGTGCGGTCCTTGGCCCAGCAGCATGGATATCACTTGTAACAAATGGAAATTTTCAGTCCCTATCCCAGACCTACCATATTGGAATCTCTGGGAATGGGGCCTGGCTATTTGTGTCTTAACAAGTCTCCAGGTAATATTGCTGCACACTAAAGAGTGAGACACCTTGCACTAAATGATCTCTATATCCCCATTATATTATTTTAGTACTTGAAATTCAGAGAAAGAAATCGATGTTAAGGGTATGTAGTTCCAGCTTGACACTTACTGTTCTGATGACACTTCTCTGAAGGCATTGTAATCACAGTGTAGGAGAAAAGAAAACTAGGAGCTTTTTCTTGCTAGTATCTACGAAATCAGAACAGAGATTGAGAGAATCCATTGAATTAGGACTCCCAGCAGAAGAACACATTTGAGGAGGGGAGAGGTGGGTCATGCCTGTGGGGAGATCATGAGATGGTTCAGTGAGAAGACCATTCAACAGTAGGGTATTTTAGCTGACCCTCTGGGAATTGTTGATTATAATGCTCTTTAGAAAAGGATTCTTTAGAGATGACTTTGGAAAATATTTGGTATATGGGGCACTATGGTAGCTGTGATTTGCCTGTATAGTATTTGTTTCTTTTATTTTATTAACTTCTAATAGAATTTTCTTCTAATCCTCTGTAGCCAGCATCTTGCAAATTGGGCTATGGATGCCAGCCTACTATACTATTAACACTACTTGACAAATACATATTGAAGGTCTACACTGAGCTAGGCAGTGGATAACAGTATAAATGTCCTCGATGGGTATCTAAACCAAAAGAATAAGGACACATACATGAAAAAGATCTAAGTTGGGTTTTTGTTTTTGTCTTTTTTTTGTGGCCCTAGAATCTTAGATAAAAGCAGGAGAATAAAATTGTTTCTGATTATGCATCCTAACTCCAAACTGTAAGCTAAAGGGTTAGGCATGAAATTGCCATTTATCACAAATGAATTAAAAATAAATATGGTAAGCAGATGTGACATTATAACTAGAGGAAACACAAGCAAAAATTAGACAATTTTACTTAAACAGATGAACAGATGCATGGAAGAAAACAAAGCCAGCAAAACAAACAAACATTTGGAATAAGAATTTTTTTAATTAAAAAACAAAGTAAAAAGGAACTGTGGTCCTAAATTGAGATATCTGGTGTGGTAAAGTGTTGTCCAGTCTTTTCCTTGGCAAATATTTTTTAGGCATCTGTGATCAGAGTAAAGACTACTGGGTTTCCAGCTCTGAGTTTCTCCCAGATTGGATCTCATTCATGCCTGGATGTGGGAGAAGTATCGCCATCCATCCAAGGTTTTCGGACGTTCAGTATTCGAGATGTCAAGTAAATGCAGCAAAGCCTGGAATGTGGCCACGGTGGCCATGTTTGTGGTTCCCATACTCGTGGAGTCTTTGGACTGCCAGAATAAATTTGGCAGTAGCAAGATGGGTTCTTGCCAGTACTAGATTTGAGTCTTTTTTGGATCAATTTTCCGAGTATCTGATTCAGAATTTCCTTTTTATCACTAGTATACTGTATAAGGAACATACAGAAATGAATTGAAAACAATTAAAAAAAAAAGATTAAAAAGGAAAGATGTAAAGAAGGCTATCTTATCAATTTTCCATAAGTGGAGTTGTAGAGTTACAGCTTAAGCTCCTCTTCAACCTCTTTTAACATCTTTGGGCAATCTTGTATTAACAAGTCTTCCAGGTAATTGTGATACACAGTAAAGTGAGAACCACGTGGACAGACCTACCCTCTTCAAATATATACTTTCTTCTGTTGTAACATTTCTGCAATATTGAATTTTCACATCTAGATTATAGCCCTCCAGCAAAATGACATTTTTGTAGAGAAATGCTTTGGTATACTATCCGTGTCCTATAAGGCAGTTCAGTATAGTGGAGAAAGTACTGGGTTTGTAGTCAAAAGATCCAATTTTGAATCCTGACTGGGTCATTGACTATCTCTGCTACATTGGAAAACTTCTTTAATATTTTTTCCATTCAGTTTTCCTGGTTGTAAAGTAGGATAATAATTTCTTCTAACTCAGAGTGGTTGTGTTACTGAGGAAAAAATTATTAATGTATTTAACTGATATTTCCTGAGTACCTACTATGTGTCTGATATGTTGCTAGCAGCTATAGCAAAAACAGTGAACAAGACATAGTTCTTTTCCTTAAGAAATAATAGGCAATTTCATTAATGTATAAGTACTGCTGGGGGATAAGGTGAGGACATAACCCATTCTGTGTATATGGTGGTGGGCAAAAATCACAGATGACTTTCCAGAAAGAGATTCTCTTGAGAGAAAGGTGCAGCTAAAGTAGGAAGAAGAATTCTGTAATGGAAGTGGGTGGTGGGTAGGGCATTTTAGGTAGAGGGAGTAACATGCAAAAACTTGGAGGCAAGAAGGAGCATTGAGCATTAATGGTATTTCATGTAGTTGATGCGCTAGTTGAGGCAAAATTGGAATCCTGAAAGATGAATATGGATATGTGAACAGCAACCGAATCAGTAAGGGCTTTATACACCATAACCTGTGGATTGAGAACCAGCAGAGAGGGGTTTAAAAAAGACATTGGCACAGTTAGATTCACACTTTGTAAGGGTCATTTGGCTGCTTTACATAAGATGGGCAGAGATTCTATTTGGGTGGTGGTTGTGATAATCTAGTAAGACATAAACTGGGACAGTGACAATGGATAAGATAAAGAAGTAGAGATTTGAGGTGATAAGGATATAGCCTAAATGGCATTTGGAAACTAACAGGGTATGACTAAAAATTTTATTAACACCGGTTTCCCAGCCCTAGCCAGCCTATAGTTACAAAGTTATTTTTAATTGTTAGTAATCCATCCTCCTCACAATGTCTTTCAGCCCACAGGAGTTTTCCAGGGTACTGCCCCTTGTGTACTCAAGGTCCTGGAAGTCCTTCCGCTCCGTCCCTGTGTCATGGCACCCTATGGCTGCCTTTTTCACAGGTCGTTCTATTACCTAGTCTTTGGTCACATAGGCCCTCTGCTGGATTACTTATTGCTATCCTCTTCCTGGCTATCAGGAGAGCCCTCTGCTCTGTCATTCAGACCCCTGCTGCTGCAACAGATGCATGGGACAGCATCTGATTTGGGGATGTGAATTTTACAAAGAACAGCGAAGACCAGACTTTAAGGATATTTTTAAGAAGGTGCAGGAAACCAGGTTCCAGGAACATACAACACAGAAGTTGATTTACAGCAGTATGTAGAGTCCATCTCATTCTAGAGTTCCTTATCTTCCCTCATTGTCCCACTGTTATTCATGTGATGAAGAGTATCTGAACTCCCGCATGGAAATTTTCCAGTGTCCATACACCTTGGATTCAGACTAAATCTCCCTTTAATTCCAGAGAGAAAAGGAAGTTTTTCCTTCACCTTCAATTAAGGCTTGCACCCTGAGTCCCGATTTCTTTCTGGAGCCTGTAGGATAAAGCACAGGTCCATTTACCATTAGAAAAACCTCATCTCCATTTAGAGTTTTATGATCTGTTCCCATGGTGCCAACAACACAATATAACATACTAGTAAGACATCAGTATATTTCTCAGAGTCTAGGTTATTTGGTTTTAAACAGTAGCATATATAGAACATGAACATTCTCTCCTGTAAGCTGGTAAGACATAGTTCATTTTATTTTATTTTACTGTATCTTACTTTATTTTTGCCTCATTTCACCAATGATTTAATAATCTTGAGGTTAAAACTCACTCATGATAATCTTGATATTTATATATAAGGATTTTGTTAACTGTAATACTCCGTACAAATATAAATGCTGCTATTTTTCATGCAAAAAACAGTCTAAATTATTTAGTATGATTCAGTGAGTACAGGTTGCTCCTTACCCAGAGTGTGATGATATAAAACACTATACTTTATTGAGTTTCATTTTATAAGACACCAAAAATAACAATTTCTGAAACACAATCTGTTTATGACAGCTTGCCTCACTGAGTCACCAAAATCTTAAGCAGACATGATTCTTACTGGAATTTATCTGATAATACATTTTCAGTAAGGTAAAAGTAAAAGGAAATTATATTTTATAATATCTTTATTAGACTTATTCATGTTATCCTTTTTGAGAATGAGCACCACTGTTTTCCTGAAAGTAAAAGGAATTTTTACCTCGTAAACTAATTTTCATCAAAATTAGCACCAAGAGCACCTATTTATATGTCACAATCCTAGAATCTGTGCAAAATAATTCATATGGCAAACGTTTCTAGCTTCTATGAACTAATAATTTAAGCTAAATAGTACTAATATAGGCAGATAGGATCATTCGTTAAAAACACCCAAAAGAAAGAATAATAATGCATTATTTGTTGAGTATGGATAGTCTAAAATTGAAAATGAATCTTAGAGAGGCTCTCTGGAGTGGGAAAGAAGAAAGCCATTCCTTTATTGTAGGTTCAAATGAGAAAATATTATCCATAGAGTCTACAGAGTGTCAGAGATGTGGCAGTGTGTGTGTGTGTGTGTGTGTGTGTGTGTGTGTGTGTGTGTGTGTTTTAAAGACCATAAAACACTACACACCCCAACCCCCACCCCTGGCCTGTTTCCTCCAGAGAACTTAGGATATGAACACTGTATCTTCAGGACCTATTTAGCTATATCTTCGTTGTAGGCAAAAGCCCTTCTTTCCATATCACTTACTCTTCTCTTTTCCTGTTAACTTTCAGCCTACTTAAATTATGTTCTGTCCTAATGAGTCTTACTTCTGGTACTCTATATTCTGCTTCTATATTGGTCACTTGGGTCCCTCTACTTCCATTGCTATTTGGGAAATGGCAGGTGGATGGGAGATTGGAAATGGTTCTCTGACCAGGGGCTAGACTTAGAGTGGAGTAGATAAAAGATGATCCAAGCCTTTTCAGTGCCCGGAAATCCCTGCTCTCATGTTGCCTCTATGTTGTGAAAAGGATGTCATTCCCCTTTGGTTGTCCTGTGCCCAGGAAGAAGGCAGAGAGATGGACCAAAAGCTTCTCTACCACCTCCTGCCATGGTAGAACCCTTTCAGTCTTTTCCACACCTTCTCTCCATAGTAGATAAAAAAGAATTCGCTGGAACCACTGCTTGCCACAAAACAGAGAGTTTATAGTTCCCCTGAACACTTAGCTAGCTGGATTTATTTCGGCTGTATGTGGGAAGCTGTCATTTATTGCTTTGATTTATAAATCAGCTACTTTATAAATCTTCCTTTGAATATACTCATCCTTTTGCAGTGGTCCTGGATTTTTTCTTTTTTCTTCCCTGAGATACATTGATGTCATTTAGAGCCTCCCACTTCCTTGAACATTTTCTACCAAAGAGGGCTTGCTCCCAGCACATGTAGACATAGAAAATGTTCCATCTCAATCCATGTTTGAGAACACCTAACCCCTCCTATGGGCTTCTAGACCCCTCACCCACTTCCTTCTCAATATCCACCCTTCCCTGTCTGTTGCATATGCCACAGTTATTGCCGAACTGTGAGGGCCCCTCTGGGCCAGTGTGTGAATACATAGAAAGATTTATCTGTACACAGCCTTAGCATTCCTGGGTATGACTTCAGACTTTACATTATATACTTTATATATTAGCAAGAACTCTAGTTGGTCTAATATTAAATGTGGATCTTCTTGCAGTTGTCTGTGGAAATTCTGTTGTGAGACTCAATGTTCTTTATGCAGTTTCTGGTCTTGCATCTGCATGTCATAGAAATTTTTTTTCTGTTACATATATAACCCAAAGCAGATGTATTTGCTGGCACATCTCCAATACATTTTTAGGTTAAAAGAGTATCTTTCTCTGTATTAGCCAAGACTCTTAATGCTGTAAATGACAGAATCTCAATCAAAATTGGCTTAAGCAAAATTAAATTTATTGGGATCCATAACTGGAAAAGTCCAATGGCAGGTCTGGCTTCAGGTTTCAAACAATGTCACTAGAACTCATTTTATCTTTCGTCATTTCTTGGCTTACTTTCACATTTTTGGTTCCAAGTGGTAACAAGATGATTGCAGGATCTCCCGTTCTTACATAATCTCAGGCCTCACAGAAAGGGGCAGAGATATATTTTCTAGAAATTAGGTGACATCTCCCTCCATCTCACAAGCTCAGTTTATATGTCCATTCCTTAACCATAACTGTTGCCAGGCAAATGCAATATTCCGAATTTCCAGGTGGCAGTCACACAATATTGGGAGATAGGTTCAACTCTAACAGAAGCAAATGAACTGTGAAGAAAATTGGGATGTGGTTAACAGAAAGTGCTGGGCAGCAAAAACAACAGATGTTTACTGTAGTCTCCCTAACCTTAGTATGTGGCAGGATCCAGGAAAGAAGTGGGTTGTTACTGGGCATACAGTACATGCTATAATATATATATTTTAAAAGCTCAGCTGTTGTCTTAAGCAAAAAAGATTTCCAACATCAAGAAGGAAATGTTTGAATGTGATGTAACAATTATAACCGTTCTAGTAGTTATCTACCTTTAAATGGTCGAAACATTCTCATTTGTATTGACATAGGTAACATTTTAAAATGCCATTGCCTATTAAGTAACAGTCTATGTAGTCATTAAGAAATATCTTTGACATATGCTCTACAGGACTTCTATAAATACTAGGTGAAAAGAATTTATCGTCTACATTTTATTTTATTTAATACAATATTAAAACATTTCCAGAGGGAGCAAGTAAAATATCAATAATAAAAGATATATTTTATCCACTAATAAAACCTGAATTATATGAAGCAATTTTGACAAATAAAAATCTTCCAAAGCTCAGTGATTCAGACAAAGAAGATAGCATTTCTCCTCTGCATACATTTTTCTAGTACTTTATTTTCTAGCAGGCAATTTTTCAGTCAATGTCTATATTTCTGTGAAAGTGTAAGCTGAGAAGAAAATTATGCCACATGGAAATCAGTGAAATCCTAGATTAGGGTTATTTTTTTTGGTGGGAAGAAACTAACTCTTCATAAGCAAGAGTGTGAAAGTTTGAATTCTATGACCAGGTTTGTTATGGGTTGAATTGTGTCCCCTGAAATTGATATTTTGAAGTCCTAACCCCCAGCACCTTAAAATGTAACTGTATTTGGAGATAAGGTCTTTAAAGAATTGATTAAGTTAAAATGAGTTCCTTAATGTGGGCCCTAATCCAATATGACTGGTGGCTTTATATAAGGAGGAAATTTGGACACAGTTAGACATCAGAAGACCAAGTGAAGACATCAGAAAAAGATGCCATCTACAAGTCAAGGAAAGAGGCCTCAGAAGAACTAAACCTGCTATCATCTTGACCCTAGCCTTCTACCCTTTAGAATTGTGAGACAATAAATTTCTGTTTTTTAAGCTATCCAGTCTGTGGTATTTTGTCATGGCAGCTCTAACAAACTAATACAAAGTTTAAAAACATATGAGCCTTGATAGAATAGTGAAGTAATTAATTGCTAAATATTTCCCTGGTGTAGATAGTTCATCACCATTACCTGAGTAAGCATTGTGACTGAACTATAAAAGAACAAAAGAAAAATTGTGAGGTGAAACAGAAGAGTAAGTCACATCTAGAGTATGTAGCATTTTGTTAGCTCTTGAATTTGATCCAAAAGGTATTAAAAACTTACTGAAGCCAGTGACAAAGTCAGACATACCTTTTAGGAAGTTCAATCTGATGGTAGTAAGGATAGATTAGACTGGTTCAACGTGGATTCATGGAAACCAGAAAGGAATACATTTCAGGTAAGAAGGAAGGCTTCTCTCCACAAGAAGTATTTTCATGGGAATAGAAAGAAATGGAGGAACTTAGTATTATGTAAGAATTGCATTAGCAAGATTTTAGTTAGAGGATATGAGTGGTAAGTACTATTAGAGTGGGAGGACTCAAGGATAATGCTCAGGTTCTACGTTGAAGAACTTGGTAGAGAGTACAAACACATAGTGATATAGGAAAAACTGGAATTGGGGCAAGTTTCAGGGAGATGATTAGACATTCAGTGGAAGAATATTAATTATCATATAAAACAACACTGGAGTGGGGTGGGCAGGGTCAAATAAGATGTGGCCTGAAAGGTGACCATTAGACAGACTGACATGGAGGTTTCAAGAGACACAGTGAAAAATATCTGTTGGGGAGAAAATCCAGATTTTCTTTCCAGATTGGCAAGAATTAAGGAGTAGTAAAAGGAGAAGAAATGTAGATAAGAAAGAAGTAAGCTTGGTCAATTGAACCTCTCTTTCCTTGTTCTGCTTACCTACCTCTTTACTCTTTTCCCTCTCTCCATCCCCAAGAAAACAGGGGTCATTCTTACAATTGGTCAGAACCCAGGGCATTGACTGACATTTTATTAGGGGGATGGTTTACTATATTTTAAAGTGTAACCTCTTGGTACAGTGCCTATTTTTCTACTTTTAGTCTTGGGTAGGATCTACATACTAGGGCAAATTGTGCTCAATCTCTATTTGTTCTCTATATTCTAAACACCTGGAAATGGATTTGAGGCGAGAACAGTGCCTGTTCTCTGGACCTGTTTTTTCTAATTCAGAAGAGAATGTGACTTCCCACAGGACTGTAGAAACAAAGGTAATTCCCCAAACCAGTTTGGAGAGTGTTAAGTTAACCAGGTGATCAGATTCTTGGCTATTCTTAATTAAAGTGATAACGCTGCTTCTTTGTGCCTTAGTTCCTTATATTCGGCTTTCTCTGGTGAGTACTTACTGCAGAGGGTTAATAGAGAGATTAGGATTTAAGCGATCCTGTGCTCCCATTCTGAATACCGTGTAATTCCAACCAAACCTTGTACCTCGACTTTTAACAAAGTGTAGGGCATAGAGAAAGACAGTAGCTGGATGAAGAAAAGTGATCAAAGAATTTTTTTTAAATGGAAAAAGAATCAAGGAAATTTAAATTAAAATATAAAGAGACAGTACACAGGGGGGGTTAAGAACAGGAAAGAGAAGATAACTGAACATATTATTTTCCCTAAGGGAATGACATTTGGGCACAGCTGGAGGGATTGTGTACTTCATTATAAAAAGGCGAAGGTAACCAAGAATAGCTGCAAATACAGTTAAAAGGTTAAGGATTGTTCCAATCTGGTAACTTCTAGTTTCTCCGTGAAATAGTAGGAGGGGTCATCTACCTAGCATGAGGAATGAAGAAGGCTTGTCAGAGGGTTAAGAAAAGTAGAGAAGTTTTGAAATCAGTTTTGTAGAGGACCAGAGAATGAAAAGACTAGAAAAAGGTGATTGCTTTGTCAGGGTTATTGAGTGTCCAGCTGAGTTTGGAGAACAAGTACCGATTTTTCCAGGTATGATTTTTCCTGCAATGATACCCTAGGGCCTGAGAAGGTAAGTAATTAGATGAAACAGGGTTGGTATTTTGAAGGTAGGGTGGAAAAAATAACAAAGATAAGTAAGTGAAGATAAGAAGGGGGATAATATGTGGAAGGCACCGGCCAATGCTGCAAGTTCAAAATTAGTTGTGGTATGAGAAAAAATCAAGCAGGTTAAAATGTTGAGTATGTCGTCAGAAACTGTGATATCTGTATTAATACTGGAACCTTCAGAGTTGTCTGACTAGGACACAAGAGTTTTGGGCATTTTCATCAAGAGAGGTTGTCTAAATACCTAAGCGTGAGTCTCTTGTCATTATTCTTATATTTCTAATTGGATTTTCACTTAATAGTAAAATAAGAGCCAAATAATTCCTTTTAGAAACTGTGATTCATTATATGCTAGTCTGCCCATCCCAGAATTTTTTTAAAAATCCAATATTTGGCATAGTCTTTTTAATTCTTAGATGGTCTTAAATCTTACATAACCTCTTTTTTTATTTTTGACCCAAACTTTTCCCAAATGATGTCAGGACTTATAATAATATATCGCCAATGTTTTCCAATGTCTAGATTTAATAAAAAAACATAACTGAACATCCAAATGGGCCAGTAATGAATAAGAAGGTTCTATATTTTCTTTTTTAATTTAAAAGTGTTTCTTTACTAAATTAGGTTTTATGGTATGCTCTGGTGTTGTAACATATAGATATGGCAAAATATATATTCAGAGACTTAAATTTTAGTGGAACCATAGGTTATAGAAAATTTAATGTAGGGGGACCTTAATGTATTGTATTATTTTTTTCTGCTTTAGAAGAAACAAATTGCATATTCTTAGGGGTTGGGAGACTGCCTATTGAGTTCTTTTGAAGCAACTATGATGTCTACGTATATGTGTGTGTATATGTGTATGTGTATATGTGTACATCTATGTTAAATTATTCTTGATATATACATGTACATACATGCACATATATGCACACATATTCACATATAACTTAAATTATAATTTTGAGCTCTACTGCTAGCAAGTTGATAAAAAACTTAAACTCTGTTCTTCACAAAATTTGCTTAGCTCTCCCGGGGGTGGTGTTACAGTTTCAGGAGTGAGGTAAGTAGGAGCTAAGTGGTCTATGATCATATTGATATATCTTGAAATTCCAGTTTTCTTCGTTCCCTTCTTCATGGCTCCTTCCACTTTTTCTGTTAGGATTGAGGTGCCTCTTTTTGGCAGGGCTGCTTCTCTTCCCTGGTGACTTGGTGGAGGATGGTGGCTATTTCTGTTTGATGTCTTACTGTACCACTCTTAAAGAGCTGAAGAATGAATAAAAGAAAAAGTGGCTACACTATTTTTGAGTCCTGGAGAAGAGAACAACCATACCCGAATTTACAATCACTCCTGAAGGAAAAGAAACTTCTCAAAAGGGAGAAGGCTATGGAGTGCTAAGTCGGATGGTGCACTAACCACTATGCCTATAGACACCAGGTTTTGACCAATTTGGAAGGCAGTGGTTGAAAGGGAGTATTTTCTCGTAGTAGAACTAGTTTCATCTAAATTTACCATGTGGACAATAAATAGCATCAACAGCAACCAGGAGGGATTAATGAAAAGCTACAACTGACATTTATTGTCTGGACTATGAAAACCACAGAGTTCTGCATCACTGGGAAGGGAAAAACTTAATAATGACTTTAGTAAGTCGAGGACTGGTACATAGATCTTGTTTGTTTTGGCAAAAGAGAATGTCGGGGGACCTGCACATTGAGTGCTATGAAGCTATTCTCGTTTGTTAACACATATTTATTAAGTTACCTCATTCTAGGCAATGTTCTAGGTACTGTGGATTGAATGTTGAAGATGACAAAGTTTCTCTTCCCATAAAGTCTACATTGTGGTGAGACAGCCAGACTGTTACCAAATAAACAAATGGATGTATAACATTATGTTAACAATAATTTGTTATGAGGAAAAAAAGTAAGAGTTTATAGTGTATTGAGGGTAGTGACCATTTTACATAGGTAAACTAGGTTGTAAAATATGTAAAAAAAAATACACATTTTTGGGACGCCTGGGTGGCGCAGTCGTTAAGCATCTGCCTTTGGCTCAGGGCGTGATCCCGGCGTTCTGGGATCGAGCCCCAAAGCAGGCTCCTCCTCTGGGAGCCTGCTTCCTCCTCTCCCACTCCCTCTACTTGTGTTCCCTCTCTCGCTGGCTGTCTCTATCTCTGTCAAATAAATAAATAAAATCTTTAAAAAAAACACATTTTTACTTATTTTACAACCTATTTAAAATATATTTTATATGCATATACATATATATGTAGCATTTTTAAATTGAGGTTAAATTGCATAGAGTAAAATTTTTTTTTTTTAAAGATTTTATTTATTTATTTGACAGAGATAGAGACAGCCAGTGAGAGAGGGAACACAAGCAGGGGGAGTGGGAGAGGAAGAAGCAGGCTCATAGCAGAGGAGCCTGATGTGGGGCTCGATCCCATCACGCCGGGATCACGCCCTGAGCCGAAGGCAGACGCTCAACCGCTGTGCCACCCAGGCACCCCGCATAGAGTAAAATTTATGTTTTGAGTTTTGCAAATGTTTATTCTGCATACCTGAGATCCCGACAAAGATGTTAAGTATTATAATCACCTTAAAACATTCCCACCTGTGTCTTTGCAGTCAATCTTTACCCGCCAAGGCAAAGATGATCTGATTTTCATCACCATAGGTTTAGTTTTGCCTCTGCTTGGATTTCATATAAATGAAGTCATACTCTTTTATTTCTGCTTCTCTTGATCCATATAATGTTATTGAGATTTATGCAAATTGAAGGTATTAATATTTCATTCTTTTTTATTATTGAATAGTCATCCATTGGTGAATATTTCAAAACTTGTTTATTCATTTCTGTTTTGATGGGAATTTGGGTTGTTTCCAGTTTGGGACTCTCATGAATTAAACTGCTGTAGCATTCTTATATAATCCTTTTTGCAGAGATATATTTTCCATTGTTTTGGGTAATACTTAGAATTTGAATAACTGGTCATCTATTAAGTGTATGTTTAAGTTTGTAAGAAACTATCAATCTGTTTTCCAAAGTAGTCTTACCATTTTACACTCCCAGTAGCAGTAGCAATATATGAGAGTTCTGGTTTCTCCAAATCCTCCCCAATATTCCTTGTTACTATTCTTTTAATTTTAACCATTCTATGGGGTATAAACTAATACTTCATCATGGCTTCAATTTGCATTTCCCTGAAACTAATGATTTTGGACATTTTCATATACTTATTAATACAAACGCATTTTTCTTTCGTGGAGTACCTGGTCAAGTGCTTTGTCAATATTTTTAGCCTTTTAGGGTTGTTTTATTGTTATTAGTTACTTCTGGATGTTCTTTTACATTCTTGGTTTAAATCCTTTGTCAGATATATGTATTTTCAGCTATATACATAGAGTATGTACATATTATGTGCTATCAATAATTTTCCTCATTTTGGAGGCTTTCCTTTTCATTCTTTTTTATTTTCTCCTTGCTTTTCTGTGTCATTGATTTCTGCTCTTAATCTTTATTATTCCATGATTCTACTTAGTTTCTGTTTAATTTTCTCCTATTATTCTAGATTTTTAAATTGGAAGCTTAGGATATTGGTTTTATACCTTATTTTCCCAACAGATGCATTTTAAAGCAAGTTTCAAGGTAAATCTACATTTGGTACTTCTTTAACTGCATCTTTGAAATGCTGTGTTTTCGTTATCATTCACTTTGAAAAATTTTGCTCATGAATTCTTTGACCCATGGATCATTTGCAGTGGTTGTTTATCTTCAAAATATGGAAATTTAAAAACTGTATCTGATTGCTATTGATTTTGAATGTATTTTACTTATGGTCACAAAGCATACTGTGTACGTTTTTTGTTTTTTTAAATTATTGAGACCTATTTTATAGCTCAGTATATTGTTTGTCTTGGTGAAGGTAAAAACCGTGAATGTGTATTTCATAATTATAGGGTATAGTAGTCTGTAAATATCAATTAATTCATTTTCATTGACAATTCAAATCTTCTGTATTCTTACTGAATTTGTTTAGTCTGTAGCTCTACCAGTTATTAGGAAATTATGTTAATGCCTCCAGTTAGGATTTTAGATTTCTTTATTTTCCTCTGGTTCTGTCAGCTTTTCCTTCAAGTGTTTTTAAGTTCTATTTAGGCCCATACACTAAAAAGATTGTTATGTTTTTCTGATAAGTTTCCTTTTATAACTTACTTATCTCTGAAAATATTCCTTTGTTTTAAAGTATACTTTGGTATTAACTTAGCTAAACAAACTGTTTAGATGGTATTTTTCCCATACTTTTTCTTTCCATATTTCTTTATCTCATATTTTGAATGCACTTATCGGTAACAGAATGCAGTTGGGTCTTGTGTGTGTGTGTTTTTTCCCCTCTAAATGCAGTTCTTGTTATGATTGTGTTTAGATAAATCATCTTGGTATTTACTTTCTATTTGTTCCATCTTTTAAAATTTTTATTGTTTTTCCTCCCTTCCTTTTGGTGTTCATTATTTTGAGTTAACAACAGAAATATTCCTTACCATGTGGCCACAATAGGCAATTCACAATGTAGCTGTTGCTTTTCTTTCTACCTGGAAGGATTGTCTGACTGTTTCCTCAGTGACCAGCTAGAGAAAACGAAAAGACTCACTTAATCAGGTCAGGTTCATCCTGGATAATCTCTGGGATTATACAAATCACTTGGATACAAAGTCAAAGGTATTGTATAATATAACCTAATCATGGGAGTAAAATCCATCATATTCACAGTCCTGGTATTTTATAAAGGCATGTATATCAGGGGAAAGGGGTCTTGGGGCCATTTTAAATTCTGTCCACCACATCCTTCATGTATCTACCTTCCCTCTGATACCCTATCCTGCAAATCCCAGCTTGTTCTGCTGTCGCAACTTCTTAGCTCAGTGAGAATCTGCTTGGACTCCATCTCTCGGCACTGTGGTGTGGGAAGTGCCCTCAGGCAGAAATCTGATGTGAATGTAGGGCTTACCTCATATGTTTTTCTTTACTTAAAGGTCTCAGTACAATATTGTCTTTTACCCAATGCTTGAAAACAGTTGACTCATGAACTTTGTTCAGCTTTTTAGTTCTTTACCTCAAGAGGGCAGGTCTAATTTCAGTTATTTCATTATAACTTGAAGAACAATGGGAAATATTTTTTTAATGAGATGAGCCACGCAAATATCTGAGAAAATCATACCAAGGATAGGTAACACAAGTGCATCCTTGTTGCATGTTATCAAATATGTGATCCAAACTGGATTAAACACACAGGCGCTCACACACACATACACAAAGATGCTTATAGAACATATGATATTCCTTGGGTAATGTAATTTTAGTAAGGAGGATGATTCACTTAAAAAGGTTTATCTTCCATATATAATCTTAGTGGGTTTCAATAACAAGAGGTATTTTTGTACTTATAGACTGCCAGATAGAACATAAATACCCCTCTCTTTGTTATTTGTATGCACTGCCAAGGTAATCCATGCAGTCCTACAGCTCAGCTTTGCTCAGATATATATCATGTTCAAATAGGTTTCTTCAGACTTGATTTTTCCCCCAAATTTTTGGGCTAATATATCTGATCCTTTACTTAACATATTATTGTTCTTGACTGAGAGGTAAATAAAAATTAACACATTCAAAATCAACTCTTGATAATCTTCCACTTCCCACCCAAAAAAAGAACTTCTTTTCCCCAAGTCAGTCCTATTTTAGTAAATGACAATCTGTTCTGTTGCTTGGACTAAACTCATGGAGAAATTCTTGACTTCTTTCTTGAACAATCACATCACACTGATAAATCTTGCTACCTTTGCTTTCAATCTTGAATCCCATCAAACAGTGAGAGTTGATGGCTCTACTTCAAAATATATTCCAAATTTTACCACTTCTGATTCCCTCCAGTGCTACCACTCTGGAGAGAAATCAACAAAAATCTCTTACCTTGATCATAGCAATAAACTCTAAACAAGTCTACAGTTTATATTCTAGTCCGCAGCCCTAGTAGTCTCTTCTCACAACACTCAGATGGTTCCTTAAAATATGAATCGTAATGCCCCCACTCAAAATTCCCTCCTGTATTTCCCCATGCCTAGAAGAAAACCCCACAAATCCTTAGTAAGATTTACAATAACCCGTGTGATTATCTTTTATCTCCTTTTCTAGCTATCATCTACCACCCTCCCTCCTTGCTCCTTTATAGCACATTGATGTCCTTACTGCTCAATTAACAAATTAAACCTGCTCCCATCATAAGATTCTCTTTCTCAGATCACTAAGGTTTCTGCTCCACAAATAAGCTTACCATGACCATCCTATCTAAAGTAGCAGTTGTAGGGCTCAGTTGGTTAAGTGTCTGCCTTTGGCTCAGGTCATGATCCCAAGGTTCTAGGATTAAGTCCCACATTGGGCTCCCTGCTCAAGCAGGGAGTCTGCTTTTCCCTCTCCCTCTCCCTCTGTGCAGCTTTCTCTCTCTCTCTGTCTCTCTCTCTGTCTCTCTGAAATCAATCAATCTAAAAAAAATAAAGTGGCATTCGTTTCACTCTGCTTTATTTTTTTCCTAACATTTATAATCTTTGGCATCATATTATACCTCAGTTGGTTACTTGTTTATTGTATTCCTTCCTCACTACTATGTTAAGGTCAGTGAAGCCAGGAGCCTTGTCTGTCTTGCTTGATGTTAACATCCCCAGCAAATTTAACACTGTCTTGTTGATAGTAGGCAGTCAATAAATAAATGCATGAATAACTAAATGTTTTGTTACTGTGGAAACCTTATTTTCTCAATTCTGTGACTACTGAGACTTAGATCATTTACTCTCTGATAAATTGACATTACTTCATAGATCAAAGAGCAAGTAATCAATACCATATTTTTTTAAAAATCAAGTCTAATTCTTAAATAAAAGAACTTTTAACAACAAATTTGTAGACGTTGCATTTTTTTCCCTCCTCACTGCAGATATGCAAGGTATCTCTTGGAAAGAGCACATATAAGCTGTTATATTTTGTTTAACAAAATACATACAGACTATTAATGCCATATGTTTTGTGAGAATGGTGGTGCCAGGATTTTTAAGGCCTGTATAAATAATTTTCTAGAGAGTTTTCCAACAACTATTCCCTATCAGGGAATGGCTGCAATCCAATATGTTTTGTCATTTTTTTCTTTATTAACAAACTTACAAAATTATTACCATCAGACACAGATATGTACATCTGGTATGTTCATGAATAACAAAATGTTGACTCCCATGATAGTTCATGAGATGCAAGAGTTGGAGTCAGTATATTTTAAATTATCTCTTAGAAGGAGCTTCCTTTTTATAAGTTCAAATCTTAGGTGGTAAGGTGAGTACAATTTGAATTCTTTATTATTCTTTCCTTTTTTGGCATTATTGCATTTTTCTCTTTTCCCAGATGAAACACTTCACTAAGTTTATTGCATTTGCTAATTAGATTAGCAATTACCAATTAGATTAAATTTCAAAGTACCAATCAAATTTTATATATCTTAATTTGTTACATTATCACTAATTAGAATAGCAGTTTTTACTTAATGGATTACATGTGAATTAAAACAATTCAAGCCATTTTTAAAGCCTACATGTATTTTACTAATTAGCATAGTAATTATTAGCTTACATTTAAATTTAATATGTCAAGTTAGTAAAGAGTCATGTGACAATTCAATTCTGTGTGAAATGTAGGAAAAAATATTAAACAGGAGTTAATTTAATTCAAAATTCTCCAATTTTATCCACATTTGAGATGAATAATGCTTTTGAAGACATATAAGTATGCTTTTGAAGACAGATATAAGTCCTCTAATAAGAGCAAACAAAACTTAAAATATACTAAAAATACTTAAAGAACACCTTTTAGGAACGTAGTTCTTTTGCCTGGCAATTACTGATTGACATACCTTTTGGTATGATAGTAGCTGAGGATGCATTGGCTGGGCCAGGGGAGTGTAAATGAAATTACAGTTTTTAAAATCCTCACTTGGTTTTGACATCTGGACTTTGAAAATTGCTCAAAAAATCGATTTCTTTTTGACTTTTTGTAATACTTATAAATATTTTGTAAACAGTTCTACTACTAGATGTTTTCTTACTATCCTATTAGAGGTATATCAAAAAAACCATAACATCTTAAAAGCATGATAAAACATACATTTATAATGAAGACAATATCCTATAAAATCACTATCAAATGCTTAGTTACATTAACACTTTACTACACTTACCACATTAACTATAATAACTAATATTAATATACTTTGATCTGACTATACCACTTTTAATGGTTATTTTAGTCAGGCATGAGAGTTTATGTTGTTTAGCAGAGTTCATTAGTCCTGGGCCAAAGACGAACATGAGTCAAAAGAAATATATCCTTAGTCAATTAGTCAATTATAAACTAGTACAAATCCTGAAATTGCACTCTGCCTCATAAGACTGTTATTACTTAACACATTCTAGCTCTTTGCTTGTAGTTATGGTCATAATATGGTAAAAGATTATGCAAATTAAAAAATTAGCAAATACATGTATTTTAAGATACTGATAATTAAAAAGGAAGTCTTCAGCCAACCTGGATAACAAATGTATAACACTCTGTTCTCTGTATCTCCAATGAGTAATTTGTGTATACCTATTCCTAAGTGATTGATATTTGCATATCTGTCTTTCTGCAAAGGAATCTTTTATGGGATCCGTCTAAGGATCTGGCATGTAAATAGTTAAGCGGTAGGTGTCTCTCTCTCTCTCTCTCTCTCTCTCTCTGTGTCTCTCTCTTTCAATCTACTCTCTCCTTTAGGGGGAACTTTCCCTGGGAAAAGAAGTTGACCAGGTCTTTTTTTTTTTTTTTTTTAAGTTGACCCAGTCTAATCTTTTGAACACTTTAAGAATGGCAAACAAATGATACTTGCTGGTGGAAGTCGATATTTACGGGCTGCTCTTAGCAGGTTGGACCAGGTTGTGTACAAGAGGTCATGCTAAAAAAAATATAGAACTGTGTATTCATGGGACCCACTGAATAGAAGGTGCAGATGTTTTATGATACAGACAGCTCTCTACTGTGTGAAGTATGTAGTTTCAGACGTTATCCTGGATCTCTGTTACTGGCCTGTGCATTGAGATTATTTATATCATCAAAACTATTAGTAAACCTGTATTATTGGGTCAGAACCCTGAGTGAGTGAGACTTAACAATCTGATCCTTTGTGTTATCATAATACACATATAATATTTTAAATTAACTGCACGACAAAGGATTAAAACAAATTACATAGTTGGGTGAAAAACACAAAGCCATAACCACTAAAAGTAGCTATTATTTAAACATATGGGAAAATGACAAGATCCTGGTCTTGGCCACATATATTCCTAAAAATTCACCCTATGTTTAAGAATCCAATAGTTAATGTGATCTAAAGAGCCTTTGTCTATTAAGCCTAAATATGAATCAGTTAGACCTATGGACTATAATAAAAAAAGGCATTTGGGTCCCCCCCTCCATTTTGTCCAGGACAGAGGGTAAAGGAATAGAAAAGGAAAAACTCAAAATACTAATTTTCACTTACCTATTTCAATACTATTATAACACATCATCCATTTGCTTTAAGTTTTGATCTTTAATTTTACTTTTATTATTTTATTTCTTCCTAGATGTTTCTCCCACTTTAACCATAGACGGTTTTCTCTTAATCATATTGATCTCCTGTATGCTCCTCTCCCTATATCAACCTCTGTTATATTTTTGCATGTATCTTTCTGAATATGTTTATGCAAAAATAAACCCATCACATGCATAAACTTTTACATTTTGTTTACTATATTTTAATGGCACAAAAATGTGCCATTCTATTAAATAAATTTTTTGATGTTTTAACAAATTATATTTACTATCATTAAATTAAGCTTAAAAAAAAAAAGGAAAAAGCTTAATATTCTGGGTGATACCAGTTCCACAATTTTGATTTTGGTGAGAGACCTAAAATCATCAGACTCCTTCCCAGTCTTTCTCCTTCTGTCTTCCTCCTACCCCTGCTCGGTTCTCCCCAAGAGAAGGGCAACAGAGAAAAAACCTCACCAGATTCCCAGGCACCATGAGTTAACTTCTACTTCTTTGTGCTCTAAGTCTGCCTGGGTCATCTGTTAAGCCCTCATGGGGAAGTTAGCCTGAGACCAGTTATCCAGTGGTTGACTAATTGTGTCTGTTTAATGCTGGCATTCACTGTTGGTTTGAAATATTTCACTCTCAAATTAAGCTATGTGCCCTGACTTTCCCTGTATTGATGTTAATAATAACATTATTGTAGTCAAATATTAATCTGTTCAGGAATAAGGTGAGGAAGAGGGTGGGAAACCTAACTAATTATTAGGTTCCTTTAAAAACCTCAATAAATCATTATTTAGCCTGACAGAGGACAATTAGGTTGTTTCTAGATTTAGTTATTTACAATAAATTTGTGATAGACATTAGTTGTAGCTATATTTTCACATATCTGTGTTTTTATTTGTAGGCTAAATTTCTAAAATTGGAATTGCTCAGCCAAATATATTTGCACTTTAAAATTTTTATAGGGGTTACTGGGCGGGTCAGTTGGTTAAGCGTCTGCCTTCGGCTCAGGTCATGATCTCAGGGTGCTGGGATCAAGCCCTGCTTCAGGTTCCCTGCTGAGCAGGGAGCCTGCTTCTCCCTCTCCCTCTGCCCCTCCTCCCTGCTGGTGCTCTTCTCTCTCTATCTCACTCAAATAAATAAATAACATCTTTTTAAAAAATAAAAATTTTATATATATTTCCAAGGTGCAGTCTAGAATTTTCACTAATCTATATTCACAACAGTAACATAAAGATTTTTTTTACAATGATGTCTGAAAAGTTGATTTTCATTTTGCTTTCATGGGGCTGAGCAAAGAATCATACATTTACTGTCCTCTATCTGTAAATTTCATATTTATGTCCTATAATATGTTTTTTAAATTAAAAAATTTATTTGTAAAGACTTCTTTTATATTAAATAAGTTTATTCATTATCATATGTATTGCAAAGAGTATGAGTTGTCGTTTATTTTTGACTTATACTTTACAATTCCTGTCTCTAACATATGTTCTTAATTTTTATGTATTTAAATTTCTTATTGTTTTTTATTTATGGTTTCAGGATATCAGGTTCAGGAAGTTTTTTTCACTTCAAAATTACACAATAGCTATCATTTTTCTTAACTTCCACAATGTTCTTTTCATTAAACAAGGAAGTAGGGGTGATGTAATGAGCCTAGTTGTTTTCAAATTTTTCTTCCCCTAAAAGTTGAATACTGTCTGAGGTTGGATCAGAGATAGCAGAGAGTGAAGTAAGTTGAGACATCTTAAGCTCCAAAAAGAGGCTAAAACAAATACAGAAAAAAGAATGCATAAATAAGAAATCATGGACAAACATAGGATTCAGAAGTATCTGTGATAGGGAGGAGTTGATAACCGTCTCTAAAAAAAGGATAATTCAAAAGGATGGGTGTTTCCTGCTATGTAATGCAGCTATAGAAAGAAAAGGCTGATGATAGGTGGTATTTTCCTTAACGCTGAATGATGGGAAGATCGTATCTATTTTCATTTCAATTTGCTCTGATTTCCAAAACAGTTTTAAACATAATACTCTTACTTTATTTGTAGCTTACTTACCAATAATTCAGATTTACGCAAGCATAAGGAATAACTTAACATCCCAAATGTACTTACTCCTTGCTAGTAAATTATACAATATGTGTTATTTTTCGAATTTGGAGTATTGAAGTCTAATCTGTAATCTACCATTATAATTTTAAGTTGGATTTAGCTTTAGAGTCAAAATAGATGATCATTTAAAAATATTTAAATTGATTTATTTCTGAACATTAATTTTGTATCCTTCTACATTACTCAATTGTTCTATAAGTTCTAGTAATCTGGGGGAGGGGGGTCTTTTGGGTTTTCCATATAGAGTATTATGTCATCTGCGAAGAGAGACAGTTTGACTTCTTCTTTGCCGATTTGAATACCTTTTATCCCTTTTTGTTGTCTGACTGCTGTTGGAAGGACTTCTAGTACTATGTTGAATAATAATGGCGAGAGTGGGCATCCTTGTCGTCTTCCTAATCTTAAGGGAAAGGCTTTCAGCTTTTCCCCATTGAGAATGATATTTGTCGTAGGTTTTTCATAGATGGTTTTTATGAAATTGAGGAATGTACCCTCTATCCCTACACTCTGAAGGGTTTTAATCAGGAAAGGATGCTGTATTTTGTCAAATGCTTTTTCTGCATCAATTGAGAGGATCATATGGTTCTTGACTCTTTTCTTGTTGATGTGATCTATCACACTGATCGATTTGCAAATGTTGAACCACCCTTGCGTCCCAGGAAGGAATCCCACTTGGTCGTGATGGATAATCCTTTTAATGTACTGTTGGAACCTATTAGCTAGGATCTTGTTGAGAATTTTGGCGTCCATATTCATCAGGGAAATCGGTCTGTAATTCTCCTTTTTGATGGGGTCTTTGCCTGGTTTGGGGATCAAGGTAATACTGGCCTAATAGAATGAGTTTGGTAGTTTTTCCTTCTGTTTCTATTTGTCAAGCAGAGAAAGACAATTATCATATGGTTTCACTCATTTATGGAACATAATAGCACGGAGATCGGTAGGAGAAGAAAGGGAAGAATGAAGGGGGGGGGGTAAACAGAAGGGGGAAGGAACCACGAGAGACTGTAGGACTCTGGGAAACAAACTGAGGGCTTCAGTGGGGAGAGGGGTGGGGGATTGGGATAGGCCGGTGATGGGTATTAAGGAGGGCACATATTTCATGGAGCACTGGGTGTTATACGCAAACAATGAATCATGGAACACTACATCAAAAACTAATGATGTACTGTATGGCGACTAACATAACATAATAAAAAAATTAAAAAAAATGTAAATTGATTTAATACTTTTTCTGTTTAATGTTGATAGTAAATATAGGTATTAAAATTTTATAATTTTGAAATCAAGTATTTTGCATTCATTGGATAAAGATTTAAATGTAAAATATAAAGCATTAAAGATATTAGAGAAAAATTTATATAATTTTGGTGAGCGACATGAAGTAATGTGGAAAACCCAGCAATTTAGGGGAAGTAGACACAATTAACTATATAAGACTAATTTTATTATTTTATTTCATTCTATTTTGGTATGGGAAACAACTCCCATAACATGTTTTATAGCAAGTAATAGAATACATATTTAAAATGTACATAAAAATTAGAATGCTAATATCTCTAGGGGCGCCTGGGTGGCATAGCAGTTAAGCATCTGCCTTCGTCTCAGGGCGTGATCCCGGCGCTATGGGATCGAGCCCCACATCAGGCTCCTCCGCTAGGAGCCTGCTTCTTCCTCTCCCACTCCCCCTGCTTGTGTTCCCTCTCTCACTGGCTGTCTCTATCTCTGTCAAATAAATAAAATCTTTAAAAAAAAAAAAAGAATGCTAATATCTCTAGCATAGAGAGTATCTCAAAGTGATAAGAAAAAGAATAGTCCCTTTCCAAATTGTCAAAATATATTAGTAATCAATTTATTTTTTTTAGATTTTATTTATTTATTTTTGAGAGAGTGAGAATGAGCAGTGGGGAGGGGCAGAGGGTGAGAGAGAGAGAGAGAGAGAGAGAGTGAGAGGCAGACTCCTTGCTGAGCAGGAAGCCCAACAAAGGTCTGGATCCCAGGACCTGGAGATCATGACCTGAGCTGGAACAGATGCTTAACCGACTGAGCCATCCAGGCACCACAGTAATCAATTTCTTTTTTTTCTTTTCCTTTCCTTTCCTTTCCTTTCCTTTCCTTTCCTTTTCCTTTTCCTTTCCTTTTCCTTTTCCTTTTCCTTTTCCTTTCCTTTCCTTTCCTTTCCTTTCCTTTCCTTTCTTTCTTTCTTTCTTTCTTTCTTTCTTTCTTTCTTTCTTTCTTTCTTATTTATTTGAGAGAGAGAGATAACGAGAGAGGGAACACAAGCAAGGGGAGTGTGAGAGGGAGAAGCAGGCTTCCTGCCGATCAGGGAGCCCCATGCGGGGCTAGATCTCAGGACCCTGGGATCATGACCTGAGCTAAAGGCAGACGTTTAACGGCTCAGCCACCAGGCGCCCCTGCAGTAGTCAATTTAGAGGAAAACCTAAGTCGAAAAAGTTATGTCAGGAATCTAAACCGTTTTTGATTAATGTCTGTGTCAGTGACATGTATTTTATTTTACACATCATTTTGAAAAATATATATGCATATATATACATGTATATCTTTTCAAAAGATGTATAAATAGATAGATATATAGAAATGTATTGCAGCATTGGCTTACTGAAAAGATATTGGTGAAAAAATCAAATAGCTATCAGTATTTACTGAGACAAAAATCATTAGTGCCATGTGAAGATATTGCATAATATTTTGAAGCTATTACAAAAAAAAAAAAAAGAGGTAGCTCTGTATCTATTGACCTGATATACTGTAAGTAAAAAAAAAATAATTTCATCTTGGTAAAATAGCAACAAGATACCTTGAGTGTGCGCGTGCGCACGCATATCTGCGAGTACACACGGCACTACTGTTATGGAAGAAAACATATCTGTCTATTAATATTTGTTAGAGGACAGATGGAGAGGGGATTTAGGGTTAGGAATTTTATAACACCTATTTGCTTTATGCATTGTTAAAATGTTTACTGAGCATGGGGCTCCTGGAAGGCTCAGTTGGTTGGGCATCTGCCTTCTGCTCAAGTCATGATCCTGGGGTCCTGGGATCGAGCCCCAATGAGGGCTCCCTGCTCAGTGGGGGAGTCTGTTTCTCCCTCTCCCTCTGCTCCTCCCCACTGCTTATGCTCTCTCTCTCTGTCTGAAATAAATAAATACAAATCTTAAAAAAAAATAAATGTTTACAGAACATAAATTTCTACTATTATAAATATTGAAGAGAAATTTAATACACAACATGTGGAAGTAAAAGACAATTGGAATAAAAGTAAATATTTAAGAAAATAAAAACATGAAATATTTTTAAAATTATCATTATTATTATTATAAAGAGTATTTTAGGTCCCTAACTTTTATTTAAAAAATTGTACTTTTATTTTAAAAAAATCACCCAGAAAATAAGAAGTTAATAAATAATTCCATCATGAATTGCACATTTCCATTGAAAGCTTTCAATATAATAATTTAAATGTGTATGCTGCTATTATAAAATATATGACAAAAGTATGTTTAACCTACATGGAATTTTTCTTTTAGTCTATGCTGGAATACATTCATCCTTTTATTAGTTTTCATACTGAACATAAAATGTGTGTGTAATTAAAGGGTTAACAATGTGCTGGTTGCTAAATTTGATTCAGATAAATTAGGGAATAACCGTGCATTTGAATAAATTAATGTATGTTGAGCTATGTTTTCTTCCAACTAGGATGACTTTAAATGTATCTTACATTTTTCTAGAATAGAAATAATTCTGTCTGGACATTATTGATTTTCTAATCAAAGAGTATTAAAATATTTTTAAAGCAAATGGAATCCTTCTTTCCCAGGGATATCATTAGTCATAGCCTTACTTCAGGTGGGTCTGAACTTGGTTCAGTTCAGAATCCCACCTAGAGATATTGGGGCTTCCCCCACTACTACTGCCTGCTCCTCTACGCTCACCAGGTGCTGAGATTCTAAATGGGCAGGGGAAATATAGAAAACATAGATTCTTACAACAAAAGTTTATCCCAGCCACATCCAGTCTGAATGACAGACAAAAGCAGATCTGATTTGCTGTTCTCCTGAGCACCTTTCCCCGAAATGCCACATATCAACACTTTTAGAAGAAAATATGTTGACAGGAAACTTATTAAAACTATAAAGGTAGAGAAAGTGTGTAAAAGTAAAACCTGGAGGCTGTCAGAAAATTGTGCTCTTTGTTCCTGCTTTTTCCCAACCAATTCATTGCACAAGCCCTTCTGAGACCTGTCGCTTGACTTAGTTCTTCTATTGGTGAGACCTGACAGTCCTAAATCCGTTCATCTCTCCCCAGCCCAAATATCACAAAGGGATTGGGGGCTCCATGGAGCTCAGTTACAAACAAAGCACAAGAATCAGTTTAATTTTTAGGCCCAGCATATAATAGCTTTCTTTAATTTTGGACTTGGAGAAATCTGAAATTGCAAATGGATTTTGGAGAAATCTGAAATTGCAAATGTTTTACATGAAGTATCCCCCTTTATTAACTGTTCTTCAATTCACATTCTCCATCTTATTAGGTTGATGACTGACTTATTCATTCACTAATTTAAAATGTGCTGAATGTATTAGGGTTCTCCAGAGAAAGAGAACCAATGGGATAAACACACACACATATAGGGTAGGGAAGTAGGGGAAGGGATTTTAAGGAATTATCTCATGCAGTTGTGGGGGCTAGCAAATCTGAAATATTTACACAGCGTCTTGGCAGGCTGAGGACCTAGAGGAGAACTGATATTTCAGCCCAAGTCTGAAGATAATCTGGAGGCCAGCTTCCTGTTTGAAGGATCTCAGTTTTTTCTCTTAAGGCCTTCAGCTGGTTGGATGAGGCTCACCCACAGGTAATCTGCTTTTCTTAGAGTCTAGTGATTTAAATATTAATCACATCAAAACAAGTTACCTTCACAGCAACATTAAGACTGGCAGTTGACCAAACATTAAGACTGGCAGTTGACTGGCTAGGCACCATAGCCTAGCCAAGTTGACACATAAATTCAACCATCACACTGAGTTTCAAATACAAAAAACCTAAAAATCTGTTGAGCATATAACCTCATTGGTGGAGAATCAAAAGTTAGGGAAGGGGAGATGAGGGACAGACACAAGGTCAACTAACTAGGTTGCAGTAGGAGAAGGAAAGTAACAGGTACTTATAAAATGTCAAGGGAGCTGAGAGTAGGAAGTGAATAATTTTGCCTGAATAAAAAAGAGGTGCATTGGTGCTCAGGATGCTTAGCTCTTGTCCAGGAATTTGGCCCAGAAGAGCAATTCCTCTAGTCAGAGAGAAATTTAAAGAGATGTGTGAAGCTCCACCTTGGGGCTCCTGTGGAACTTGTTCTGGGCCCAGTTCCAAAATATTTGCAAACTTAAGCCGGGATTCAATTTTATAGTGAAACTTAATATGCATTGGGATATTTCTTAGTTTGAGGCATTGTCTTTAAAAATCTCCTTCCCCCAGATAGATGTTGTTTTACAAGCATTGTGTATGACTGTTTGTTTGATTAAATGTGCAGAGTTTTTAGAAGCCTGTTTTTAAGTGCTTTAGACTGTGAGCTATGCAGTTCTTCCATTTGAAATTTTCACAGTAGAATATTTGCTTCAGCAAACCGCCACGTTTCTCATTGCAGATATCTGGCAGCTAAATTTGCTCTGAGCACAGTGGGCTGTCTTTCTTCAGCATACTGTTTTAGGGAAACAGCTCTACACCCTGAGGGTTTTGGAGTTTCTTTGTTCAGCAAAGAATTGAATCATATCCCTGAAAGTAGATCTATTTCTTTCAAGGTTTAGTTTAAATGATCATTGACAAATCAAGCTAGACACTAATTAGCTCTCCTATTGAAATTAACGTATTTTATATGTATTAATGTGAATATCAGAGGAGACACACTGTCAATCTAGATTTCATAAAGGAATGTTACATACTTTTCAAATAATTTGTACTGGAGAAAGTTTCTTGAATCCGATCTCATCCTGAGCTTGTTCCCTTCTTGCTGTTTGTGGTTTGGTCACACTGGCTTCCTAGTTCCTTAATCCTTTCAATACTTTTCCCATCTGAAGGCCTTTGTACTTCTTATTCCATTGGGCCTAGAAAACTATTTTCCTTCTTCTCGCAGGATTTTTCTCTCCTCATTTTTAAAGTCTCCTATTTTACCTGTTAAGAGAAGCTGTCTTTCCCATCACCAGCAGGCTTCTCCAGCACCCTTTTCTTATCTGTGGCCCACTGCTCTCTGTCACAAGCACACTCTTCTATCAGGGCTCATATCATCATCTTAAGTTGTTTTGCTTATTTGTTTATTTACTCAAGGTCTGTTTTCCCCACTAGGAAGCACACTTGATTAGAACAAATAACTTACCTTTTTTTTTCAAAGCTGTATTCCTAACACAAAATATGAACAAATTCATGTTTCTTGATGAACTAGTGGAAACAAAACAATGTGTTCATGACAATCAAATGTTGTTAAAAGTAAAGTTCCTAGAAGTGGTCAAGCATGTAATACAATGATAGTGTCTGCTTTACGTTAAATGAGATGTCAATAAGAATAAACGTCAGACTCCAAAGTAATGTGGGATACACAGAATTTACAAAAGGGAATGGTCCACATCTTTGGACCCTTAGGCCATATCAAGGATAGAATAAAAGGTCCAGATTGTAGGGAAGGCAAGAAGACTTGGTAAAGTTATTTCTTTGGGGGAAAGAGGTTGCTTTCCTGTTCCCCTGGCATTCCACCTCGTTCACCGCTCTGAACCTACAGAGGGGACACAAGTAAGATCAGTCTGAGGCATGGAAGATACCTAAAACTGGAGCAGACTCAGCCAAGCTATCCAGTCTCTTGGGCAGCAGGATAAAAATGGCAGCTTTGAGAATGATTTACATCCTCCAAAATATTTGGTGCCGGAGGTGGGCTTAGAAAGGCATCACAATCATCCAGAATTAGATTAGAGATACCTGCATCTGGGTCAAGGAATTGACAGAAAAGTTGCTAAATTCTCTGAAGGACTTAAGGAACCCTGGGAGAGAAGGTATCAGCGTCGAACATCTGCCAAACCCACAGAGCATAAAGTCACTCATTCAAGGAAAATGATGAGGATAATGAATTGCCTTTCCCATTCTTTACCTTTTCTTAGCGTCTCCTGGCCCCAGACAGCCTCCCCACCACCTAGCCTTCCATGCTTTCTTTAGCCTTTGCCAAGGTTCGTAGCATTGGCTGGGAAGAGGTAGAGCAGTAGAGCAGGAAGAGAGTATATAGATGCTGACCTCACCCCTTTCCCCAAAGGCAGGCAGTATCTATTAGGAATCTGAGCTTGGAAGGTGTGGAAAAGTTCTGATTTTAAGTAGAGATTAAAGCATTTGAGTAATAGCTGACTTGTATTGCACTGGAGGAATGTCTGTTGACAAAGATAAAGCAGAGAATTCTTGCGATTTGACTACGTTTGCATCCATGGGAGGAAAAGATTATCTCCAATGAGTAACTTTTAAAGGGTCAGAGTGAGCAATAAATCTTTGTTGATCATAACATGAATCAGGTATTCTAACATACCGGTTACAGGAAATTTTGTTATCCTAATTATTCTTTTAAAATTTATGGCTGAAATTTGTCTCTCTTTCAATCCATTCTCCATAGAGCAGCCATATTTTAAAATCTCAAATTAGATTATGACACTCTCCTTCTTAAAAACTTCCCGTTGTCCTTTAATGCCTTTAGAATAAAATTTAATTTCCTGACCTTAGCACATAGGATCTCTGTGTTTTGGCTGTTGCCCAATTGACTGACACTTTTTGGTCTATTCACCTCTCCAAACCCTGTTCTTCAAACACATTGCCTTACTTTTCATCCTTAGAAGACTCCAGTCCCATTCCCGCCTGTGTCTCCAATCTCATATGTTCTAGTACCAGATGTCACAGGTCTTTTAATTTTTTTTTTAAGATTTATTTATTTATTTTGGAGAGAGAGGGAGAGAACACGCGAGAGCAGTGGGTAGAGGCAGAGGCAGAGGGAGAGGGAGAGAGAATCTCAAGCAGACTCTCTGCTGAGCATGGAGCCAGTCATGGGGCTCGATCCCACAACCTTGCGATTAGGACCTGAACTAAAATCACCAATGAGACACTTAACCGACTGAGCTACCCAGGCGCCCTGGCACTCAGATCTTTAGCACAAATCTTTCCCTTGCAGTTAGAATTTCTGTGACCTCATAATTTAAATTAGACTTTATCCCTGTCCCACTGTGGGCTCATTCTATGATTCTCTAGTTCATGAACTAGTTTTATTTTCTTCATATGATTTATTGCTAGGTAAGATTGTTTGCTTGTTGTGGTCTGTGGCTTGCATCAGATTATAAACTGCTTAAGAGTAGTACATAGTTGGTTTTATTTACCACTAAATCTCCTGGGACATAGTATGTGTTCAATACATTTGATTGGATGAAGAATTGAAACCAAAACATTTCTTTAATTAAGAGTGAAATTATCATATAGTTGAATTTATTTTTTTTAAATAATATGTGAACTTAAAAATAAGATGTATTTTTACATGTAACTTACTTTTTTTGGATGTTATAGTAACTTTAAATTTGTAATTTTTGTGATAGTTTAATTAGTCATGTATAGTCTATGTCAGATATATTAATAAGATAAAAAAATCAAACATCACTATTTTTTACACAGTGTCAAACATTTAAGGATTTTTAGACAGAGTAGATTTATGGTTATCCAAGACAGGTGGCCAATAGGATAATCCAGTCCACAGAATACTTTGATTAACTATGTGTTGTCATATAGAACAGGCATTGACCAATAACCTCTAGAATCAGATGAAATCAATTTAAAACTGAAGGGAAGTCTTTTTGTTGTTTGAATGACTCCAAATGAACTCTATAATTTTGGTGAACATCCTTAGGAATACTGTGGAATCAGAGGTCTTGGTGCTGGATAGACTTTTGGGATCCTCTGCATTTCTAAGGAAATACTTGTTCCTGCTTCTCAACTTCTAATAAGTAAAATGTTTCCTTGGGAGTGGAGATGGGGGTGGCACTGAATTCCATGTTTCTTATCGTCATATTGAAAGTGCCACATAATCTTAACATTCTAGGAATCGAAAGTTCCTTCATAGACAAATCTTACCTCCTTCTCTTGGTATCTTCGTAGAAATTACTCAATTTTAGTCCTGCGCACAGCCCCCCCCCCCACCCCATTTCTGTGAATTTCCATAGCTGGCTTAGTCTACTGTGTTACCGGAAGGATGAAATATGAGTGTGCCTAGCAAGCATCTAAGCGGAAATGCTACTAGAATTCTAACTTGCTCTTGTCATTAGTTAAATGTTAAGCTCATAAATTGCTGTATGTTTATAAATATCTTCTTAATATCTCTCAAATTATGTGGCAGAAAACATCGTAAAATGGTACAGTGGCTCTTCATCTACCACTTTATGGCTTTTATTATTTAAGTAAAACTTGATCTTATTTCGTCATCTGTAAAAACAGAGAAAAGGAAGCACTGATGTCCAAGGTGATTTTTCTGAGGATGAAAGGAGATAATGTATGGAACAGGATTTGTTCCTCTAAGGTGTTATATTTTCATTGAACACGACTTATATTACATTGCATTTCAATTAATGCTTTTATTTCAGTTTTGCACCGTGGTGAGTGTTAGGTTATTAGATGAGGCAAAAGGTTTTATTAATTAATAAAAATAATAATAAGATATTAATTAATTAAATTTATTTAATAAAAATAAAAAGGTTTTATTATTTTTTGTGCATCTACCTCAATATTCAACTGTGGTCTTGGCCTGATATTTGAGAGAAACGAGCAAGAGAGCTGAAAGGGGAATAACAACATATCCAAAGTAGTCTTTAAAGAAAAAAAACATAATTTTAGGGTGATAAAATGAGTAATTCAGTATTTTGAGACTATTATTTAAAAGTGTGTTTCATGTACTTTTCTTAGAGAATTGGACAGTGGAAAGCAGTTCTACTTAGATCAGCTGTAATGCCCCCTGGCAGCGGGAGGTGTGTGCCAGCACCAGAAGGGAGGACAGGACTTGGAAGAAATTTTGCCTGGAGGCGGAAATGGAGCAGCTAACCAGCACCATTTGACCTTCCTGTAATTGTGGGAAGAATTGGGTACAGAGAGGAGAAGCACTCAGTGAGACGTTTTTGTCATGATCCTTCCGCTCTGGGCCAGATTTCACTTGCCATATGGGGCTCTGGGAAGAAACCAGCTCTCAGGTTTCCCTGACACAGCCTGGGGCACCTGCGTATCGATCAGCTAGCACATAGATATAGTGCTCCCAAGCCTCCCTAGGATCCCATGGAGTATGAAGGGACTCAGAAATTCCTCCACTCCCCAAGGAGGGATGAGGCAATTGCTGAGTCAGAGTGAGTAGATAGCCAAAGGGAGCCATTGACAGGGGGGAGAAATTCTGCTGTTGAGGTCTTTAGTGTAGAGCAGTTTTGCTTTGGAAAAAAATGAAAATCACAGCCAGTATTTTTTTTTTTTTTAGATTTTAAAATTTTTATTTTAAAAAAATTTCTGATGTTTGTTATTGACCTATACATGTCTTCATTAGAATCACAAGATATCAGAGGTCTCCCTTTCATTAGTCTATATATATATATATATATATATATATATACACATTTTTTTTTTTTAATCTTCAAGTTTTATTTAAATTCCAGTTAGTTAACTTATACTGTAATATTAGTTTCAGGAGTAGAATTTAGTGACTCATCACTTACATACAGTATCCAGTGCTCAATCACAAGTACTCTCCTTAATACCCGTCACCTATTTAATCTTTCCCCCTGCCCACCTCCCTCCATCAACCCTCAGTCTGTTCTCTATAGTTAAGGGTCTCTTGTGGTTTGCCTCCCTCTTTTTTTCCTTCCCATATGTTTATCTGTTTTATTTCTTAAATTCCACATATGAGTGAAATTATATGGTTTCTCTGACTTATTTCACTTAGCATAATACACTCTAGCTGTATCCACATCAGTGCTAATGGGAAGATTTAATTCTTTTATATGGCTGAGTAATATTCTATTGTATATATATATATACCACCTCTTTTTTTATCCATTCATCAGTCAATGGACACTTGGACTGTTTCTATAATTTGGCTATTATAGATAATGCTGCTATAAACATGGGGCTGTGTGTATCCCTTTGAATTAGTGTTTGTGTGTCCTTTGGGTAAATACCTAGTAGTGCAATTGCTGGATCATAGGGTAGTTCTGTTTTTAACTTTCTCAGGAACCTCCATACTGTTTTCCAGAGTGGCTGCCTCCGTTTGCATTCCCACCAACAGTGCAAGAGGGTTCCCCTTTCTCCACGTCCTCACCAACACCTTTTGTTTCCTGTGTTGTTAATTTTAGCCATTCTGACAGATGTGAGGTGATATCTCATTCTAGTTTTGATTTGTATTTCCCTGATGATGAGTGATGTTGATCATCTTTTCATGTGTCTTTTAGCCATATGTACGTCTTTGGGAAAATGTCTATTCATGTCTTCTGCCTATTTCTTAACTGGATTATTTGTTTTTTGGGTGTTGAGTTTGATAAGTTCTATACAGATTTTGGATACTAACCCTTTATCAGATATGTCATTTGCAAATATATTCTCCTGTTCCATAGGTTGCCTTTTAGTTTGGTTTATTGTTTCCTTCACTGTGAAGAAGTTTTTATCTTGATGAAGTCAAGAAATTGGAATACCAATTTTTTTTCCATACTACCCTTTTCCAGTGTCCGATATGGTAGATTACTATGAATAAGAAAAACATATGAAGAAAGATTACCTTTGATTTTCTAAATGCTTCCCTGATAAATGCATTTTGGTAAATAGATTCATATTAGTGTAGTCTTCCCAAACACAAAAAGAAATCATTCTGTTTTTATTTTTAACAATTTCATCAAATGAACTTTAAAGTTAAAATTAGAATTAGTTGAAGAAAAAAGAATTTTAAGAAGAAATGACTTTTAAGGAGAATAAAGTCAAACATAATCTGACCACTTACAAGCTCTTCATCCTTTCTTCTACTTACTTGTTTAATTTTTAATATTAGTTTACTTTTTTAAAAAAATTGCTACAGAATATAGAAAGCTTTATTTGCTGTATACTTTTATCATTTTCTAATTATTATTATAAGTAGAAATTATTTAATCTTCCTATTCATCAGTCCATTTGCCTCTATTATAATCAAGGAACACAGAGTTAATTGTTTATTAAAAGATCCCTCTAAGAAATGCCGTCTTGTGGATGTTTGAGTGTAGCTGAGTAAGGTGGGTTTGTTGGTAAATTCAGCAATTTAATAACTCAGCATTTTGATTTTTCTAAATGCTCAGCAGTTCCTTCCCACACAACATGCTGCAGTATTTGTGAGTCTTTTCTGAGCAGGAACAAATCCTGCTATCCTCTTAATTTGAATAGCCCCTCACTTCACATCTCAGATCATTTATCTGATACTCTCAATTCAACCTGCTATGGAGACTGGGATGGTGGTATGCATATTTGAAATCCACAGATAAATGAATTAATATATTTATTCAATAATTCAGTTTTTGCTAGACATACTAATAGAGTAACTTTGAATTTTGCCCTAAGCACCTGGTGCAGGTACTAATATGTAAATAAGCAAAAGAACAGATCCCAGAGGAAAGCAGCAGTGACAGCTCACAGGAAGATGTATCCCAGCATAATGAAGAGCTGGAAGCATCTCATTGTAGCTGCAGGACAGAAAAGCATGTTATAGATCTGTGAGGATGAGGCAAAGGAAAGGTTAATTCTTATAAGATCATCTTTCTCTACACTAACTGATTAATAGTGAAATGCACTAGAATTATTTAACTTATGAATATATAGAGTTTCAATTTTGGATTTCTCCTATAATTTGAGAATAATCTTATAGATGACACAGGAAGACCTCTTCTACGTAAAGGTACTTAATTTAAATTAAGATATTCAATTTAAATTAAATTAGTTCTATTTAATGACTTTTCAACTGTAGCTCAGTATTTTAAATGCTTGGGGGTAGAGAACAATGGAGAATAAGAAGATCCAGAAGAAAGGATAAGGGACTACAGAAAATGATATTGTATGTTTGCTGCAGTGAATTCTTAATAATGGTTATAAGCCTGAGCATCAATATAAATTGAACACAAATCCAGAGATGAATTTGATAGGACTTTCGCTTTTGTGGAGATATTAGATTTTTTCATTGAAGCACACGTTTATCTAGCACCCACTATGTGCCAAACACTGTAAAAAGGTGAAAAAGGTGTTAGAGACAAAAGGTGAGTGAGACAAAGACATCACGTTCAAGGAACTACAGTAGACTAGGGGAGAGAGACCCCTAATAATGCTTACTGGGCATCAGGTTTTATTCTTAGAGGTTTATATAAATTAACTCATTTGATTCTCACCCTTATTCTGTGAGGTAGGTACTTTATTCCAGTCTTACCAATGAAGAAATTGTGACACTGATCACTGAGGTTAACTTGTTCAAAGTTTGTGTGGTTATTCTACTAGTCAGGAGAGGTGAGGCTGTGTTGTTTCATCTAAGAAATAACAGGATCATAAAGGTTTAAAGAATAAAGATCTATCAGGTTTATTTCCTTTCCTTTTTTTTTTTTTTTAAAGATTCTATTTATTTATTTGATGGAGAGAGACAGCAAGAGAGGGAACACAAGCAGGGGAAGTGTAAGAGGGAGAAGCAGTCTCTTCTCTGAATAGGGAGTCCCACGCGGGGCTCAGTCCTAGGATCCTGGGATCTTGACCTGAGCCGAAGGGTGATGCTTAACCCTAGCACCGCTATCAGGTCTATTTCTCGTGCATGTGTGCTACTGTCGTATGGTTCAGGAAGTCCTCTTCCAAGTGGCAGCTCAGAGATCCAGGTTGCTTTCATACTACAGCTACCATAGTGCAACCATAGCATCCGCAATGCCTGGTTCTCAATGTCCTCATGGAGGGTTTAGGGTGACTAAGGGGTTGCTTAAGGGAATTATGACCAGCCCTGCGATTGGTGAACATCATTTCCCTCATACCCGTTGGCTGTATCCGTCACATCATTTTGATTTAGTATAAAGGAATCTGGGAAATGTAGTTGCCTTGTGCGCTCGCTCGCAGGAGGAAATGGATTAGTGAACATCTGACAAGTCTCTGCCACAGTGAATGAGTAGCCCAGTCAAGCTGTCAACTTCGATGGACTTACAGGGCCCACACTCTTACCCAAGAACTGTTCCTTATGAGGAAACATTTGTAATGCAATGAGTGAAGTCAAGCGAAGCAGGGAAATAAACACGGGAGAGCAACAGGAGGGCACTTTGTAGTTAACAAGTCCTTATCAAACTCATACCACAATCACACGCAACACAACGAAGTTCAGCATTTGTCCTGACTGCCCGGATGACGTGTTAACACTGCACTTTGTTGGTGTGCCTCAGGTTATGATCCTGGGAGTCCTGGGATCAAGCCCCAGATGGGGCTTCCTGCTCAGGGGGAACCTGTTTCTCCCTCTGTTCCTCCGAGCCCTGCTTGTGTTCCCTTGCACTCTCTCTCTCTCTTTCTCTCTATCAAATAAATAAATAAATAATCTTAAAAACAACAACAACAACACTGCACTTAAAATGAAGTGGTTTCTTTGTAAAGGGAAAATAATTTTTCAGTTTTATTATACTGTTGTTTATATATCTTACCCCCAAAAGGGAGTGAACTCTTTATGCTTTTTACTCTTATTCAACTTTAAAACTAAACAAAATTTACACATGAAAAATAAGCATTTCTGACAAACCAATAAAATTCAAATGTACATTAATTTAATATGACAAGTAAGGTTGTTTTGCTGATACTAAATTGCATTTCCCATTGTGACTATGATTTTGATTGCTTTGTTGGCGTTCCTTTGATTTTTGGCATGATCCAACTGCTGGTTGCCCTCTGTGGCTTCAAATTTCCTACCATTTTTTCCTGTTTTAATATGTGGGAAACATTCAGTCACGTAGCACTTTCTGGTATCATTTGGACTTCACTTGGCTTTGGTTCAAAATACAGTATTTACATGTAAAGTTGGGCTCTGTCTTGTAGTTATTTGCCTGTGGCATCTAAAGTGGAATTGCCCGCAGGCAGCTTAATTACGAATAGAAATGCAAACATGGGCACCAAAATTGTCTAACAGAACTCAGAAGTGTAATGGATATCTTTTTAGTCTGGAACTTGACAGATTTCTAAGAATACTTGGGGACACGCAGGGACCTGTGAGCAAACTGATAAGGAAGGCCTTAGGAGGTGGCTCTTTAAAACCGGAGAAATAGCTTCAGTTGTTTTTCTTAAAGAAATAATGGGGAAGAGTTTTTGCGGAAGACTTGGAGCAGCTCTCGTGTTTGATCCTTGGAGGAGGCTGCGTGTAATCTCAGCCCACCTGGAATCTGATTCTTCATTTCCAGTCCTGGCATTTCATTGTACCTGATTCGTAAACTTTGTGCTTATTTGACATAAAATATTTTCTGAAATACATATGAAAAATTGAAAAATGGGTTTGTTGAGTTGACATTGTTAAATTTATAAATTATAAACAATGCTAAAACCTGAAATTTTGATGGATACCTGAAGTAATAGAAATTTCTAGTCTAATACAAGTTCAGGGTCTTTTATTTTTAGAGATCTGAATTTCCTGAGAGCAAAATAATGTATTATTCTATGAAACAGGAGTTCAAGCCCAAATGAGAATTTAAAGCAAGTACCTCCATTTTATTCTTTTTTCCCTCTGTTTCTGTTCTACTTTTTTTTTTTTTTTTTTTAATATCTCATCCCTCTCCTACTCTCCCTTTCTCTTACTCCTCCCTCTCTCTTCATTTACTTCCATCTGTAAGCGGGGATTATGGAATGTATATTATTTGTCAGGCATTATGCTAAGTACAGGTGATTCATAGATGGAAAGGAACCAGTCTTGAATTTCAAAGAAATTGCAGTCTGTTAGGGAAAGTGGATAGAAAAACAATCCCTAAGGTACTGAAGGGATGAGCTGAGTGCTATATTGCCAGGGGAGGAAACAGCTAAATTTAAGGAGAGACAGTTAAATGAAGGTCAGGAGGCTAGACCAAGATCAAAAGGGCAGCTAAGAGCTGTCTTTTTCTTCAAGAATGGGTAGGCTACCCAGGCGGTTGTGGAGATATTGGGCAGAATGACATTGTAGCACACAACACAGATTGAAGAGTTATATGCACAAGTGAGGATTAATTTTTACATAGGTAGCCTGTAATTCTGTCGAAACTGTTATTGATGGTATTGTACTTTCATGTCCATTAAAAACAACTGAAGTATTTCATAAACAAGGAATTATCTAGATCTTCTCCCCCAAAGAGTCTAATTAGATCTGTATCAGGGCTGAGGAATCACCATTTTTTTAAGTGATTTTTTATTATATTAGTCACCATACACTACATCCCCGGTTTCTGATATAAAGTTCGATGATTCATTAGTTGCGTATAACACCCAGTGCACCATGCAATATGTGCCCTCCTTACTACCCATCACCGGTCTATCCCATTCCCCCACCCCCCTCCTCTCTGAGGCCCTCAGTTTGTTTCTCATAGTCCATAGTCTCTCATGTTTCATTCCCCCTTCTGATTACCCCCCCTTTCTTTATCCCTTTCTTCCCCTACCAATCATCCTAGTTCTTATGTTCCATAGATGAGAGAAATCATATGATAGTTGTCTTTCTCTGCTTGACTTATCTCACTTAGCATTATCTCCTCCAGTGCCGTCCATGTTGCAGCAAATGTTGAGAACTCGTTCTTTCTGATAGCTGAGTAATATTCCATTGTATATATAGACCACAATTTCTTAATCGGGAATCAGCATTTTAAACAACCCTGGCTGTTTCTGAAGCAGGTGGCCAGGGACTATAGATTTAACAACTCTGTCACATTCTTTTTTTAACTCTACCGTATTTTAAGTTGCAAATACATTGAGAGGCCTGCCTTTGTGTTTGGGTGTGGGAGCCCAATATAGTTAAAATCACTCTTCACAAGAGAAGGAGAGGCCTCAAGTGGGTGGGGGCTGCGGGAACACATTGACGGAGATATAACTGGGAGGAGAGCAAAATATCAAGAATTTGAGAAATGGGAGTGCTTCCTGAAGTGAAATGAAGTGTTAGAAATTGTGAAAGTCATGGTAGGGCAGGGGATAAAGAAGTTCTAAGAACAGGAATTTATAATGGTTGACTGGAAGGTTTTTTGTTTGTTTGTTTTGGGTTTTGTGTGTGTGTGTGTGTGTGTGTGTGTGTGGTTTTAATACAAAACCTCCTTTGCTCCACCAAAGCTTTAGTAGAGACCACTGCACATACATATATTGCCTTGTGTGAGTGTTTTTTTTTTTTTTTTTTAAAGAAATTGAGAAAGATGCTCATCAGTGATGTGCTAGAGCGAGCCTGTACCATCATGGATGACCAATTTTTAAAATTTCAAGGATTTTGTGAGATGATTGTTAAACATAAGCATTAGTAAAAATTAACTTATATAAACTTATAAGCAAGTAAATACCACTAAAAACAAAGTAATGAGCGTATATCACTTTTTAATTATTCTACTATCTTGTACTGTTTATCATTACTTTAAAGATTATTGATGTCAATTGTATCTATCAATTGCATATCTTTTCCCAACTCTGCATTCAGTGACCTGATATCTTCAAATCATCATGGTGGGAAAATTTGCAGCATGGTAATTGTCAAACACTACAGAGAAGACAGGTTTTTTGTTTTGTTTTGCTGTTGGAGAGCTGGTTTTAAACATTGACCAACACACCACTTAGTGGACTATTTTCCTTCTTCCCTCCATCCCTTCCCTCTATCCCATTTTGCCTTTCCTCCCTTCCTTCTTCCCTCCCTTCCTTCCTTCTTTCCTTTTTCTGTCCTTCTTTCCTTTCCTTTCTTTCCTTTTTTGCCCATCTAGTATTCATACTCCTTTCCTATGGCTATAATATGCCTATTTTGCTTCTGGGGATTACCTACTTACACTAATGGTGTGTCTGCTTTGGATGACATGATACAGTTTGGATGACATGATACAGTGAATAATAGGATTTAGGGTAAACCAATCCACACATTCTGTCCTCAGCCACAGATAAATCAAGGAAATATACTTGACTCAAGTCAGGCTAGTCACAGTTGAAACTTCTGCTTGAAATTCCAGGATTTCTATCAATCTCTTCCTCTGAATATAAATCTCCAGGGTAATAGCTTAGTGGTTGCTGGAATTAATTTAGTGGCTAAGAGGGAAGATGGCTTGAGAATGAAGCCAAGACTGAAAAAGGAACTAAGAGCACAGAAAGTAAAGTGGGCCCTGATCATATCATTTGAGCCCTAGATTAAGCTACATCTGGACTATTCACCTCCTTGAGCCAATAAATTGCTTTTTTTCTCATTAAGTACATTTGGGAGTGCTTTTTTGCATTAGTTATATAAAACTTTTAACTGAAACAGACTGAGCCTTGTGTTTTGGTCAAAATAGTACAGAACAGAGATCATTCCTATGGGCTGGTGAGATAATCCACAAAGTGAAGAAGGAAGAATTCAGACAAAGTCTGTGGTGATGGCAAGGATACAGGTGTGGAAAAAACTGAGCTTTCAGACTTAACAACTGGTAATGATCAAATTACTTACTATGCTTAACTTTACTCTCCATTAGTACTTGGCCTTTTAATAGTAGTTACTTTTCATTTTATTCTTATGCACTTACAGAACCTATATTTCTTGGTTCATTTTATGTATTTTGTCTGAAGAGTTAATTAAAACAGAAATTTCTTGAAGCCAAAATCTGTATTTTTTTTTGTTGTTTAGCTTTTAACTTGACATCATTGAGTGTTCAATAAATGCTGTTGACTGACTCACTATATCTTATTGCATCTTAGAGATATTTAAATTTCAAAATTGTCCTGTGTTTCCATTATTTATTATAGGCCTCCTTTGAAAATTGTATATAACCCTCAAGTGCTTCAGTGATAAAATGGATAATAAATTGGGCAAATTAGATCAATAACCTCTATCTGTGATAACTTATAAAGAAGGAGCTTAAGGGAAATGATAGAAAATAAATTTTCCTATTAAGAAGTTCATGCATTAAGTGGGACTTAAAATAGTTTATTCCTTGGGTGACCATACATTCTAGTTTGCCTCTTATGATAGTGAAATTATTAATAGTACTCCCTTCTCAATAACATCTAGTTTGGATGAGAAATTACATTGCCTTGTCATTATTCCAATAGTTCCCAAATGTGGATGATGATCTGAATTCTGTGGGGACAGTATTTTTAAATGTATAAAAAATAATGTAAAACACAATAACAGTAACCCCTATACCCACAACCAAAATTTGACAAATGTTAACATTTTGCCATATTTTCCTTAATCATTTCTTTTTAAGAAAAAGCAATACCACAGTTAGAATTAAAGAACATCTTATACCAGTTCCACTATCTTATCAGCCTCCCCAGAGATGAGCTCAAATTGTTGGCACATGTCCTGACTGTGCCTGCATTTATAATTTGATTATGTATATATTAAAGAGTTAGATTATAGTAATTTGCATTTAGGTTAGTACTGTTTATGGAAAAGTTACTAAAACAAACAAAAACCACAATATATGCTATTATGGGAACATTTTTAAAAATGTGGATTTCTGAGCATGTTTCTGGTATATTAACTCAATGTTTTGGGCTTTGGACCAGAAATATACATTGACCCCAAAATGATTCTGCTATTACAACAGCTTTGGAAAATTTGATTACTGTCATATCCCACACTAATTTACAATGTTTATTTAGATTTAAAATACCTAGGGGCGCCCAGGTGGTTCAATCAGTTAAGCGTTCAACTCTTGGTTTCTGCTCAGGGCATGATCTCATGGGTCCTGAGATAGAGCCCTGGGGAGGCTCTGTGCTCAGTGGGGATTCTCTCCCTCTGCCCCTCCCCCACTTGTGTGCACTGGAGTGCATTCTCGATTTCTCTCTCTCAAATAAATAACCTTTAAAAAAATATTTGGTTTGATGGGCTAGAGATTCAGTATTGAATATGAGCACTAAACATCTCAGGATGAAATCTGACAACCTAAACAGGTCAATTTTTCAGTGATCTTTTAAAATATATTGGTATATTTTCCCTTTAGAATATTAGTATATTAGTCTCACATTCGTTTTCAGGGGTGAGATAACTATGGAATTTATACCTATTATTTCAATTCCCAAATGACAGTGAGCCAACTAAATTGTGTAGTAGTTAGCACAAGACACACATTTAGCACAATTTTTTAATATATTAAAAATTAAATTTAAGGAATACTTACATGATTAAGAGCTGATACATAACTGGATTTCCGAGAAGGCCCAAAACATTTTGGAAACCATTAACTGATTCAGAGACTAAAGGTAGAGAATATACTCTTAACATAGTGAATAAAGAAAGGATGATATGGAAGGCACCAACAATGGGCTTTTAGAGTAGAAATAATGAAAGTAGAACATAAACTATAAACCTAAGTAAATTACAGATTTTTGGTATGCACTGAAAGGTATCTTATTTCAAAGAGTTTGCTAAACTTATTAAAATCTTTACGGTATTATATATTTGACTGATTGAGTGTTTGGTCTTTCTTTAATCAAAACTAACTCATCTGGTGTGCTATGATTATATGAGTGTTTATACAATTGACCTTGAGCCCTAAAGCAAATTGTGGATTTATTTCTTACAATGGTACTAATGGTAGAAAACAATTTAGAAGATAAACTTTGAGACTCTGCCAGAAAATTTCAAGTGGCATATTTTAAATATTTACATGTGTATTTACATGAGACTTCATTGATAAGAGTCTCACCACCATCCTTCATCAATCAGGCGTCAATCAGAGTTAATTGGAAAGACAGGGACACATTCCCAAAATTTCATCAAAAGATTTAACAATGTCACTCTCTGTTTCTAAAAGTTACAGTGAATTTGGCACCTCATCTTTTTACTTAGTCTTTTGGAGTCTAAAGATAATAGAAAGGGAATAATGGAATGGATAGGATAATTTGGGAAGAAATTGTGTTTGCAACCGAGCTATCAAATAAATCACCCTCTAAGGGAGACAACAATAGAAAAGATTTTGTTCTAGCAATTGGATAAAGATAAGCATTCAAAATGAGACAACCAGGGCTGGGGGTAGATAATAGCTTGTCCATCAGGGGCAATGTTGCCAATTAATGCTAATAGCATATAGAATTTCACAATATTGCCGCTGGCCATGCTTAGAATATTGTTAACATCAGTATGCCTATCCTTTATTAAACATCTAGAATGAAAAGGTGGGGAAAAATTGAATCAAACTTTTTTATTGAAGGTAAAGGAGATTTTAATGAGAATCACTCTAAAAGTGCTTTAGAAGAGAAAAAGAGATGGCTTCACTGTTTTCTTTATTATGCAGAGAGTTCTCAATTGTGGACTGACAAAAGTTTTGACCCCGTTAACCTACTAATTAAATATTACAAGTGCCTGGGTCTGTTTGAGCACTGGAGATACAGAAGTGTTGAGGCAGTTGAGGCCACTGCCAATTATAGTACCCCATGGTAAGCATGCAGGATGCTTTGAGAGCATGTAAGAAAATTATTTAACTCAGGCTTAAGGGTTAGGAAATCTTGCCAGTGAGAGACACCTCACTGAACTGAAAGAACGGTTTTGAGTTAAGCTAAAAGAGTGGTGATGGCAGCATTAAGGTTCCTGGTAAATTTAACGGCGTGCACAAAGACCTGTAGTAAGGATAATATGCTTAGATAACTAAAAGAAGTTTGGTTTGATAGAGTCTATGAGGAGCAGCAAACCAAAGTAGTTAGGAACATAGCTGATAAATCATGCAATGTTAGATAATTGAATTTTATTATAGAAACCTTGAGTAGATATTGAGGACCAGGCACGATAAGGCTTGGGTTTTAGAGAGATTTCTTCAGGGAAAAATGGATTAGATGAAGGCACAATGGAGTCAGGGGGAGATTTCAGTGGTCCAGATGAGTCTAGACAAGGGTAAGAGTACTAGGCAGGTTTGACAGATTTCAGGGATAGTACTGATAGATCTGGGTGATTAACTGGATGTGATCAATGATGAGGGAGCAAAAGGAACTAAGAGTAACATCCATGTTGAATGTTTCTGTAGGTGGGTGGGACTATAATATAGAGGTGCCCTTGAATGTGGTAGAAATTATCAAAGCAGAAGATTATTTGAGAAAATAAAAATTAAGTATAAGTCAAATCTTTGTGACAGGAGTTAGTTGCATTTAGAATCTGATGTTCATAGGAGTTTCTTGGGCTGGGGTTAGTTTCATGAGAATCACTAAGATATAGATATTAACTAGAATTGTAAGAGTGAGTGAGATGTCTCAGTATATAAAAAGAAAAAAGATAAAGACTCAGCATAGGCTTCCCCTGAGATAAACTAACAAAAGCATTTCTAAAAAAGGAAAAGCCTAGGGATTTGGAACGAAGAGTTGAAGTTAGAAAATGCCAGAAGAATCGGGACATGTAGAGAGATTTGTTTGTTACGGGGTGGGGCTGCCACAGAATGGCATGAGGAGGGAGGGTCAGTTAGATACGGGGAGACATTGAGTTGCAACAACTAAATCAGTTTATGTCTATGATACTAAGATCAGAGCAGGAAGCCTGTTGAGATTACCTGAACCCATGTTCTGAAAAGAGTACGTCCAGTGGTTCCCTGGCAGATGAGTTTGATGTCCTGGTCTCCCACAGGTGCTTTATTTTCAGAAACTATGTAAAACTTTGACAAACACTAGAACCAGAATTCTGATAAACAGAATCAATTTCATATTTCCATTGGTGTGGTTTCAGTATTTCAATGGTCACAGTCTAAAGAGTGTGTCTTTAAAAAAAAAAACTGTGTGTCTTTTTATGAAGAACAGGATAGCAAAGCCATCAGGCAACAAATTTCAGAGATTTAGTCAGTCCTATGAATTTTTAATATAAGGGGTTGAATGATTTTATTAGAAATTATGACCACCAAGATTTTCATGTTTTCCCTCTTTCTGTTTATAATAATACAAAATAGGATTGGTATTTTTGTTCTTTACTCTTAGTATTTTTTTTTTAAAAGATTTACTTATTTATTTTAAAGAGAGAGAGAGAGAGAGCAGGAATGGGAGGGACGGAAGGAGAGGGAGAGAGAGAATCTCCGCATGAGCTCGGAGTCCGACTTGGGGCTCTGTCTCACGACCATGAGATCATGACCTGAGCCGAAACCAAGAGTCAGATGCTTAACTGCACCACCCAGGTGCCCTAGTCTTAGCATTTTTCCTAAAATTTTCTGAAATATATGAATTTAAAAATCACCATTCTTCAGTAACATGTATTTTTTAAAAAGTAATAATAATCATCACCCAAGAATCATTTTTGTTGTCCTGCTCTTTGAGAATCTGAGTAATAATGACACTGGAAAATATATGGGAACTTAAGTTTGCCAATGAAAGTTTTAGTTCCTAAAATACATTGTGCTTGAAGATGAGATCTGCTTCCACATAAAAAAAAAGTTTTCTAAATCATTTTTAAATTATAATTCACACTTTGATCTTACATTTCCAGTTTATCTTTTGAAATGTGCATTGTTGTTGACAACAGACTGTACCGCCTATCATAGCTTAAATCAAGGGACTTATTATTTGTATTATCTGAGAATTAGGCATGAAGTTTTCATTTCTTATAAGTGTATAATAGGGAGATAAAGATACTTGTGTTTTCAGATTAGTTGGCACAGCAACAAATACTAGAACTGATCTGTGAAACTAATGAGACTCTGACAGATATTTTCGCTGAAAATTAATATTTTGCTTTTTACAATAGACTATATTTCTGTTTCCTCCAGTATATTTAAATGAACTCTTCTGTTCCTTGCAAGAAGCATTAATAGTTTATGTACGAGATTATATATTAATATTTAGACCCAACGAATTTCTTGCATTTGTTTTCTTGGTGTATAAATTAGGACAGAAACCCACTGTGACTGACCAAAGTAAAAATTGAACTGCAGAGACCCAGTGGCTTATTTTGTTCTTACATAAAGTTGGATGAAAGTCAAGCAGCCTTTCTTCATCTTTAGGCTGCCCCATGTGCAACACATGGCACCTGGGATACTGCTCTAAGGAAGAGAAGGAACGCCAGTGGTAAACTACCTTGGCCAGGAAGGATCATTGCTTACTTCTGTTGATGGTCCATTGACCAGAACAGGTTAAATAACTGCAACTTACCTACAAAAAGGCTGGGGAAAGCAGAGAAAAACAAGAAATACTTACTGAGCACTGACTGCTTTGGGCACACTATGGGGTTCATAGAACTGGAGGATAGTTAAAGAATCCAGATTCTAGAAAGCCTGGAACAAGGGGATGTGGGAAAGCAGGGATCTCGAGGAAGGAAATAAGTCCTTCTGCTCTCTTCTGACTCTTTCTTGCTTGGATCACTCACCCATGTAATTGTAATGATTTCTTGTGTTATTAAATTGATTTATAGGAACTTTTTATGTATACTGGATATGAGTCCTTTTAAAATTATGTGTTGCCTGTATATCTTTGCATTCTTTGGCTTGGTATTTCACTACCTTAATTTATTAGTAAACTAATTAATTTGATGAACTAATATTCTTAATTTTATCATTTTCCTTGATAGTATTATATGTAACTTATTTAAAAGCTATTTTTTGCATAAGAATATGAAGATATTCTATATTATTTTCCCAGAAGATTATTTTCCTTTTATATTTATATCCACAACCTCCATGAAACATTTTTTTTGTAGGCTATGAATATAAATCCAATTTTTCTTTTTACTATTTAAGAATATCCAATTTCCCAGCGTCATACTTTGAAAAGAGTATCCTATATTCATTGCTCTACAGTGTAGGTTTTTTAAAAAATCAAGTGTTCTTTTAAATAATGCACAGGTCACTTTTTCAGTTCTGTTCTATTAATCTATTTTTCTATCTTCATGCTAATACCACATATAGCTGTACAGCTTTATAAGGCTTAAACTCTGGGGAGGCAAGTTTTACCACTTGTCTTCTTCAAGGGCTTCTTTGGCTATCATTGGCCCTTAAACTTTCTATTTGAATGTCAGATTATGTTTGTCCTATCACTCATTCTTTCTCTCACTCTCTCTCTCACACACGCACACGCACGTGCACACACACATACATTCTATTGAGATTATTGGGAATGTGTTGAATCTGTGGAACCTAGTTGATAATGGACACCTTTAAAGAATTAAATCTATAAATACATGAACGTGGTATATCCTATTATTTTGTGGTCTTTTATTTCTGTCAATAAAAGTTCAATTTTATTAATAGAGGTCTTGCACATCTAATTCCACGTTTATTCCTAGATAGTTGACTAATTTTTAAATGATTTTCTATGATATTCTCTGTAGCACTGTATTTTTATAGACATTCTATCAGATTAAGAAATTTTCCTTCTATTCCAGTTTGCTGAAATTTGGATTTTATTAAATATTTTTGCATATTTTGAGATTATATGATTTTCTCTTTATTAATGAAGAAAAATGCAGCTTTGAATCTACCTCACATTCTTGGAATTAAATGAACTTGGTTGTAATGTTTTACCATTTTTTACATTACTGTTTTTAGTTTGCTAATTTGTTTAGGATTTTTGCTTGGGGTTGTGATTGGCCTTTAACTTATTTCTTTTACTGGTTTTCTCACCTTTTTTTTTTTTTTAACTTGCAGTTGGCTAAACTCATTAAGTGAGTTTTATTCTAATCTTTGAAAAAGAACATGTACTGGTATTCTCTTTCTTAAGTGTTTGGTAACATTTATCAGAGAATCTCTCTTGGCACAGATTTTCTCATTCAGTTTTAAGTTATAGATCCAGTGTCTCCCACAGTTAAATTCAGATTTTCTTTATCTTTTGTGTCATTTTTGATAAATTATGAAATTACCATGAACTTAATATATATTCATTTGAAATCAATTTGTTATGAAATTGCTTATAATTTCCTTATTAGTTTCCTAATGACCATAGGATCTGTAGTGAGGACTTTTTCTAAGCCCAATACTGCATATTTGTAGCTCCTCTCTTTTTCAACTTCACTAGAGGTTTGTGGATTTTATGTTTAGTGGATTTTTTTTCCCAAATAAGCTACTTTTTATAGGACCCACAAAGTATATTTTATTCATATATATATAAATTATATATATTCTACTTTATCTCTGCTTTTTTTTTTACTTTGTTTCAGTCTATTTTATTCTTTATTTTCCAATTTTGAGATGAATGCTTGACTCACTTTTTCCTCTTTCTTAATATATATACATACATGTTATGTGTTTTCAGAAGAAACACATCTTCAAAAGAACACATTTTAGTTCATCTTCCTTTTTCAAAATATTGCAGATATTTTTTATTTCTTCAAATTTATCAGGAGTGACTGAAATAAAAAATATAATTGAGTCCCATCATCATGTAAATGGCTTTAAGAGACAGCTGGTCAGATGAATATTATTGCTTCTCATTTTCAATCAGTAAATAGTTGCCATTGATAAATAGCTAGCAGTCCGTCAGGAATGCTCAAGTTATGTTATATAATACAACATGACTGTTCACAGGGTGGGGGAGAGAACTAGGAAATAACTTATGCCAACTTCTTGATTTCATCATACAAGATAAGCACAAAGGCACCACTCATGCCCCCAAGAACATTGGACCATGTCCCTTTGAAAAAAGCTTTGGCCCCTTCATCATGCTCAATCTTCCCCCAGCAGTCAAGCATGTCAGTTACTTTGTGTCCTGACTGCATCATCATTTGGCGATGAACAGTGTCAAATGGCTAGGAAGTCAGCCCAGCAGCCACCCTGACAGGTTCTGTGATCATCCAGCTGATGAAGTTGTGCGTATTCTTGGCATCTAGAAGCACTTCCTTTGCAGTGTCATAGATACTGAAGTAGGCAGCTCAGTAGGTAATGCCATGCACAGTCACATTAAAGCCTTGGTACAAGCCCTTAATCCCAACAAATGTATAGATCTCAACCAGCTAGTCTCTTCAGAATCCCCTTTCAGCCCCAGCTTTGCCCACATCAACTGCTAGACTGGTACGGGCAAAATTAAGAGGTACATAAAACACAAGGATGTGACCCCAGGGGTACCACCTAACATCAGATTCCCTGTGAAGTAGGGCCAAAACTGGGTTCTCTTGTCCACACCACCCAGGAAGTTCTGCTTGATTTATCTTTGAAGGTGAAGTTGAGAGCTTGGGTGGGCAAGTGTCTGGTGACATTGGCCAGGTTACCATGCTAGAAGGACAGGGCTTCATGCTCCTTGGGGGTGTGAACCATGCAGTCTATAATGCCCTTGTATTGCTTATCTGCATGATTTGCTTGCGGGCTTGCTGCACCCGTAGCAGAAGCTTGACCCACTGGAAGTGTGCTGCCATGGCCTTGGAGATGGCTAGGGCCATTCTACCTGCTGGGAAGTCCTTGGTGAGGACAAGGTCCCTGGCATCTGTCACGTTGAAAGGAAAGAGGAGATGGGCAACTGGGGGACTGTGATAGGAACCAGCCGGGACTCCAGAACTCATCTTCTAACTTTGATATCTAGTATTTTCATTTTCAATAATATTAAAATATGTTTTAAATTTTCCATTATGATTTCCAAACATTTGGATATTTTTACTTTTTGTTATTGATTTCTAGTAAAAGTTTATTATGGGCGGAAAATAAACTTTTCAATTCTTTGAAATATTTTGAGACTTGATTTATAGGCCAGTACACAGTCAATTTTTGTTTTGTTTTTAAAGTTTTTACTTATTTATTTTAGAGAGAGTGCATGAATGGGAGGAGGGGCAGAGGGGGAGGGAGAGGGAGAGAGAATCTTAAGCAGACTCCACGCAGAGCCCAGGAGCCCAACACTCTGTCATCCCACAACCCTGAGGTTATGACCCCAGCAGAAACCTAGAGTCCCACCCTTAGCTGACTGAGCCACCCAGGCACCTCACAGTCAGTTTGTTTAAAAAAGGTTTCATGCGTACTTGCCCAGCAGGTGCATTCTGCAGCTGTTTCATTATCATGGTGGTTCAAATATTCTGCTTTTCCCCAGTTCTTCTGTTATGTACCTAGGGAGAGATATTAAAAGCTTCCACTATCATCATAGATTTTCCATTTATCCTTGTACTTATGTCAATATTTGCTTTTTAATATTCAAGGCAAGTTATTAGATTTAAGAAATTAAAATGTTTATGTGGTCCTGGCAAATTAAACTCTTATCATTATGAAGCGATCCTCTTGATTTCTAATAATGCCTTTGCCTTAATTCTGCTGTCTACTAATATTAATATATCTATGCCAGCAATCTGTAGCTCTTTGTATAATAAATTTTTTCTAGCATTTAACTTATAAATCTATATCCTTTATGTTTAAATTATTAATGTTTAAATATTTTTCTATAAACAATAGGGATTTAAAAATACAACTGACAATTTTTAAAAAATAGAACATTACTTTTTATACTAAAAGTAATTTTTGAATTTAGACTTTATAGTTTTTATCGCAGTGTGTTTTCATTTGTTCTATGTTTATTTCTCTTCTTCCCATTTTTTGAAATCACTGCATCATTTTTTACCCCTGCTGGATTAGTTTAAAGATACGATCAATTTCTGTTTAGTTGTTATTACAGATATTACCATATGCTCCCACGACTTATCAAAGCCCTAGGCTGATAAATTGTTTTGCTCCTCCCAGGTAATATAAGGACTATAGAGCAGTTTAACTTCCATAAAACCCCACCAGCCATGATTGTACTACATTTACTATGCTCTCTCAAAGAGTGTTTTTCTGCCTGAAAAACTTTCTTTGATATGTTGTTAAGGTTGGGGCTGTGGGTGTTAAATTCACCAAGTTGGTTTTTTGTTTTTGTTTTTCAACCTCAAATTGTCTTTGTCTAGCCTCATTCTTGAAAAGTATTTTCCCCACATACTGAATTTTAGGTTGGTAAGTTATTTCTCTGAATCCCTTGAGAGAAAATTTTATGACATCCGGTTTCTATTCTTGCTCTTGAGAAGTCAGCTAAACATCTAATTGCTCCTTTTTTGGAGGTAATCTTTTTTTCTGTAATTGCTTCTACCTTTTTGTTTTGTCTTATCTTTTCTCCCCCTGTACTTTTTGTGTAATGTGGTATGTATAGATTTTGTTTCATTTACCTTCTTGAGATATAACAGACTTCTCATCCATAATTTCATCAAAAATTACATACCACATTGTACTCTCCAAGATTCTAATGAAATCGTCATTACAGCTTTTATCTTTATCCTACATGTTTCTCTCTCTTTTTTATTTCCTACTCTTTTTGGATGCTCTGTGCTTCATTTTAGTTAATTTCTTATTTTTTTCCTCTTAAATTAATTGTCTTCTCAGTTGTCTCAGTCTATTGGCTGTAGCATTTATCATACTCGTCTAGAAATTCTATTTGATTTTTTTTCAGATCATTCAATCATTTTATATAATGGCTAGTTTCTTGCTTAAATATTCAAGTGTGACATTCCTCTTTATATTTTTTTAAAGAATGTTTATCTGGGAGACAGGGAATGAGTGGAGGGAGGGGAAGGGGGGAAGGGAGAGAATCCTCAAGCCGACTCCCTGCTGAACACAGAGCCTGATGTGGGCTTGATCCCTGGACCCCGAGATCATGACCTGAGCCAAAATCAAGAGTTGGACACTTAATGGACTAAGCCACCAGACACCCACCTCTTTATTTTTAAACATCACAAGCATAGCTGTTTTATAGTCTAGTTACAGGTTACTACAGTGTTTATAGTTCTTCTGTCTCTGTGTCTTCCCCCAACCCCACTGCTTATTTGAACAAAAAATTATAATAATTTTTTGATGATAAGATATTGTTTTCTTCCTTCAAGAACGATTCCAGACACATAAGGACACTAAGAAGTCAGTTTCTCCTTAATCTGATTTCAAATTTGAGGTTTTCTGGTCCATCCAGATGATTTGAATGCTGGGTACAGTAGGGATAGTTTAATTCCAGTTAATCCTCTAGGGTATAACCATTTCAGTATCTGCTTAGGGTGGTGGGGATGATTTAGTAGTTCCCCAACTAGAGACCAAGTAGATCAAGATTTTTGATCTCCTGAGTCTGTGAGGCTATAAATTTTTCAGCTCAGCCTCCTGATCTCATCTTTGATAAAGAAGAAGACCTTAGAGGAAAAGCAGCCTGAGTATAGGACTCACTTCACTTCTCTGGATTCCAAAGAATCTGGTTTTACTCAGCCTGCTAATTCTTACGAACTTATTCTTACCTAGTAAAACAAGAATTTTGTTTTTAATTTGTCCTACTTGTAAAGTTGGTTTCAGCAGGAAGGTTGGCCAAAATTACCTGGATACTCATTATTGAAAGTGGAATTATTTTGGAAAATTTAATTTTCCTTTTGCAAAGTGCTCAGGCATTACAGGGACTCATTGACATCTAGGGATCTTAGATATAGTTTGTATCCTTACAAGGACCCAGGTCCTTAACTTCTGCTTCCATAGGCCAGTGAAATCTATCACAGGAAAACCATTGAATCAAGATCACAGTCAGTAGCCCCTAAGACTATAATGGTAACTCTTAGTAAACTCATCTGTTATTTTATATTCCTTCTCTATTTATATTCCTTCTTATTTATTCAAAGTTTATATTCTTTATTTTATATTCCTTCTCTATTTATATTCCTTCTCTATTTATTCACAAGGGGAATCCATCTTGCTTTTTCTTTCTCCCTCCCTCCTTTCCTCCTTCCTTTCTCGCCCCTTCCCTCCTTCCTTTCTCTCTCTTTCTCTCCTTCCTTTCTTTCTTCCTTTTCTCCTTTCAAATAATTCATACTCCAGGAAAGTATCTTCACAGACCCAAATACCCAGACACTTGAGTAGTACAACACTCTCAGGAGAAAGGTAGCAAATTATTAGATTCTTATTATCATGAAAGACGAATTTTTGGAGTAGAGTATGGGTGATACCATTTAGTTAGAAGAGTGATCTTTCTTTTAAGTCTTTTCTTTTGCAGTTTAACTTCACTGCTTAGTGCCTGTGCTCTCGGATGGGATGCTAGAGAGCAGCATGTATAGGAAGGAGTCTAATCAGGTTGATTAAGGTGAATGGTCACTAAAGATATTACTTAATATCATGATTGCCATTGTTTTCATAAATACAAATACGAATAGTTCCTGTATGGAGTGTTCATATACCAGGCACTCGGGTAGACAGATGGTACACAGTATTTTAATCCTTAGACGTTAGTGTTATCTGTTCAAATGGGGATCCAGAGGTTCAGAAATTTTAAGTGACTTGTCTAGATCCAAATTGAGAATGGAGTTTTTCACTTCTCAATCTGCCCAAAGCAATCATTGGAGAAACTTTACTATTATCTCAGGCTAAAAATTCAATGTTTGGGTGGTGAAAGTACTATTTTACTGTTATCTGGCAGTGATGGGGATGGAGGAAAATGGAGAGGCTCAGCCAAAGGTGCTAATAAAACAAATGGCTTGAAGTGCATACGGTTAGTCTTGGTCTATACATGTATTCCTTATTTATTGCCAAGTCTTCCAACTCATCTGTGACATGTTCCATTTTTGTGCATATTCTCACTCTTCTAAACTTACGTTCAATCCTGTTTTCACCTGCATCTACCCCAGATTGAAGTTTTGTTGGCCCTGCATCCAAGTAGAGACAAGCAGCCATTTCTTGTTTGTTTCTGTAATTTGGAACTGTCCTTACTCAGCTTAGTGCTTGGGGCTCAACAGTGGCAGTGGCTGTGAGGGGATGGTACCCACAAATAATAGATCAGAGTAGTCCTGGGTAATAACTTTCCATCTTTTCCCCCTCTGGCTACTGTAAGTGATGGTGGACCTTAGGAGCTAGGATGAGTGCTCATCTGTCTTAATTCTCTTTGACAGCATAATATGTGTTTCTCTAGGCTGTATTGTACTTACATTACTGAAAGTTGATTTCATGCCAGGAGGTAAATATAGTGAACGAAAGTAAAGTGTTATTAGTTTCATATATTTTATTTAAAGAAATGTAATTATAATTCTTGGTGTCACCAAAATAAGTTTGCAAAGTTTAAGCTTGCCTTTGTAAACTTCGCTTTTTCTTAAAGACTTCTAGATGAAATTACAGTGGTTCTCTCAAGGTGGGAGGGTGTTGTAATTATATACTGCAGTCCACTCTCAGTTGTCTGTAATTACTGTGTAAGTTATTATTACAAATTGTTGTTAGTAGGCATGATTTTTATGATTTGGCCCTATGAAATTAAATGTTTCTTTTAAAGGTTACATCTCAATCACACTATCATCTATAACAACATTTATGTGAAAAGAAAACAATGTAAGGTGAGAACAGTACAATATTTATCTTAGACATTCATAAGTTTTACAAAGAAATCTCTGAAGACTACATCTTCATAACTGTATCCCTGAAACAATCCTACTCTGTCATCCTGCAGGTTTATTTGTCTGCAACTTCACAATTCAGGGAAGGACAACTTTGGTAAACATCCTCTAGCAGTTGATGTTTTGGGGAACAATAAACCTAAATCTTACATATTGCTTTACTTTAGCTCCAGGAAGATATTAAATATTTTGACAACAGTCTGCCTTTCTTTGGCATTAAGTCTTTGCTTATATGCTACCCCAACAGTTATATTAGTAGCTGTTAAAATGTGATTATATTAAGCTGTTTGTATCAAATTGTGGGGTGCCTTACAGTTTTACTATTATTTCCATTTTTATGCATACAAGGAAGAATACTCTCAAGCAAACCATTGGCAGATGTTCCTAATTTCATCACCGGTATTGTTTTTAAATGTTTCAAGGAAAATGCTCATACCATCTAAGTAGGAGACGTTCATCTCAGCCCAAGCTGTGAAAGCAATTGATAAGTTTCTATTAGCTATAGGATTTTTTTATTTCATAAATCTTACATGGCAGGAATATTAAAATCTATAACTAAGAATTTGTATTTATATTCCCACTGTGGGTGGAAATTCTGCCCCTACCCCCATCCCTAAGAGTCACTCAGAACGAGTGGTTGAAAGAGATAGCTGAGTAAAGTCGTCTTCATTTTTGCTGACATAATGGGCTAAGTCTACCTAGTATATACAGTGTATTCAGAGCTCTGAGGAATTACTTTGCTTTGGATTTAAGACTCCTAATTTAAATGGGTGGTAACTACAGCAAAAAAAAAAAAAAAAAAAAAGTGGATGTCTCATCCTCATAATCTGGTTTTAACATCCAGTAACCTCTGGATACAACTCTAACATTATCACCAAGAAAAAAGAAGAAAGGGAGAGAGAAAATATGTGTCTATTCTATATATGACTGTGATTTGTGCTGATTATATACATATAAATGTAATCAAAATATAGGTAAAATATGTGTAAGTGTGTGTGTTTTAAGTGAACTAAAGGGTGCGCTAACTTCGTTTCAGTAAAGAGATTGAATTTGGAACAGCAACTGCAAGAGGCATCTGTACCTCCCTTTGGTCCCAAGAGGCCAATGAATTGCAGGACATAATAGGTATTTCCACCTATGTGCCTTTCAATTCTGATGTGGGCCCTAATCTTTCCAATTCTCCCAGAAAGGAGATATTGCTTTTGCTTTATTACTTTGACTAGAAATGTGGTTTTAAAAGCCTTCACTTGCCTTTTTCTTTTAAAATAACCTTTACTTCATGGGTTAGGGAACCAGTGTCATGATATTGCCAGCCTTCTGAGATCACTATGAGCACAATTCAGGTCAAACTCGACTTCTGATTTGACCCTCATAAATTCCCACTGTCACTGCTAGATCACCATAATATCCTGTGTGGCCAGCAATTAGTTGTTAGTTTAGAGCCTTGTAGTAGACAGAATAATGATCCCCCAAAGTATGTCTTACTCTCAGCAACCTGTGGGTATGTTATGGAATTAGAGTTGTTAGTTTAGAGCCTTGTAGTAGACAGAATAATGATCCCCCAAAGTACGTCTTACTCTCGGCAACCTGTGGGTATGTTATGGAATTAGAGTTGTAGATGAAATAAAGATTACTAATTAACTGACCTTGGGATGGGAGCATAATACTGGGTTACTCAGGTAGGCCCAATATGCTCACGAGGGTCCTTATAATGGAAGAAATGCACATGATCGCGTCAAAGTGTGATATGAAAAAGTCTTGACCAGTAATCACTGGCTTTGAAGATACAAGTGGGCCAGGAACCGAGAAATATGGGCAGCTTTTAGAAGCTAGGAAAGGAAGAAACTAGATTCTCCCCTAGAGCCTCCAGAAAGGAAGGAAGTTTTGTTGACATCTTCATTTTAACACCCATTTCAGACTTAGGACTTTCGGAACCGTAATTTTGTGTGGGGGGGTGTATACTGTAAATTTGTGTAATTTGTTATAGCAGCAATAGAAAAACTAAGTCCGAGACCATGTCAAATAAATCTTTAAAAATCTGGACATTTCTCTTCCCTTAACTCATAATCACCTTGGTTGATAGCAGTAAGCTCTTAAAGCCATAGTACTTCAAGATATGAATTTTGGGAAATACAAACGTTCAACCCATAACACAGCCTTTCTAGAGCCGGGATTAAGGGATGTTTGGGTGTGTTGCTCATAATAAATCTATTCCATCAACTTTATGTCATTTAATCTTTGGAACTTTCAATGAATTTTGGGTACCTCAATTTCATTTATAATAGATCTCAAAAATATCAGCCAACCATTCAAACAAAAGGTAGAATCTTACTCTTTTTGAGCTTATATATTGAAGTTAGTCTAGTTAAAAACAGCTGCCTCTCCAAGGTTTTTGAATTCTTCATGTTTCTCTTAGTCATCTGTTACAACAGCTCCTTGGTCTGTTGGCCTTCACATCATTTCTTTCTATGTGCCTACAGGCTTAATAAAATTAAATAACACGTTCTTGCGTACTATTGGTTAATAGTCCCATCTTCTAAAGTCAACTGGATCCTAATTACCTTCAAATCAGAGGAGTTAGTTAAAAATAATCCAAATTTCCTCAACCACTTGGTTCCTAACTGTCATCTTGGTCAGTGTGTTTCCTTGAAAACCACTGAATCCACTGCAGCTAGTTTTGCAGGTAGGGATTTACTGGAAAGCGTGGATTACCTGACAAAAGTTCTAGGAGGATCAGGGAACCACGTCTTCATGGCACAGGAGCAATGAAGATGTAAGGGAACATCCAAGTGTCGTGTGATGATTCAGACAAAAGCTTCTATTGTCGTCGCTTGCTTTGAGGGACTCATAAAGGAGAGAGAAAATGTAAAGGTTGGAATGGCTTTCCTGTTTGGTTTTGCTGAGCTTGAATCTGTAATATGATATCTTTCAACAAAGTTGGGAAATGTTTGTCTATTTTATCTTCGGCTCACATGTATGTTTACCGTTTTGATGTTCCACAGCTAGCCAAAGCTCTGTCCATTTTTAAAAGTCTTTCTCTCTTCTTAAGATGAGATATTTGGTGTTGATCTATATTTGAGTTTGCTCTCTCTCCGTCATTTCCATTTCTATTGGCATCCAGCTAATGAACTTACTTACACACTTATTGTATTTTCACTTTTAGAATTTCCCTTTTTTTTGGTTCCTATATCTCTGCTAAAATTTGTTACCTTTTTAATTCATTTTCAGCATGTTTTTCTTTATTTATTATTCATAACAACTTTCTTAAAATCCTGTCTACTAATTCAAATATCTGACTCATCTCATGGTTGGTTCTTTTTGAGTTTTTTCTTTGACTGGGTTGTACTTTCCTGATGCTTCAAATGAGGAATAATTTTGTATTTGTAATCCAGGCCTTGAAATTTTGAAATTTTGTTGTGGAGACATTGAATTTTTTTATAGTGTTGATGTTTTTTATATTAGCAGGAGATTGTTTGAACTCAAACTATAAACTCTGTCTACTTGGAAGTGGCTCAAAACTCAGTTTCTTACTTTGATCTTCAGTTGGGCTGCTTTGAGTTCATCCAGCTCACACATGGTTCAGGGTTTGTGCAGAGATTTAGATCAGTCTGAATGTAGAATTTGTGCCTTGACTCTAGCTTTTGCTTTTTAGGGGTTCCCCTTCTCTGGTTCCAATTTTGCGTTTGTCCAAAAGTCTTGCATTTAAAAAGAATTTTTTTTTAGCCCAGAAAAGCTTCGGGGTTTCTTTCTTTTAAATTTAAATTCAAGTTAGTTAACGTAGAGTGTAGTATTGGTTTCAGGAGTAGAATTTAGTGATTCACACTTACATAGAACACCCAATGTTCATCCCAACAATTGCCCTCCTTAGTGCCGATTATCCATTTGGCGCATCCCCCAACCCTCCTCCCCTCCAGCAATCCTCAGTATGTTCTCTATAGTTGAGAGTCTTTTATGGTTTGCCTCCAGGTTTTCTATCAGAAATATAACGATTCTGCATGGTATTGATCAAAGCTTTCCATCAGAATAATGCCTTAAAAATGAAAATTTGTCTTGTGCCACCTTTTTTTTTTTTTTATAGTGTTGACTCACATTCAAAATCTGTTTACTTACTCACTGGTATCTTTAGGTGATTGTTACTACTGGGTTTTTTCTTTGTTGTTTTGTCCTATATATTTCTTTAAAGATTTATTTATCTATTTTGGAGAGAGAGCATGGGGAGGAGGGGCAGAAGGAGAGGGAGAGAGAGTCTCAAGCAGACTTCACACTGAGCACAGAGCCCGACAGTGGGGCTCGATCCCAGGACCCTGAGATCATAACCTGAGCTGAAACCAAGAGTCAGACGCTTAACAGACTGTGCCACCCAGGAGCCCCTGTCCTATATTTTCATTGGAATTTACAATTGCCATCTTTAGGAATTTCTGTCCAGTTGGAGCACTCTTGGTCATAAAAAAATCTAAATGTGCCTATTTTTTTTAAATGCGAATGTAGGCTCATTGCCTAATTTTTGAAACATAGCCATACCCATTTGTTTACATATTTATTGGCTGTTTTCCTTTGAGAGGGCAGAATACAGTAATATGGACAAAAACCATAGGGCATGGTCACAAATTCTAAAGTATTTACAATCTGGCTCTTTACAGAAATAATTTTCTGACTCTTGTCTTAAGCTATTATTCAGAACATGTACTTCTTTTGCGGGGATGGGTTAGGGTGGGGATTTTAGCATATCGATTATCTGGTTTCCACACATATGTCATACAAATGTCAGTGTTAGTTGAGTAAAAGTTATGGGTTTCAGGGGATAGGAGACCAAAAGGGTCATTAATATGTACCAAGCACTGCAATGATATTGATTGGGTTCTAAGTGCACACAGAATTGCTGCACAGCTCAACAATTGAGTTCAAGGTGAAGGGCATGCCCTATCTAAATATTTTATTAATACAGATATAATTCTAATATATATTTTAAAAAAACACAAAATGTATGTAACACAGCATTGAAAGCTCTTCATTGAAAATGGCTAAACAAGGAAGGAAAGAAAGCTTGGAAAGAAAACTCTAAACTATGTTGGAAAATATTCCAAATGTAATTATGATTAGAAACTCAAGAGGGAGTGAATTTCTTTTTTGTTTGAATTCCCTGCTAATTGATAAGGCAATTGAGATTGAAGTAACAAGGCCAAAGCAAAATTTGTTTTTTTAAAATGTGCTCTGTAACTAGCTAACTTTCAGTATGTAGGGGGGCCCAATGTAGACAAACTTACATATCAACATTTGTATAATTTTTATAAGCTTTGAGATGACAGCATACTTGTGGAGTACCTGTGCTTGGCACATGATAGATACTTAATAATTTTAGTAGTATTTTTTTAAAAGATATTATTTATTTACTTAGAGGAGGGGAGGGAAGGCAGAGAGAGAAGGAGAGAGAATCCCAAGCAGGCTCCAGGCTCAGCACTGAGCCCGATGTGGGGCTTGAACTCACAACCCTGAAATCATGACCTGAGCCAAAATCAAGAGTCAGACACTTAACCGACTGAACCACCCAGGCGTGCCTGTAGTAGTATTTTTAAATATAATTATTTTTATTTACCTCCAACACCATGAAGAAATTGCTACCATTCCCACTACTGCCCTGAGATGGTCTCACTTGTAAGAGATTATGTTAGACAGAGTCTAGGACAGTCTGTGGTATGTATTAGGTAGGCTTCCTACCTTTCTGGTTTTTTTGTTTCTCTTGTTTCACCCCTGGGGAAAAAAAAATGCTTGTGAAGCCCTAATTCATTTATCAATTGGCTTGATATTGACCCAAAAATGAACTCTTATAAAGAGAATTACACATGTGCACATGTGTGTGCAACAGACCCCTGGTTCTTCAATTAGTGCTTTTAAGGGAATGATAGTAAACACTGACTCTTTGTGAAAGTCACACAGCTTTTAGAAGATGGATTTTTTTATGCCACCAAAAGAGCTAATGTATATGTCAGTGGCATTTTGCAAACAAATGAACAGTGCTTCGGAGGCTGCTTAATTTGAAATGAGAGAAGAGATGATAGGTAGCACGCATCATATTAAGTTAGACTTACTAGCTACTGGGTGATAAAATATAGTTTAGGCAGTCAGTCAGTTTTGCAGCATATTTTTAATATCTCCAGATATTTGTGGGAATTGATTGCTATTATTTCATTAGGTAACATAATTGCATTATTTTAAGGTTGATATCATAAGCCACAAGCACATTTGAAAATATAAGAACTAAATCTTAAAAGGTGACCTTCCATCTTAGAACATAGATAAATAGTAAATGAGCTCTATAACCTCGAACATTTATGTTTCAGGGTAATTTAATAACAATACCCTTAACTAAAATACTCAAGTGTGATACTATATATCACACTTAGAGGTATTCACAAGCCTATAAGGGTAATTAGTTACTGTGACTTTTCCAATCCTACCATATTAAATTCAATTAATCTATCATTGATTGAAAGATACTTGGTTTTATTAGATGTTTTCTAGGTATTCGCAGTCAGTAACAACACTTGTATATTCGAAGTTGTAGCCTGGAGAGACAAGTCTTTATTCATTTCCAAGATAATAGTTGAGACGTTATATTTAGTTTTTATGAAGGTTGTTGGTTGGTCAAGGTCGGTTGTGTGTGTGTGTGTGTGTGTGTGTGTGTGAGAGAGAGAGAGAGAGAGACAGACAGACAGACAGACAGACAGAGAAACAGAGAGACAGAGAAACAGAGAGATGGGGTGGGGGGTAATTTTGCTAAGATCCTTTTAGTTTGAAAATACAGAGCTTTCCTACCCCATCCTGCCAGTTTTTCAGGTGGCCTGTTATCTCCGAGAAGGCAGAAACTAGATTTTGATGTTTACAATACCTGTGATACTTTGCACAGCATTATGTTCTCATAGATATTAATTCTGATTCCAAAGGAACAGCAATCAATTATTAAAGCTGTTACAAAGTAAAGAAGGGAAATACATGGAACAAGAATTTGTCTCAATTACTCTAAATGGCAGTCCTCAAGTGACATCGGGGTAGTGTGTCTTATTAAGAGCTACAGCTTTGGACCCAGAGATGAGCTTGAATCACAGCTATTCTCAGTTTCTTTGCTGAGATGGCTGAGATTTGCTGATACTGGGCAAGGTAATTATGTTCTCTAACTCTTACTTTTGTTATTGATTGATGGGAAAAATAAAAATACCTATTGTATTGGTTTGTGTGAATTATTATTCCTTTATGTATTTGTGTCATGATGTCTAAACAACAATTACAGTATTGAAAACGCCTTCTGTCCCTAAGATGTTTGAGGAATGTATAGCACTCTGCCCACCATGTGGCACGGAGAGAGTCCTAAGGACATAGCCCCTGCTGCTGCTGGCTGCCTACCAAGTAGTCATCCCTCCGTTCAGTCTTGCAAACAGAATTCTGATTTTATTCACATTTGGGGGAAGAAATGTACTCTGCATGGGGCATGACTAGTGGTTGATCTAGTCAATTACACTAACACTATACCTTTTTACCTGATTTAGGATTAACCGTGTGATCCTGTTCAGACTAAACAAACGTAACAGTAACTCTGCTGAGGGACTCTGGGGAAAAGGTTTCCCTGTGACTGGAAGGAAGGGGTACATAAGAGGTGCACCCCTCCCTCCCTTCCCACCTTTGCCTTTGAACCCGGTTGTATGCGACTGTGAGGCTTGCAGCAGCCTCAGGTCATCATGAGGGTGGAGCTGGGACAATCATAAGTGATGGAAAAGCCTGACGTGAGTGAGCTGCTGGATTAACCTCCGAATTTCTTGTCATTCAAGATTTATGAATATAACCATATGTTTAAGCCACTGATAGCAGGTATGCTTTTACTTAAACCAAAGCATTTTAAGTTTGCTGCTATAGTTCAAATGTATTTTCCTATTAAATTCTTTCTTTGGGAGATCCCAAGTGAAGAAAGAAAGGAATAATATCCCCAAATGCTTAAATTTAATAATTGATATATTTCGTTTATACATTTATTCAATACATGTTTCTTAAGCTCCAAAAGTGAAACAATTTTCTAAATACTGAGTGGGGTTTATTAAATGAAGTAGGATAGTTAATAAGCAACAGCACTTTGTACTGAAATTCCAAGGGCTTAGAAGTACACCAGAATGGAATTTTAATCGGGCATTGCAAATAATACGATTTATCACCTTTGGGACAATACTTACTTTCTCAGAGTCTCCAAAAAGTGAGGATATGGTGATCCCTACCTACAGTATCACTTAAAAGATTGGTGATTAATATTATTTATCACTAAGCACTATCTCTAACCACAATAAATAATAGTTAAATGAATGAGCAAATGGTGTATTTTCTCATTGGTACTAATAAGGATATATTTTGCCTAAAATTTAGTTCTCTTAAAAGAGTGGAACAAAATTCACTGTAGAAAATATCACTTAAAACACCAGTTATTAGAAATTTAAATAAAATTGAAATGTGTATGGACCCAAGGCCCTTCAGAAGGTACATCTATGCTCTGCTTGTTGTCTTGTAGATTTTCTCCTCAGCATAATATCGCGACATTAGCTACCTATCTTTTGCTTTAACAATTCAGGCCAAAATGAAATTTATGTATATTTACTTCTTTTGTTTGAAAAGAGCTGTCTAGAATGTCAAATAAAATTTCCTCATTTTAAAAGTAAGGATGGCTTCTGATACAAGCTATAGTTAATGCACACAGGAGATGTGTGTGTGTGTGTACTTGCATGAGGCAGTCTGGGTGGGACAACAGAGTTGTAGGGCTCATAGGGAAGTGGGGAGACTGTGCTTCATCATAAGGGAAGGCTGCTGCCTGCCAGCTATCGCCACATGAGAACGTGGAAACTTCTGCCTTCCTCTACAAAGGCAACCATGGTCCTGTAGCCATAAATCATCACTCTCTTGCTTTCCTTTATGATAGTTTTATCTCATCTGTAGTTTTTAAGAGGAGTCTGCCAGTTTCACTGACATTAAATTAAGTGTGTATAACAGTGACTATTAATGAACATTAATATATTCTTTCCTAAGTAGAGAACTTTCAGAAACAAAAAGCTCTTTTCAAAATTTTCACCTATATTTTACTGGCATTTATGTAAATCAAATAGCAGAAAATTATAAACAACTAAAGAATTTGGAATCTTATTGAATATAGCCTAAAAATAAGATATATTCTCAAATCACTTACATAGTTATTAACAATAGTAATCCAGGCATACTGTGTGCTTGGCAATGTTGTAAGCACTTCATGTGTATTGACTCACTTAAACTCATATTACTGTTATTCCTATTTTATGGAAAAGGAAACTGGGACACAGAGAAGTTTATTAACTTGCTTAAGGGTACTCAGCTACTGAGTGGCAGATCTGCGATATGATCTGGGGTATGATTGAGGCACTCATCTATAGATCCCATGCTCTTACCTCTTATACGTTACTTGTAGGAGGTGAGATTTATTTTAGTAATCATTAGTAGGGGCTAATGGTCAGTTCTGAAATGCTTAGGGATTCTGGACAATTAAAAAATCAATAAGGCTTTGAATAAATATTGGTTGTTTGCTTATAGGAAGAAAGATCTTCCTAGGAACCTGAGTACAAGTGATGCTTTGGACAGGCAGTGTATAAACGAGAGTGTGCATTTGGGCAGGGCAAAAAGCATGAGTAAAGACAGTAGTGCAGGAGTGAGCTTGTAATATATTAGATATTAGGACATGGATGAAAATAGTCTCAGAAAAAATTATTTTTGTATCCCTCTGTTGTCTTTCCTCCTTTGCTGTCTCCATACTTTCCTATTCCCTTCAGAGCCTCCTCGTAATTAAATGATGTGAAAGGCTTAATAATGATTCCCCAAAAACGTCCACACCCTAATCCCCAGAACCTTTGAAAAAGGTTACATACTACGTGGTAAGAAGGACACTGCAGATGTAATTTAGAATAGAAATTTCAAAATAGGCAGATTATCCTGGATTATCTGGGTGGGCCCCAGCTTCTCCGGTGAGCCCTTAGGAGCAGAAAATTTTCTCTGTCTGGGATCAGGAAGACTCAGCAACAGCAGAAGGCAGTTGAAATGCTGCAGAAGGGAAATCAGAGTGATCCCAAGCCTGAGGGGGCTCAGTCTGCTGATGTTGGTTCTGAGATGTAAGAGTCCCATGTGAGTCCACTGGAGAGGGGCTTCTAGAAGTTAAGGTGTCCCTGGCTGAGAGCAAGGAAGGAAGGGGAACGAATCCTATGATTTTATGAAACTGGATCTGCCAACAGTATGAACGACTTTAGGCTGGATTATTCCCCAGAGCCACTATAAGGGATACAGCCCTGCTGACACCTTGCTTTTCATCCACGAAGAACTTCCTCAGGCTCTGACTTACAGAAACTGTGAGATAATAGTTGTATATTGTTATAAGGCATCAGGCTTTGTTGTAGGAATGGAAAATGAAAACAGATGATGTACAGAAGATTATATTTGGACTACAGGGAGGCAGGGCAAGTACTGTAAAATTTCTATCATTTTTCTTTATTCCTTACTTCAAATCCTGATAATAATGGGGATATGTACATGTGTGCCTGTATGTGCATATATGTACATACACACACAATCATATATACTCCCCAATCTTTTTCTCAGACTCAGCAGCCTGGTATTAAAAATTATCCGTTTCTACTTTTTTTTGGTCAGGACTTTTCACTAAAGGAATCATCATTCCTCAAAGTGCTTTAAAAATAGTAAATTGAGGGATACCTGGTTGGCTCAGTCTGTTAAGCTTCTGCCTTCGGCTCAGGGCATGATCCTGGGGTCCTGGGATGTGTCAGGCTCCTAGCTCAGCGGGGAGCCTGTAGCTCCCCCTGCCTGTGTGCCTGCATGCGCTCTCACTCTCTCTCTCTCTGACAAATAAATAAATAAAATCTTTAAGAAAATGGCAATTGAATAGGTACCTTTTCAATTTTTCCTCTCTGCACAGCAGAAGTTTTCACTTAACTGGGATATTTTTATCTGAGTCAATATTTAAAGAAAAGCAGTAGAATAAGGATTTTGTTTATTGAGAGTTCTGTGAGATTAGATTCTTTATGGATTTTTATATGGAGGGAAGGGAGAGGAAACAGTTTTCCCTGCTAGTATTTGGAATACAAAAAGAAAAGATTAGTCATGAGAAAGATACTGGTAACTCAGGTTGGTTGTAATTTCTAAACTGTTTATGCCTTTTGCCAAAGGAAAGGATTCCAGAATTGAATATGATTTTCCTCTTGGTGTATCTTTGCATTACTTTTCATATTCAAGGCTTTACCATGGTCTACTGCCCTCATGTGGATCTGTTTGTGAGGATTAAAAACAACTGCTTAATTAATGATAATACTAAAGTTAATGACTTCACCTTTTTTTCTTTCAACCATTGATTTTAGTTTTGTATTTATGAACATAGTAACAATTTTTGAGTATTTTTTCAACATCAAAGATGCAAAGTATATCTGAAAGAATTATTCTATCCAGATAAGTTTTCATCAAAAATTTAGAAAAATAACCACCAAACCTCCTGAGCTTAGGGCAGAGGCTTTATTTTCCTTCTTAATTGAACTTAAACTGGATACTTTTTGTTGATTAGCTATTTTGGTGTTGTCATTGAAATCACTAAAGCTATAGTGAATAGAAATGTCTTTTTGTGTGCAACCAAACTTTTAAAATGACTTGACACCAAGAGGAATGTAGAATCTGAAGTGCTACACGCTTAACCTTAGATCAAAATAGAATTATAGAGATTGTTAGATTGAGCTGAATTCTAAAGATTTGGGTTATGTTTATCTAATCTCTTTTGTGAATAGCACTGTTTTAATAAGTGTGCTTTATTTCATGTTGATTCCAGAATCTAGACCATTGATTACCTTGATGTTTAAAGAAAAAAATAGTTTAAATAAATGTACTACTCTGTTTAATTGTTCTATTGTCAAGAAAAAATATTTAATATCTCCTATTGATAACTGGAGCTACCACTTACTTACTGTGACTCCATGGTTCAGGCTAGTAGAAACCAAGCACTTTGCTCCACACAGACATAATAAATACTTATGATTTAGATTTTTAGATTTTATAAAGTATTTCTTAATATTTTAAGGTGATTTTAAGCATAATGCATCATCATTTGGGAAAAATTTTATGAAGAAAGCAGTAAAAATCACCTATGACTACACCATCAAAATAGCGTTAATATTAATTTTAAGACTTGTTTTATGTATATGTAATGGGAGAACATTTTGAAAGAAAATTAATATGATTTTTTATGCCTTTCTTATCATGAGATCTTCCTACTCAACCCAAGGTATTCTTTTACATGTAGGACATTATTACATAAGATATATAAAAAAGAAAGAATGATAATAAACTTTTGACATTCAAAATAAGATTGTTCAGAAAGTTTTCAAAACCAGTTTTCATAAAATAGAATGATTTTTTCTAAATTTATTTTAGCTTACATTTAACCTATCAAAGGGTAGATCAGAAGGGTTTTTTAAAAAGATTTATTTATTTATTTATTTATTTATTTGAGAGATAAAGAGAGAGACAGAGAGAACATGAGGGGGGAGGGGCAAGTGGAGAGGTAGAAGCAGGCTCCTCGCTGACCAGAGAGCTGAACGTGGGCCTATCCCAAGACCCCGGGATCATAACCTGAGTCTCCAATCCAAGCCAAGGATCTAATCCAATTTAAACTCAAAATGGGTGAGAGTAGGGAGGGCGGTGAGGTCAATGATTTAAAAATCAGGTTCTGAAAAACACTGAAGGCATGGAATTAAAATGAAGTGGTCACTCCAGGAGACACAGCTGTGAGCTTAGGCAGAGAGAAGGAGGGAGTGTGTATGTAGTTTACATGCAAGATTCATTTGGTTGCTATGTGAGGGTGTGTTGAAATAAGGGCCGGTATGCCAACAGGGCCAGGCCATTGTAGGGACAGACTGGACTCAAAGACTACATATGGGTCAGTAGGTGAATGAAAATACAGTAAGGCTTCAAAAATGATTTTAACCAATGAGGGTTATGTGGAAGTCATGTCAATAGGAAGGGCTACTGAGAAAAGGTTGAAGGGGTAAACAGGGCATGAGTGGTGTCATCTGTTGACACCCTCAGATCCTAACACAAGAGCCAGGCAGACAGGGGGTAATGCTTTCGAGCCCACAGTAGCCACTGGGGACCTTGCTGATGCAGTGACCCGCTTCTTCTGTTTAACAAGGTCACGCAAGCTTTTCTGCCCATATTCATCTGGACATCATCTTGAAGAGGAGAAGTAATTTAATGAGGAACAGAAATAAGACGGAGCTGAATCATTATCCAGAAAGACTGATTCACTACATTTTTTAAAATCGTTTAACTAAGGATGAAATCTGTAAATATAGATTTCCTGCTACCCAAAGGGGAGGGACTTGGGAGGAAGGCCATATTAGTTATTAAAGATCATCCAAATTTTAGTGTAAGTGACTTTTAAGCCACTTACATAGCAAAGATTAAAATATGTACCTGAATATTTATGCATCTATTGAAATATTATTAAGTATACAGTTGACCCTTGAACAACACAGGTTTGAACTGCGTGGGTCCACTTATATGTGGACTTTTTTTCAATAAATACAGCATGGTACTGTTAATGTATTTTATCTTCCTTACATTTTTTTTAATAACATTTTCTTTTCTCTAGCATACTTTATTGTAAGAATATAGCGCATAATACATATAACATACAAAATATGTTTACTTGACTGTTTATGTTATCAGAAAGGCTCTGGTCAACGGTAGACAATTAGTAGTTAAGTTTTAGGAAGTCAAGTTATACACGGATTTTCAACTGTGGGGGCAGGAGAGGGTGTTGCTGCCCCAACCTCTCATTGTTTAAGGGTACTATATATGGGAATACGCACACAGACACACATGCACACACATGCTAAGGAAATCCTGCTATTCTACCTAATACTATATAACATAGTAACTTTCTCCTTTCAAAAATTAAGTTTGAGGTCATATATTTAAAAGCACTCTTTCTATTGTGGAATGTAATTTATAAATAATTATAAAACATGTTTATGGAATAAATTCACACCTCAGAAGCCTACTATAGATTCCTTCTTAGTCATAATCATTTCTCTACTCCAAGAAGTATTCACTAACATGCCTTTATAAAAGCTATTCTCTTATTTTTATGTATACTTTATCACTTATATGTATTTCCCTAAACTATATGGTATATTTTGCTTTTTTTGTTCTTTATTTAATGAAATTATATTGTGTGTAATTATGAATGAAATTTCAGGTACATAGTATAATATCATTTGACTATGTGACAAGTTTTTATTCATCCTATTATGGATAACATGAATTTTCAGTACTTGGGTATCACAAACCAAACTGCTCTAATCATTCTTATACATCTATATCCTATGCAAAACAATGTGCATTTCTCTAGGGTATATAATATCTGCCAAATTGCTGTAACACAGGGTATGCATATTTTCCACTTTATTAGGAACGGCAAATTATTTTTCAAATAGACTAGACCAACCACATCATGCTTAGTAGTCCTTGAAACATTTTAACTTGAAAGATACTTTGTCATTTGTGTTTCTATTTCTTTAGCTGGGAATATAGGTTGTTTTCCTTTATATATGATTACATATTATGCTACAATGAATTTCTTTGCAATTTATACACTGTACCAAAGTTTCTGTTTTTCCCTCTAATCAGTTCTTAGATTTTTAAATTATTTTAATCAAGAGTTTGATCAGTTTTGTGGTTCTTAATACAATTTTTATGCTTACATCCACTATATTTTTGTAACAGTTTGCATGTATCTATACTCCTTATCCATCTCATGGAGCATAGTGCTGTTATTAAAAGTCTGTTGTACAGTGACATCAAAGAAGAAATAGATTTGGCAGAATCAAATACACCATGTATATATTTTTTCTTTTGTATGTCAGCCATTTCTTATAAACAGGGGTGTTTCCCAGTTTCCTAGAGTAGTAGAAATGCTTTTTCTACCCAAATTCTTTTCATTAGGACATTGAAATTATGTTAGTCTGAAAACAATTTTTTAAGTGTACATGATTTCTGGGATTATCTTTCATTCAAGAAAAAAGGATCATATTAAAACTTCCACGATCCTGTTCTAATGTACAGATGAGTCAAGTGTTCCTGCTTTTAGGACTAGAGCCAAGCAAAGCAATAAAGGTAAAGTGTGTTTATATAAATAATCACATTTCTAAGTGAACTTTTAGGGTTGCTAAAACTGAAATATACCTGGAAAAAATGCAAGTTTAAATAATTCTATATATCAAATATGCATTGGTTTTCTTGAACATATCTTAAAAGTTTTTTATACCCATATATTTTCTATGAAATTCCCTAAGATTTTATTTCAAAATATCTTTCCTTTTGGATGCACAGTTATTTTTAAAGGGTTAACCATGCAGAAAAGTAAGTTGTGAATCAAGAATAACCACACTGGGAATTAACCTCTAAGGGAAAGGCAAATCTACTGAGACTGTGCAAGACGGAACTGAACTAATGCCAGTCCATTTTATTTGGATTGAATTGCCTACAACTGGAGCTGCATTAACTAGAGCCCTTGATTTCTTTCTCTTTTTTTTCCCCTTTAGTAGTGGCCTGACTGATTTGATTTCAAGTTGCCTGGGGTTTTAAGAAACAAAATCCTCCCCCATTAAAACTGCATGGTGTTTATGACCACCACAGGGATGGTTTAAAAAACAATGAAAAAAGTTGACTTATGAAAAATAAAGCTGGCTAATTACAGCAAATGGGCTTAATTTAAAAACCACAGGTGCCTCTTTTATAAGCTTTTGTTGAGCTCTTGCCCATAGCATGTTTATATGACATGGATCAAGCCGAAATCTTTGCTGTGGCCAGCTTTAAATGGGAAACATTTGGTTCACCTCTATTTACAGTTCAGACCACGTATGATGTCATAGAAATGTTAAAACCTATAAAAGCTTGTTTCTGCCTTGAAGAATATTGCATCTGCTTCATTATTTATGGAATTTAAGTAAAATGATATCAATTAATGCCCTGACAAAAACCTGTTTGCTATATATTTTAATTGAAAATAAAAAGGGTTTACTCTGGAGTTCATATTATTTTACTTTTAGAAATCTGCAATATGAGAAGTATTAAGATATATTTAGTGAAAACAGTTTTGCTAAAAAAAAAAAAAAAACTTTGGTCATAGTGGAGATCCATATGCTTATAAGTAAGATGTGTGTGATTTTATAGTCTAGGACTGAAAATGTTTCCTCAGGTATATGTATACATTCTCATAATTAACATTTCACTTGCAAGTTTATTTCATTTAACTTGGTTATTTAGCGATATTCATCTCTTTAGTTATATAGCATTTCTTGCTATAAGGACCTTTTAATCACAGAAGGAATGAGAATATCTGTTTTGTTTTGTTTTGTTTTGTTTTTTGGTTTTTTTTTGCCTAACTCCTGACACATATATTTTCTTGATATATTTTTTGCGAATGTGATAAGCTTTCAAATCTCCTTAGTCTAGGTGCTTAGAGTTTAGGTTAGTTCCTTGGGGTCCTCGTATTTCTAAATCAAGCAGGCATCTAATCTTTTTCTTGTTCTTGAGTAGTTAGAACTTTTGGGCTATAATCAGAGATTTAGAATGAAATCACTAAAAGAGAATCAAGGAGGAAGCCAATGAGTCTCATAGATTACTCTCTTGAAATTAACCCAAAAAAGTAAAAAGCACAGCCAAACATATATATTAAATGTTGCCCATTACTTTTCAATACAAACACTCTATAATAAACAAATACCAAAAATTCACTAAATAGCACCATTTCACGTACCATGTTGAATCTGTGCATAGATTGAAATGAGTTATGAAATCCAACTTATAATTAGAGGTGCGCATCTATTTTCTTTTTATATTTATCAGGAAAAAATCCATGTAAGCCATTTTGCTTTGATTATCTTTTTATATTAGTTTTACAGTTATATTTGGACAGAATGTGTTATATTGCAGAATGAGACCCTCAGGTTCTTCATCTGTTAAATCAAGCTGACACATGCTTTCTTGTAGAGTTCTTGGTGGAATTGCAAGGACTCAGTAAATGGTACAGTTACGTTGTTGTTATTGCATTAATCTATAAATTTATAGCACTCTTGTCAGAAAAAAAATCACTCTGTTGTGCAAAAATATTTTCTTTATCAACAATTACTAATTATATGAGCTTTGGCACTCATGTGCAAGTCTAGTATGTGCAGATATTGGTAACAGCTATGTGACACAGATTTTACTATCTTTTCAGGAAAACTCCACAGAACTTTATTTCCGTCAAAAGATATTTCCATCCTCATTATTTTATGTTTCTAAAATGGACAATCCTGATTATTGAAGAAAGATAAATAGGAGATTTTCCCATTATCACAATCAATTACTATCTGCATAATAGCAGATAGAGTTTATTTAGTACCCACTACATTGCAAATGCTGTGCTGTTGTATAATAAACACATTATTTCCGGCCCTTACAACACAAATATTATCTTCATTTATGATAACGTGAAAGTAAGAAGTGAGGAAGTTTTGTAATTTGTCCAACGTGACCAAAACATGAACTGAATACAAGTTTGGCTGACTTCTGCTTTCCCGATTTTTTTGGAAACACTGTCATCATCTTTCATGGAGGTGGGCTCAACTAGCTAATTGATACGGATAGACTTCTAAGCCTAGAGCTAGTTTACCTGCATTTGGAAAGTTTAGAAATAACTAAATATCGTATGACCTGTTCTGTACTACCTTTGCTGTAAGAATATTCATTTGACTCATTTTATTCTTTTCTTAGGATATTGCTGACCACAGTAAAGCTTAAATGATTTGCTCAGCAACAACCCATTTTTCCAGCCATGGCTATAAGATACCTTGCTGTTACTGTGTTCTCCTTTAAAGAGTGTGTGTAGAAAATTGAACTGCGCAAACACTACAGCATAGCTATGACTTTAAATATATATAATAGGAATGACATTTGATAGTTCATTTGCCACTGAATTACAGAACTTTAAGAGTCGAAGGGTCGTCATAAACTAAAGTTCAAACTGAAGATTGAGGCCCAGAGGATTTTCAGAGAACTAGAATTGCAATACAGATCTTACACACATAAATGGGATCTACCTAAAAGATTCAGGTAAATGTCCTAATACATTAAAATTTGAGCTGAATGCGAGGTTCATTTGTTCTTTCGGTAATCACTAAATGCTTTCTGTGTCTCAGATGTTCTTTCAGGCCCTGGAAACCAAGTAGTGAATAAAATAGGTAAGGTTCCTGCCCTTCTGGAGCTTATTCCTTAGTGAAAGTTAAAACAATTTATAAGCCAGAGAACAAATAAATGAAAATGTACTTCAGACTTTGATAAATGCAATAATGAACAAAGTGCCTGGAGACTGAAGTGTGTGTGTGTGCGTGTGTGTGTATTTATGAAGGTGTATGTGAAATACTTTAGGGAAAACCCACCTGGAGGATATGACATGGAAACTGAGACCTCTTTGCAAAGGTAATATTTGAGACTCATTTATAATAACAAGCAGACTGTGTGAAAATCTGGCATCAAAGTATTTCAGAAAATGCAAAGGCCCTGAGGTCTATAAAGGTTTGAAAAGTTTGAGTGAATAGAATTAAGGCCAATATAGTTAAAAGATAGCACAGAGGAAGCTTAGAATTTTCTACATAGAAGGGGCCTGAGGAATAAATCTGTAAGTAGAGTTGGGGGATTATTTTGAGACTTGTAAACACACTATCTTTAGTTTGATTGCAAATTTATTTGGGACAACTTTGGGAAGACAGACAAAAATTGCAGGAATCTTAAAGCCCCCACTTTGGCATTCAGAAGCAGACAGCGTGGGGGTCCTATAGGTAGAGGTCAGATCCTGTATGTCTGGTTAAATCATGTAGTGCGTGTTAGGTAGTTTACATTAAGTGATATGATATGTTTTACAATTTTCAAGGATCAGTATGACTCCTGTGTAAAGAATGGAAGGGAAAATCTTTGTATTAAGAGATTAATGTTTTATGGTTTGTTCAATCATTTATTTAATATCAAGTTCCTATCATAAGCCAAACACTCTTCTGGACACTGAGGAAATAGTAGTGAATACAACAAAATGAGGGCAGAAATACAAAAGTAAATGGCACAAATATAGATGGTGGTAAGTGCTTCATTCCAAATATAAAGGAGGATAATAGGATAGAAAGTGAAGTGGTACTAGCCTGTCTTGCTAATTTATGCAAGTGTTTGGGGGAATACATCACTGATTATGTTATTTGAACACAAACTAGAAGTCAATAAAGTAGCAAATAAGGTAGATATTTATCAAAAGGATATTCCACTGTAAGTACAAAGATAGTGGGGGTAATTTTTTAACGTATTTTTTCCCTTCATTTTGCCAAAAAAAAAATACAACAAAAGAAGAGTCAGAATTTTGGCTTTCTATACCTGGCATATCTGTTGATTAAATATACAAATAGAAATATAATTATAACATAAATTCAATATATATTGCAAAATCTTCAGTCACTATGGATTACAGCATCTAGTAGACTTCAAAAAGGACACTACCATTTAGAAAGTAGAAGAATGAGAGACCTGCAGTAGTAATTCCCATATCCTGCTGGATAAATATTGTCTGTACCTCCGTCCTAGAGATAGGAAATAGTCCTTGTTTAGGACACAGTCCTGTATCTCCTCTAGCTCTTCAGTCCATTGTTTTTCATGGTTCTTGGCTTCTCTTTCTGGGAATTCTTTCCTTTTCTACTATCCCCTGTGGCCTCATCTAAGGAATTTACTGAAGAATCAGCTCTCTTTAAAGGCTAGATAATATCCTGCCCATAAATGTTTAGGGCATCGAATTCCTCTTTGAAGTTTGAATATTTGTCAATAATTTAGTTTTGCCGTACTGGGTATTAACATTCTGGCTTTATTACTCATGCATCAGTCTGTGATTGATTTGATGTTTCTGTTTTTATTATAGATGAAAATAAATTTTCTTCATTAATATTTAAGATTAAACTACTAGGCGCAGTGAATACAAAGATTCAGACACATTTCATGTCCTCCCCCAAATTCTACTGAGGACATTGATAAGAATATCAAAAGTTACAACATTGCATAAGTGCTGGTTGTGTAATAATTGTTGTCTTTGCTGTGCTCTGGCAGCAGGGAAGACTATCAATCTGGCCCTGTAGATAAGAGAGAGATTTTTACATATAGTATTTTTAACTTAAGCTAAAATAATAGAAAGTCATTAGCCAGAGGAGGAAGGGTATTCTGAAAGAGAATACGTAAAAGCAGAGGGCCCCTAGAAATTGACATTCATCTGGGAAAAGGCAGATGACCTTTTGTGGCTGGAATATACCCTAACTACTGGTAAGTGAGAGGAGGGATTTAGTTGACATAGGTATGTTAAGCAATTTGGATTTTATCTTGAGGATAAGAGAGGAGACAGTGATGTGTAAACATAGGGATCGAGTTTAAAAATAAGTAAAGGATTTGCAGGTGCTAAAGAAAGGAAGGAGTGGTGATATTGGAGGCTGAAGGAAAAGGCAAAAATCTAGAAATGTTGATGGGCCGAATTTAAATGGTGACCAAAGGGCACTGTGGAGAAGGATTGAGAAAGGGGGAAAACGAGAAAGAGAAAGAGAGGGAAGCAAACCATAAGAGACTCTTAACTATAGAGAGAGCAAGCCTAGAGTTGATGAAGGAAGGTGGATGGGGGGATGGGCTAAATGGGTGATGGATATTAAGGAGGGTACTTGTTGTGATGAGCGCTGGGCATTATATATAAGTGATGAATCACTAAATTCTATACCTGAAACCAATTTTCCCATTTATATTAACTAACTAGAATTTAAATAAAAACTTGAAATAAAAAAAAAAACGAAAAAAAGATAATGTGGGGCTGGGAGAACTTCTTGACAGGGTGAGGGAAGGAGAACTGGAGAACAGTTCTCAGTTCTTATTTTACAGAGGATATTTGAAGAGGAGGAACTGATTTTGTATATGTGATAAGATTATCTGTGCTGAGACAGTGGTTTATGTTTTATCCAAATGGATAGTTAAGTATAAATATGAATATGTATGTCTGGGGATCAAAAGAAAGAGAACAACCATAAGTCATGTGACCCCAGGGGGATAGTTGGAGGAAAATGATCTGGTAGAGAAGCAGGAAATGGTAAGAGATAGCAAAAGTAAGAAAAGCTTTTTCACGGAAGTGAAGAGAGGAAGTATTGCTGATGGAGAAGGTTGTGAACAGTGGCTGAGTTTCAAAGAGAAGAAAGCCAAGGAAAAGGTTCAGTGAACTTGGCCACTAGGAAATAATTGATTATCTTAGGGGGGAACAATTCCAGCATAATGTATTTATACAGATTTCTGAGGACTGAGATGGAAATGTAAGGCAAGAAAGTGGAGGTGATAAAACTTGGCGCTAATATTTATTACACTTGATAATGAAAGAAGGACATTAGGGCAACACTGAGATTGTTTATTAATGTGTAGAGAGACTCTAGCGTTCTGTATGGCAAGTGCTGAGAGGTGGCAGGATGGTGGAAAGGAAGATGATAAATTGAGAAGTGATACTTGTCTGAGCAAATCCCTAAGGAAGTGCCATGAATTGAACAGGGGAGAAACTGGAATCAAGTGAGAAGCAAAAGGTGATTCTACTTCTTTTAAAAAGGAAGTAGAAAGAGTATTTATGAAAATATACTTAGGGATTATTTCTAAGACTTTAAGTGGTAAAATTAGTTTTGTAGCTTTCAATTTATCTAAATATTTTGCTTTTTGTTTGATATGCAAATTTGTACTGCAGAGCTAAACAGCAATATGAATTCTCTGAAAAAAGCAAAACAACACAAAACAAACCCACAATCAAAAAGAGCAGAAACAAATAAGTATTGGTTGGATATTTAAATCAACTATCCCGTCTCAGAATAGGACTGAAAAATAATTACTTTGAGGAATTCCACTCTGACCTCAGAGGGCACGACGTGATTGCCACATTTAGCCTGTATTTTATGTATTGTCAGGCTGATCTCCTTGAGGTTAGAAGTTTTCAGTTGTGATTTATGAAGAAGAATAATTCGATCTGTTTCAATAACTTGTCTCTAAGTAGAGAGTACAAAGTAACACTTCAGCACAAAATAGAAATGTTACTTTTTGCCTTATATTAAAATATACACCCACCAAATAAGTTGTGATTTGATTTTTGAAATGATTATTCTTGGAAGCAGCTTTGCTTAGTAGATCATGCAGCAAAAATGATGCTAGTAATAAATAGTGAAAATAAATGTATCTGTTACCTTCAAACTGATTCACTCTAACCCTCAAAACCAAATAGAAACAAATAGAAAATGCAGACGTCAATCATATATTATAAATGGTAACAATTTAAAAATATTATCATATGAACCAAAGAGTTTAATCAACAAATATGGGCTTCTTGATACCTAACGGTACGTGGGTGGGTGTGGGTTAAGTGGGGGAGAGAGAGGAGGCTGGAGGGAAGGCACAGGAGCCAGGGCTGGGCAGTGTAGTCTCTGGATGCAGGATGGGAAGAGTTCGACCACTCTTGATGGCTTCTGAGATTAGCACTCTAGATAATGTACCTACGTCATTCCTCAGAGCTGGTCTTTTGTATGGCTATAGACCTAGTCTGATTCTAAAATGTCTAACTGCACAAGTTATGTGGCCTATTCTCCTCTCTGAAGTATGTCCTCTTTCCTTATGATGCAGAAATTCCTTTAGCAGAAGAAAAGTTAAAAACTCTTTTGTTGTAAATGAGAGTGAACAGACTTAAAATGCAAATATGCCCAGGAAAGACAGCACTTTGAATATGACATAGTTTCATTAGATACCATAACGGCAAGTGCTGATTTGTTATTAGCGTTGTTTTCTTTGGAAGCTTAAAGTACATGGGGGTGAGGGGCAGACATATGTATACTGGGTTCATGAAAGGAGGGATAACTGCATAAAGGAAGGGTTCAGACTTACAAAAGACACCATTCACACTCAATTGCACCTGGCTTCCTGTACAAATCCAAGAGAAAGCCAAATTTGAAAATATTTTTCCCTGGTAGGAGCAAAAACAAACAAACAAACAAACCAAAAAAAACTCTATTAGTTGTAAAAGTTTTTTGCTTGTTTTTAACTAGTCTCACATCACATAGAGACATTTTGATACCAGTGATTTGTCAGTGTACAAAAGAATTTGTTGTAAAAATTTCATCCTAAAACCATATTTTGTTTTGCATACCTAATGAAATGAAAGTAAGTCATAAATACATTAGAACTTTTGTCCCTCTGTCAGCATAATAGGCCTTTTCATATTTTCTAATCCTTCACACCCTGACTATTCATAATAGTTATTTGCAAGTGAAGAACATACGATTTCAAATGACCACAATTTGAAATGCAAATATAATTCCCTGAAGTGTAATAGCAGACAGTGTAATGTTAGGGCTGTCTCTGACGTGTGTTTCCTTGTCTTGCCAGTTGTGAGACTTTGGGTAACATATGGCTTCTAAGCCTCATTTTCCGTACATATTTACTAGCCACTGCGTGCCCCGAATGTCAATGGTAAGATGCATATGTGGCACATAGTAAATGCTCAGTAAATGTTAGTGAAGAACCCTGCCAATGATAAAGCAGGCAGTTGCTTACCTTTTAATAAATAGTAGCATAGATTTGTTACCTATTAGTGTCATTTGGAAAATGTTTTTTTCCCTTGGATTGAAAATAGGTTTGAAAGAGTAAGTGCAAAGACAGCAATTTTTTACTATATAGCTGTATAGTATGTATATATGTGTGGCACACATTTATTAGCAATAGAAAATTCTATTTTAGTAGTTTATCAAGTAGTTATTTCTAGTTTTAACTAAGATAACATAAAACTCTGTTTTTTGGAAAAAAAAAACCCTATTTTTTGCATGGTATTGTATTTTCTAAAAAACACTGGTAGGTGATTAGAAAGAGTCCACAAACCTAGGCTTCTGGAAATGAGTAAAGTTGGTGACAAGGGCCCTCGAGAGTATTAGGTAGACAGGATTTGGATCAGACTAGCAGGTATTTGGGGAGCCAAGAATAAATGTGCCTGACATCCTCTGTGTCTAGGGTCGGTCAGCTCTAGGTCCTGATTTGTATCCAGAAAACTTATAATACGACTTTCTAGGTATAGAAAGTGGAAAGATTTCAAGAGATTTTTGATTCCTGCTTTCATAGAATCTACCTACTCAGATATGAAAACCAGACCTCTTTTATCTTAGAAAAATGATAACCTATTGTTTTGCAATACCTTTAGAAAATGAGTTAATTAAAAAAAAATACTGTTGCAAGAAAAAGTCTTCCTATATAATCAGTGTACTTCATACCAATCACTTATCTTCTGTGCATTCTTATATCGTGATTTCATTAGATGTAGTATCTATGTGAGAGCAAATTTCTTACTCTTATTTTAGTGATGACGACTTTGAGGCTCAGGCCGTTTAACAGTTTTGGCTAAGGGTGCTCAGTTGGTAGATGTCATGCAGTTATACTGCTAATGACTTACCATGATTTTATGCTCTTTTTGTTTTAAAAGATTATTTATTTATTTGAGAGAGAGCAATAGCTAGAGAGGACATGAGGGGGGTGGGTAGAGGGAGAAGCAGGCTTCTCGCTGAGCAGGGAGCCAGAGGTAGGGCTTGATCCCAGGACCCTGGGATCATGACCTGAGCCGATGGCAGATGCTTAACCTACTGAACCACCCAGGCACCCCGATTTTATGCTCTTGTTCTATTTTCAGTGGCAGTAGGTAACTGGTTGTATAAAACCGTCCAATGTCTTCTTATATTTTCCCTCCTTAGAAAGGAAAGTGCTTGCAGTACAAATAAATAAATACGTGTGTATACTTTTTTTTTTTTTAATAAAGAAGTTTCTATGGACTCATTCTCAGTGGGACATTTGGTTTGAGATTTATTTCCTAATATTGGTAACATGTATTGGGGAGACACTTCACTGTTCAGAACCTAAAGCACAACAATTTATCATGGTGTGGCTCTTGGAATTGAAAAAACTCGAAATCAAGTACTACATGTCACTTCTTAGATAAATTACTAGGTAAATTTTGCTAAGTTTCCTCATCAGTGTAAACCATACTTTTCTCACATGTAAAAGAAGTGTAGTAATACCTTAGTTATTATTAAAGGATACACCATATGTAAAGCAAAAGGTAAGCACTTAACAAATGATACCATTAGTATTATTTTTTAAATTTTCAGAAGTGTGGATTTAGTCAAAGTCCAAGACACATTTGTTTTTCTCTTATACATGTCATTTTCTTACAACAAAATAAAGTACACCGCATTTTTCCAAACTCATTATCTCTTTCTTCCCTGACTATCCAAATGTTCACATCTATCAGCCAGTGAATTATAGTTATTTGTCTAATTCAGAGGTCAGCAAATGTTTTCTGTAAGGTCCAGAAGTAAATATTTTAGGCTTTGTTGGCCATGTGGTGAGTTGTAACTACTCAGCTCTGCCATCGTAGCATGAAAGTTGCTGTAGATGGTACACAAAGAGACAGTGTGGCTGTGTTCCAGCAAAACTGTCCTGTCAAAACCAGGCTATGACTGTGGATGCGCTTGGCTTGAGTCACAGTTGTCTACCCTTGATATGAGTTATTGATAATCACTCACTAAGTACTATTATTCAGCACACACACACACACACACACACACACACAAATATATATATAATATGTTATATGCATATAATCACTTGTATTTATGTAAAATTAAACATTTAAAATAGTACACATGGTAATTATTTAAAGAGAATTTCCTGTTTTATCAACTGGCACTCTGATATATATTAGTGTCTCTTTCTCCCTATTTTAATATAATCAAATTAGGAAAAATTAAGAAAAATATAATTATTTAGGTTAGGTAGATTTCAAAAATTTTCACCGAACCTGCAATAAGAAATGCTTTTTACAGCATGACCCCGCATTCTTTTACACGTGCACATGCGTGTGCGTGTACACAAACACACACACACACACCTGTGGGTTTCACCCTGATCTATTCAACACTATGCTATGGTATGTTATGCTATGCCATTCCATGCCATACCATTTTATTATATTCTATTTCAAGCAAAAATAGTGTAAAAGTAAACTCACTAAAATGATCTAATAATGATCTACTGATCATTCATGATCTACTAATGAATTATAAACTATAGCCTAGAGAATGCTGACAAAGGATGCAAAAACTCAGGGACAAACTTCTAGTAGATTCCTACCCCACAAACATCTTCTCTCATAATGTCTAAATAATACCACCTATTATAAAATTAGAAATGAACTCAGATCAAAACCACTCACTAAAAATCAAAGCAATATATTCACCTGAAATAAATATAAAAAATAAAATTTTATTATGAAAATCATTCCTCCTATGCTCCTCTCATTCTCATTTCCATGTTCCACTTTGAACTATTTTTGCTTTTGGTTATTGCTTCCATATCTCTAAGTTTATACTGCTATTTCTTTTTATTTTTGAGGTATAATTAACATATAAAATTATATTACTTTCTGATGTACAACTTAATGATTCAATATTTGTATATATTGCAAAATGATCACCACAATAAGTCTGGTTAATATCCGTCATCATATACATCATCACACATAGTTAACAACTTTATTTTCTTGTAATGAGAACTTTGAAGGTTTATTCTGTTAACAACTTTCAAATATACAATACAGTATATTATTAATTATAGTTACCATGCTCTATATTATTCTCAGAACTTATTTTATAACTAGAAATTTGTACCTTTTGACCTCTTCACCCATTTTTCCCACAACCCACCCCTGCCTCTGTCTATGTCAATGACCAATCTGTCCTTTGTACCTGTAAGCTTAGTGTTTTTGTTTGTTTTAGATTCTACATATAAGTGAGATCATATCGTATTTGTCTCTCTCTCTCTGACTTATTTCATTTATCATAATGCCCTCAAGGGGTTCATTCATGTTATTACAAATGGCAAGATGTCCTCTTTTTTTTTTTTTAAGATTTTATTTATTTATTTGACAGAGAGAGAGCGCAGCAGAGAGAGAGAGAGAGAGAGAGAGAGAAGTAGGCTCCCTGCTGAGCAGGGAGCCCAATGTGAGGACTCAGTCCCAGGACCCTGGGATCATGACCTGAGCCAAAGGCAGATGCTTAACCAACTGAGCCACAGAGGTACCCCCAAGATCTCCTTCTTTTTACAGAAGAATAATATTCCATTGAATGTATATACCACGTTTTCTTTATTCATTCGGTGGACGCTTAGGTTGTTTCCATGTCTTGTAAATAATGCTGCATTGAATTTGGAGATGCATATATCATTTTGAGTTAGTGTTTTCATTTTCTTTGGGTAAATATCCAGAAGTGAATCTGCTGGATCATATGGTAGTTCTATTTTTTAATTTTTTGAGGAACCTCCTTAGTGTTTTCCAAAGCACTTGCACCAGTTTATATTCCCACCAATACTGTACACAGGAATTCCTTTTTCTCCATAACCTCATCAATGCTTCTATTTCTTATCTTTTTGATAGTGGTCATTCTAACATTCTATGGAGAAGTGATGTCTCTATATTGTTATTTCCTGATGTGTTTATTTTAGACATTATCTAATTATTTCTTGCATGGAAATCACCATTATTATCTTCCCTGACTCCTTCTTTTCTACAGCATTAATATGGATGAAGGTAAGAATGGCTATTGGGAGACAGAGTTTCTCCCATATATAGTTTTGTTTTCTCCTGAGTTTTGTGATTGTCTTTTTTCTAATAACCTTTACTTCCAGGTGTGTTTGGGAGTGTGTGAATGTGTGTGTGTGTGTGTGTGTGTGTGTGTGTATGTGTGTGTGTAAGCATGCATTTGTTAGTCTTAAACATATTATATCAAATATTTGAAGGTTTTTTTTCTTTTTCCTAAAGTCCTCCTACCTAGCATGTCCATCTTCTGAGTCATCTGCCTGTACTTCAGGCAGTTTCTCTGGTTGATCTTGAGCTCCTATCCATTCTCTCCTGAGAAGCAAATACTGTTTTCTGATCACATGTCCTTCCTTTCTTTCATACTTTCTTATTTGCTGCCACATAGGGTAGGTGAGAAAGAGATACCTTATCTGAAAATATTTCATTCCAACCTTACTGCTTGTTTAAAACTTTTGAAACATTTAAAAAAAAATTATAAGCTTACAAAAAAGTAAGTATGGTACAAATAGGCACAGTACAAATAACTTTATACTTCTAACAAGAGGAAAGTATAAATAATGTTTTTCATCCCCCTCTTCCTCCTTCTTTTATTCTCCATTCTTTCCCTCCTCTCCCTTTCTTTCTTTCTTTCTTTCTTTCTTTCTTTCTTTCTTTCTTNCATTTATCATGATAACAGATATCAAAAAAAAGCTGGGGTGACAACCTTTATATCAGACAAATTAGATTTTAAACCAAAGACTGTGGTAACAGATTAGTAAGGACACTATATCATAATTAAAGTGTCTATCCAACAAGAAGATCTAACAATTATAATTATTTATGCCCCTAACATGGGAGCAGCCAATTATATAAGCCAATTAATAACAAAATTAAAGAAACACATCCATAATAATACTAGGGGACCTTAACACCGCCTCACTGCAATGCACAGATTACCGAAGCAGAAGATCAATATGGAAACAAAGGCTTTGAATGACACACTGGACGAGATGGGCTTCACAGATATATTCAGAACAGTCCATCCCAAAGCAACAGAATACACATTCTTCTCAAGGACATGTAGAACATTCTCCAGAATAGATCACGTCCTTGGTCACAAATCAGGTCTCAACCAGTCCCAAAAAATTGGGATCATTCCCTGCGTATTTTTGGAACACAATGCTTTGAAACTGGAACTCAATCACAAGAGGAAAGTTGGAAAGAACTCAAATACATGGAGGCTAAAGAGCATCCTACTAAAGAATGAATGGGTCAACCCAGGAAATTAAAGAAGAATTTTTAAAAATCATGGAAACAAATGAAAATGAAAACACAACCATTCAGAACCTTTAAGATAAAGTAAAGGCGGTCCTAAGAGGGAAGTATATAACAATACAAGCCTTTCTCAAGAAACAAGAAAGGTCTCAAATACACAACCTAACCTTACACCTAAAGGAGCTGGAGAAAGAACAGCAAATAAAGCCTAAACCCAGCAGGAGAAGAGAAATAATAAAAATTAGAGCAGAAATCAATGAAATAGAACCATGAGAATAGTAGAACATACCAACAAAAGTAGGAGCTGGTTCTTTGAAAGAATTAATAAGATTGATAAACCCCTGGCCATACTTGTCAAAAAGAAAAGAGAAAGAATCCAAATAAATAAAATCAAGAATGAAAGAGGAGAGATCACAACCAACACTGAAATAATACAAACAATTAAAAGAACATATTATGACCAACTGTATGCCAACAAATTAGGCAATCTGGAAGAAGTGGATGCATTCCTAGAGATGTATAAACTACCAAAACTGAAACAGGAAGAAATAGAAAACCTGAACAGACCCATAAGCCACAAGGAAATTGAAGCAGTAATCAAAAATCTCCCAAAAAACAGGAGCCCAGGGCCAGATTCCCAGGAGAAATCTTCCAAACATTTAAGGAATTAATGCCTATTCTTCTGAAGCTGTTTCAAAACATAGGAATGGGGGCAAAACTTCCAAACTCTTTCTATAAGGCCAGCATTACCTTGATCCCAAAACCAAAGACCCTACCAAAAAGAATTGCAGACCAATATCCCTGATGAACATGGGTGCAAAAATTCTCACCAAAATACTAGCCAATAGGATCCAACAGTATATCAAAATAATTATTCACCAGAACCAATTGGGGTTTATTCCTGGGCTGCAAGGGTGTTCAACATCTGCAAATCAATCAATGTGATACACTACATAAATAAAAGAAAGTACAAGAGCCATATGATCCTCTCAATAGATGCAGAAAAAGCATTTGGCAAAGTACAGCATCCTTTCTTGATTAAAACTCTTCACAGTGTAGGGATAGAGGGAACATACCTCAAAATCATAAAAGCCATCTATGAAAAGCCCACAGCAAATATAATTCTCAATTATATTGACACGGCAGGGATGCCCACTCTGACCACTGTTGTTCAACATGGTACTAGAAGTCCTAGTCTCAGCAATCAGAAAACAAAAAGAAATAAAAGGCATCCACATAGGTAAAGAAGTAGCCAAACTCTCTGTCTTTGTAGAAGACATGATACTCTATGTGGAAAACCCAAAAGACCCCACCAAAAAATTGCTAGAACTGATACAGGAATTGAGCAAAGTGGCAGGATATAAAATCAATGCACAGAAATCAGTTGCGTTTCTATATACTAATAATGAGACAGAAGAAAGAGAAATTAAGGAGTAGATCCCATTTATAATTGCCCCTGAAACCATAAGATACCTAGAAAAAAACCTAACCAAAGAGGTAATTTTTTGATCTGTACTCAAAAAACTAGAGAACACTCATGAAAGAAATTGAGGAAGACACAAAGGAATGGAAAAACATTCCCTGCTCATGGGTTGGAAGAACAAATATTGTTAAAATGTCTATGCTATCTAGAGCAATCTACAGTTCAATGCAATCCTTATCAAAATACCATCAACTTTTTTCACAGAGCTGGAAAAAATAATCCCCAAATTTGTATGGAACCAGGAAAGACCCCAAATAGCCAGAGGAATGTGAAAAAGAAAACTGAAACTGGGAGCATCTCAATGCCAGATTTCAAGCTGTACTACAAAGCTGTAATCATCAAGACGGTATGGTACAGAACAGAGAATCCAAGGGCGCCTGGGTGGCTCAGTCATTAAGCATCTGCCTTTGGCTCAGGTCATGATCCCAGGGTCCTGGGATTGAGCCCCGTATCGGGCTCCCTGCTCTGCTGGGAGCCTGCCTCTTCCTCTCCCACTCCCCCTGCTTGTGTTCCCTCTCTCGGTGGCTGTCTCGTCTCTCTCTCTCTCTGTCAAATAAAATCTTAAAAAAAAAAAAAAAAAAGGAATAGAGAACCCAGAAATGGACTCTCAACTCTATGGTCAACTAATTGTTGACAAAGCAGGAAAGAATATCCAATGGAAAAAAGACAGGCTCTTCAATAAATGGGGTTGGGAGAATTGGACAGCCACATGCAGAAGAATGAAACTAGACCTTTTTCTTTCACCATACACAAAAAATAGACTCAAAATGGATGAAAAACCTAAATATGAGAGAGAATCCATCAAAATCCTAGAGGAGAACACAGGCAGCAATCTCTTTGACCTCGGCTGCAACAACTTTGTGCTGGACATGTCTCCAAAGGCAAGGAAAACAAAGGCAAAAATGAACTATTGGGACTTCATCAAGATAAGAAGCTTCTGCATAGCAAAGGGAACAGTCCACAAAACCAAAAGACAACCAACAGAATGGGAGAAGATATTTTCAAATGACCTATCAGATAGAGGTCTAGTATCCAAAATCTATAAAGAACTTATCAAACTCAACACCCAAAGAACAAATAATCCAGTCAAGAAATGGGTAGAAGACATGAAAAGACATCTCTCCAAAGAAGACATATAAATGGCCAACAGACACATGAAAAAATGCTCAAGGTCACTCAGCACCAGGGAAATACAAATCAAAACCACAATGAGATACCACCTCACACCAGTCGGAATGGCTAAAAGTAACAAGTCAGTAAATGACAGATGTTGGCAAGGATACGGAGAAAGGGGAGCCTTCTTACACTGTTGGTGGGAATGCAAGGTGGTACAGCCACTCTGGAAAACAGTATGGAGTTCCTCAAAAAGTTGAAAATAGAGCTACCCGACAACCCAGTTCCATGCTCATGGACTGGAAGAACAAATATTGTTAAAATGTCTATGCTACCTAGGGCAGTCTACACATTCAATGCAATCCGTATCAAAATACCATTAACTTTTTTCACAGAGCTGGAAGAAATAATCTTAAAATTTGTATGGATCCAGAAAAGATCCCGAATAGTCAAAAAACTATTGAAAAGTTGAAAACTACGGGGTATTTACCGCAAAGATGCAAATGTAGTGATCCAAAGGATCACTCCAATGTTTATAGCAGCAATGACCATGATAGCCAAACTATGGAAAGAGCCCAGATGTCCATCGACAGATGAATGGATGAAGAAGAGGTCATATATACATGCAATGGAATATTATTCAGCCATCAAAAAATGGAATCTTGCCATTTGCAACGATATATACATTATATGAAATACAAAAAGTTATATAATTGTGCATTCATTTATTTAGTGTGGACTAGTATATTCACTTATTATTCTTATTTTGCTTTTCTTAGGCCAAATAATGTTTCTTTTCTGCAGATAAGATATCTGTGTTATTGGATGCTAACTGACTCACACCTAGGAAGTGATGTAATTGGTCAGTTATCTAGATCAAATAAATTCTTTTTAATCAAGGTGTACTTTTCTATAATATTGGGCTGTGTACTGGGGCATCTGATTCCTGATTTCAGCTCAGGTCATAATCTCAGGGTCGTGAGATCAAGCTTCACGCTCAGGGTGGAGCCTCCTTGAGTTTCCTCTCTTCCTCTGCCTCCCACCACCCAGCTTGTGCTCGTACACATGCTCCCTATCTCTTAAAAAAAATAATTGTACTGCATATTTTATTTTATTATGCTTTTATGATTGGGTATTCAAAATTTATCCTGTTTGGTTTGTTTTTGTTTGCTTAGAATCTAAGAAATATAAATGCCTAATCAGAGTTTAGGAGCATTTAAATCTTAATAAATTTTGCTGATGTATTTATTCAACAGTTATTTTAAACATTTTCTCATAATCTAAGTCATGAATATGCAGAAAATGATGACACCTCCAAGTGCTTCAAAACTGTGTTCACTGCATATTTTGCACTTATAAAGTGTTATGGGGTATAAAAATAATAAAATTCAAGAACTCAGTTCTCTAGAAAATTACATGTGAAATAAAGATTTAATATTTGCAAACATACATTTAATATCATTCATATTACAACTTTACAAATAATGAGTAAAAATGAAGGAAAAAAATGAATTTCAGGAGGTTTACTCAGCCAGTATACATTGAAGGAGATGAGCTTTCAGTTACTTTTAGCAGGAGAGGAGGAGAAAGTATTATTGGAAATCAGAAATATGAAGATATTTTCTTGTTATCTGCTAAGACTGAGTACAAAATCACACCAACTCTTAAGCATACCTTCTTTATATACATTTTCTCCACATTTATGATAAATTTAATTTTCAAAAGTTTTTATTTTTACCATGGATCAGTTCCTGCATGATTTTTGAGCAAAGTTTTCATGGATACATTTAATCATAGTTACAGTAGTTTTTTGTCCTAGGCTATATTTGGAGCTTCCACTCATTTGAAGCATATAATTTTTTATAAAAGATTGCCTCTATGAAATAGCCTCCTGTTATAAGCAAATCATAATGATGAAAAATATTACCTCTAATTTGGTACCTGTATGAAATTACCAGTAGTATTTCATGTAGATGAAAAAGTATACATTGACATTTAAATCTATTGTATATATGCTTCATTCTATATTTTTGATTTAGTGATGCACATCTTCATGTAACTTTGTTTTTTTACTCTACATATTGTAATTATAGGGAATAAATTTTGTAGAATAAATTGAGCTCTTAGGGAAATTTTGTTACTGGAAACATCTTCTGGGGGAGAATAAAGATTATATTTTCTCATAACCACATAGAAAGATTCAAGTTTTCAGTTGCTCTCAGTTTTTTAATAGACAAACCTCTCCAAAAAATAGATAATAATATTTGCCCTTTGGGCGAAGCTAACCTTATACTCCGAAAGGGTGTGGTTAAATTCAGGCTCTGAGTTTCATCTATAGTTACAATCCTAGCAAGTCCTGCACTGCCATTCTGTAAGTGTCCAGACAAAAGAACTTTCTGGTTGTCCACAGTTCCCATGACAAGGAGGTCAACTTCACCTTTAGATCTAACCTGTTAGGCAATATGTGTTATGCAGGTTTGGGGAATAGATTGGTTTCTCTATAGAATGTTTGGGGTCTGCCATTGAGTAAAAGAACCAAACATGATCTTCAATAGAAGCTGTGCTTGTGTATAGAATAAGATAGGAGTTGGCCTTCTTTGTTGTTTATTTCTTTGAGGCTTTTTAAAAAACCCTGACTCCTGTTCTGCTTTTTGAGGTAGCCCTGTGAGCAGTTTGTGGAATCCTTATAGAATGCAAGCCTTTTTGTGTTCTGCTGTTGAATTATGGAACTGATTCTTCTCACTTGGTATCAAAAGTGCTACCTCTATTAATAAGTTGACAACTGTTCCAAATACATCTTTGAAGAACATTTTTGAGTTGGAGAAATAGACCAGAATAGAAAGATAAACAAAGCAAAAAGTAGAACATTAGCCATTTTTTAATCTTTCTACTTTTTGCCTAGCGGCAATGTGACACTAGACAAACACAGCAAGTTTGTTTTAAACAAACTTCTCCAAATTTTTTTTTTTCATAAAGTTTATTTCTCAGGGCAGTTTTGGGTTTACAGAAAATTGAACACTAAGTACAGAGAGTTGTCATATATCCCCTCCTTCCTCCTGCCTGTTGCCTCTCCTCAACAGTGTTTTCTATTATTAATATCTTGCATCAACGTGATCCATTTGTTACAATTGATTGTGTTGTAAATTTTAATAGGTTTTTGAGAAATACGTAATATCACATACCAGTAAAATATCATACAGAATAGTTTTACTGTCCTAAACATGATTTATGTGCTCCACCTATCCATCCCTTCTCGTTTCTTCCCAACTCCTGGCAACTATTATTTTTTTACTGTCTCTGTAGTTTTGTCTTTTCCAGTACATCATATGGTTAGAATCATACGGTATGTAGCTTTTTCAGACTCATTTCTTTCACCGAGCAATTTGCATTTGAGTTTTCTCCATCTTTTTGTGGCTTGATAGGTAATTTGCTTCTATCAGAGAATAGTATTCCATTGTATGGATATATCACAGTTTATTCATTCACCTATTGAAAGACATTTTGCATAAAATTTGTATACAATTTTTGGATATAACCAGGTATGTACAGGATTTTATGTAGATGTAAGTTTTCCACTTATTTGGGCAAATAACTATGAGTTTGATTGCTGGAATGTATGGTAAAACTATGTTTAGCTTTGTAAAAACAAACAAAACCCCGCCAAACTGCCTTTGAAGGCAGTGGTTCCATTTTGCATTACCACCAGCAATGAATGAGAGTTCTTATTGGTCCATATCCTTGCCATCATTTGGTAGTGTCAGTGTGTTGGGTTTTAGCCAATCTAACAGGTGTGTAGTGCCATCTTCTTTTAGTTTGCAATTCCCTAATGATATATGAGGTCACACATCTTTTCACATGGTCATTTTCCATCTGTATCTTCTTTAGTGACGTTATCTGTTCAGATCTTCTGCCTACGTTTTTTTTGTATTAGGGTCTTTGAAAACTCTTATTATTGAGTTTCAGGAGTTCTTGCATGTAGGGGGATACAAATTCTTTACAGATATATATTTTGCGAATATTTTTTCCTAATATGTGACTTGATTTATCATGTTCTTCTCAGTATTCTTTGTACAGAAGTTTTAAATTTTAATGAAATACAATTTACCATTTTTTTTGTTCATCATACTTTTGGTATTGTTATCTAAAAACTCATTGCTAATAAATAAATAAATAAATAAAATAAAAACTCATTGCTAAATTCAATACCACCTTGATTTTCTCTTCTAAAAGTTTTTTTTGTATTTTCTACATAGACACTTATGTCATTTGCAAACAAAGACAGTTTTATTTCTTTTTTCCCCAATATGTATGTTTTTAAGTTTCCTTTTCTTGTCTTCTTTTTAAAGATTTTAAAAATTTATTTATTAGAGAGAGCATGAGCGGGGGGGGGGAAGGGCAGAGGGATAGGGAGAAGTAGACTCCCTGCTAAGCAGAGAGCCTGATATGGAGCTTGATCCCAGGACCCCAGGATCATAACCTGAGCTGAAGGCAGGCACATAACCGACTGAGCTACCCAGGTGCCCCTCCTTTTCTTGTCTTATTACATTAGCTAGGGCATCCAGTATGATGGTAAACAGAAGATATAAAAAGAAATATCTTTGCCTTGTTCCTGATCTTAGGGGAAAGCATCTAATTTCTTACCATTAAGTATGATGTTAGCTGTGGGGTATTTATTTGTTTTTGTTGTTGTTTTTGGTGTGTTTTGATTTTTGTTTTTTGTGGGGGGTAGATGCTCTTTATCAAGTTGAGGAATTTCTCTCCTATTCCTTCTGGAGGCTTCAGGGAGTGGGGATATATTGCCTTGCTTTATCTAGATTCAGAGCCTTTTCCATGTCTTGGATTTCCTCCATCTTTAAAGTCCATCACTCCAAATCTCTACTTTCATTGTTAGATCTACTTTTTCTGAATTTGACCCTCTTAACTCCCTCTTCATAAGGTCCTTGTGATTACATTGGGCCCACAAGGATAAACTGGGTTCATCTACACGTCTCAAGAATGTTAACTTAATCATACCTACAAAGTCCCTTTTGCCATGTGAGGTAACATATTTCCTGCTTTGGGGGATTAGAAACATCTTTGGACGCCTTTATTCTGTCTACCGTAATAACATCCCTTGCTTTCATCTTTGCTATTTAAATTTTTCATATTCCTTTAAATTCAACTGAAATATCACTTCCATGGTGAAATTTTTCCTGAACTATTTAATGGGATTTATTTTCTTTTTCCTTTTCTTTATATACAGTATATATTTTTTTACCCTGGACTTAATTTACATTTGCTTGGACTCACTAAAAATTCTCCTAACTCTTTTGTTGTCTTTAGTATCACTTACTGTTTATCAGATTTCTTCTTTATCATTATAATAAGACTCTGAAAATATTTATTCATTCAACAGATATTTATTGTGCCCTTATTAAATGTCAAGTCTCATGATAGACAAGAGGAATAATAATGTAAGCAAAAGAAACACCTTTCTTAATAAGTACAAATCACAAAATATTTAATTATAATATGGGATAGATTTAATGACAATAAGATTATATGAAATTATATAGTGGAACTGAGCTGGTCTGGTGGGAGCAGGACTAGTGGTAGTGATGATGATGGTGGAGGATAAAGAGAACTTAAGAGTTTTGCAAGGATATTAAAGTGATACTTGAAGTTTGGGAGATATTCCAGGCAAAGAGAACAGGATACGCAGAGGGTTTGGGGCAGGACAAATACTCAAGGTACTGAAAGAAAGTTGGAGTGACCAGCTATGGAGAAAGAGAAAGAATGGTGTGGAATGGGTTTGAAATGTCGACAAAGGCTAGAATTCTTTAAAGCCATGTTATCAGCTTTCACTAGCAACTGTGAGTTTTAAGCAGTAAATCACCATGATTATATCTAAGTTCTAAAGGGATCACTGTGATAATTGAATTTATTTTTTAAAATATTTGATATTTCCTTATAGCCTGATTATATCTTAAAATAATTCTTCATACTACCTTCTATGCATCCTTACTGGTTAAGAAGATTTTTGTCAAAATTTTCTTCTTATAGTTTTTAATTTAGAAAAAATAGCATATGTATTTAAATATGATTTTTCATACTTTGAAAAGCTCTAAATCAGGAATATGCTGTAACCTCTCCTTCTGTTGTTCCCTACCTCTACATTCTACAGAGAATACACAGAGCCTCAACTTTTCTCTCACACACCCACAAACAAGTCAGGGTCACCAAACTATATGCTATAGTCTAAACTCATTCAGATTTCATTTCTGTAGACTTTTCTTTACTACTACTCACTTCACCACACTATTTGCCGTTTTCTTAATACATCATAAACCTCAGAATAAGTATTCGTGAGTTTTCAACCACGTTATGCTGTCAGCCTACATTAAAGGTTAAATAATCTTGCTAAATTCACTATTGAATAAATACATCATCCCATGCATTGTCTTTATATTGAGAGTATATAAGAAACCTTTGTCACATGATCTTCTGCTAAATAGCTAGTTGTCTTTATGTCAGAGACATTGTATATATCATTTACAGATTGTACTTTCCTTTTTGACTTTGTCCTTAGGTGGCTTAAACCTTTATTTAAAATGATATTCAACTATATTGATCCACTAAGAAATAATATTGTGCGAGCTACCCTTACTACTGGAATTATTTTCCTACCCTTTTTTAATTTTTCTAGGATTATATGAGCTATTATTTTAATCATCTTATACCTCATATACTTATGTTACTTTTTTATTGCAAAGTATATCATAAAAAGCAGTACATAAAGCAGCTGTATTAATAAATTATTAAAAGAACACCAATATAACCACCTATGAGAACAAAAATTACATTGTCAGCCCACCAGCATCACTTTGCATGACACTTATTGACAACTGCTTCCTTCCACCTAAAGAGAAACAATATTCTTACATTTAAGTAGTGTTCTGATTTCTATGGTAATCATTTCATTACTTTTACTTATATTTTTACCTGTGTAATGAGAATCTTTTAGTATGTTATGTTGTGTCTGGCTTTTTTGGATCAAAAATATATGTTGTGATTTATCCACATTATTGCAGTTAATATTTCTATAATTTCTATAACATTTCTATAATAGTTTTCATTGCTAATATGTTTTCTATTAGTTTTGACAAACTGTGAATATCAATTTTATTGCAAGTTTCTTATATGTTCTTGTCTTTTAAATTTCTGTAGGATATATAGTCATATTTACTTTGATTTATTCCTAAAACTGATTTAATTTTTTACCTTCCTCTTTCTTTCAATAGTCATTGTGCTAGAAATTTTTCAATTACATTTTTTCTAAAGAAGCAATTTGCCTATTTTACATTTATATTCTATTACAACAATTTTCATTCTGGTCTTTATTTCTTCCATTTTTGTTTTATAATTCTTTTTCTAGTATTTTTAGGTTAATCCTTAGCTTATTATTTTTTTGCCATTTCACTTTTCTCATATGTTGTATTTAGGCTATAAAATTTCATGTAAGCATGGTTTAATTTCTACTATAATTTCTTCAACACACGGATTATTTAGGAGTATTTTTCTTAATTTCCAAATATATGAAGTTTGTAAACTTCTAGCTTTATTGTCCAGTAAAATGCATTGGCTGTATCATTTCAATTTTATAAAACTTTTTTTGACATTTGCACCAGTATATTGTCAACTTTGCAAATAATCTTTGTATGATAGAAAACGATGTAAATTCTGCAACACTGTCAATATCCTGTAAATGTGTATTTGGTCAAGTTTGTTTTATGTTTTACCAACTCTCCTAAATCATTACTTTTTCTGTGAATATTGTGTTAAAGATCTCTCACTATAACTATATATTTGTCTATTTCTCCTCCTAGCTCTGCCGATTTTTGCTTTATCATTTTGAAGACATGATTAAGTGAAAATTTGTTTATTAAATTTATTTATTAAATGTTTTTGGTATTTTAAATATTTCCACTCTGTGATAATGATCCTTGAAATGTCTTGAAATGCTTCTGGTCTTGAAGTGTATTTTCTCTATTACTTTAATATATTTATATGCATTCCCTTTAGTAGTTGCATGGTATATCTTTCTCCATCTTTTATTTTCAACTTTTCTATATCATTAGTCTTTCAAAGTATGTTTTATAAACAGCACACTTTTGTTTTATTCAATAAAACAATCTTATCTTTTAATTGAGCATTTATTTCATTTAATATAATTAGTGGTATGTTGAGTTTAAATCTACCATCTTAATACCATCTTTTATCTTTCTCTGTTCCATTATCTTTCCATTCTTGCCCTATTTACAAATAATTATTTGTTATTTTAATTGTCAATTTGGAAATATTCAAAAGTGGGATAGTTGGATCATATTGTGGTTCTATTTTATGTCTGAGTAACCTTCATACTATTCTCTATAGTGGTTTACATTCCCATACACCAATGGTATACAAGGCTTCCATTCCCCACACATCCTCACAAGCATTTGTTATCTTTTGTCTTTTTTTTTTTTTTTTTAAATTAGGCTCCAAGGTGGGGCCTGAACCCTGGATCAAGACCTGGGCTGAGATCAAGAGTTGGATGCTTAACCTCCTGAGCCACCCAAGCCTCTTTTGTCTTTTTAATAGTAGCTATGCTAGCAGATGTGAAGTGATATCTCATTGTGGCTTTAATTTGCTTTTCTCTGGTGATTGATGAGGTTGAGTATCTTTTCATGTACGTGTTGGCCCTTTGTATGTCTTCTTTGAGGAAATATCTATTCAGTTATTTTGCCCATTATCTATCATCTATCTATCTATCTATCTATCAATCATCCATCTATCATCTATAGTCTATTTATCTCTATCTATTTTTGCTATTGAGTTGTATGAGTTATATAATTAAATGTTAATAATTTTGGATATTAACCCCTTTTATCAGATAGTTTTCAATTATTTTTCCCATTCTGTGGTTGCCTTTTCATTTTGTTAATAGTTTCCTTTCTGTGCAGCAGCTTTTTAGTTGGATATAGTCCTGCTTGTTTACATTGCTTTTGATGCCTTTGCTTTAATGTCAAATCAAAAAGTAATAATAATAATTGCCAAGACTGATGTCCAGAGGAGCTTACTTCCTATGTTTTCTTCTAGGAGTTTTATGGTTTTGAGTCCTAAGTTCAAATCTCTAATCCATTTTGAGTTGATTTTGTGTATGGTAAAAGATATAGGGCCAGTTTTGCTTTTGTATATGGAAATCCAGTTTTCTCAACATCATTTACTGAAGAAACTATCCTTTCCCTATTGTATATTCTTGGGTCCTTTGTCGAAAATTAACTGGCCATATATATGCATGGATTTATAGTTTTGGGCTCTCAATTCTCTTCTGTTCATCTGTGTCTGTTTTTATGCTAATACCATACTGTTTTGATTACTATGGCTTTATAGTATAATTTGAAATTAGGAAGTGTGATGCATCCAGCTTTGTGCTTCTTTCTCAAGATTGTTTTGACTACTTAGGGCCTTTTACAATTCCATATAAATTTTAGGATAGTTTGTTCTATTTCTAAGAAATGCCACTGGAATTTTACTAGGGACTGCATTGAATCTATAGGTAATTTTGAGTAATATAGACGTTTTTAACAATCTTAATTCTTCCAGTCTATGAACACACAATTTCTTTCTATTTTTTTCATCTGTATCTTATAGGACTATGGAACCAAGAAGCTTGTGTTCAAATCCTGTTTTTATCATTCTCGGGTGGTGTGACATTGAGCAAGTTATTTAAATTTGGGGTGCTTTAATGTCCTAACCTATAAAATGAGGATGGTAATAAATAAATTGACTTCATTCATAGGACATGATGAATTAATATTTATGGAGAACTTAGTGCTTAGCACAATAGATGAACTATTTATAATATGTCACAGAAAATGTTAAAAAATAGTTATTATGATTAATTTTTTTGTGTCAACTTAGTGGGCCATGTTGCTCAGATATTTGGTCAAATATTATTCATTACATTCACTATTCAAACATTATTCTGGGTGTTTCTACCAGGGTGTTTTTGGATAAGAGTTACAAAAAAAAAAAAAAGTGAAAATAAGATTACTCAAAAAATCAGTGGACTTTGAGTAAAACAGATTGCTCTCCATAATATGGATGGACAGTTTCCGTGTGTGTGTGTGTGTGTGTGCGTGTGTGTGTGCGCACAGATACACAGACACATCCTATTATGGTTGACCCTTGAATAACACAGGTTTGAAATGTGCAGTTCCACTTATACATAGATATTTTTTGATAAATACAGTACAGTACTGTAAATGTAATTCCTTTTTCTTTATGACTTAAATATTTTTTGTAGCTTACTTTGTTGTAAGAATATAGTATGTAGTTTTTATTTTATTATTTATTTTATATTATTTATTTTATTGTTTTATTTTATTTATCTATTACAAAATATATGTTAATCAACTGTTTATGTTATTGATAAGGCTTCTGGTCAAAAGTAGGCCATTATAGTGGAGTTTTGGGGGAGCCAAAAGTTATACATAGAGTTTTGACTGTGTGGGGGTCAGTATCTCTGACTCTCACATTGTTCAAGGGTCCACTGTAGTTCTTTGTCTCTGGAGAACTCTAATATAGATGTCTAATAGTTCCACATATTTTTTCATTTTTCAAATAAAAATGATGTAGCTGATGGTATGAAATTCAGCACTATGAAATACAGTACAACATCTTAATTTTTATTAGTTTGGACAGTGGCCTCAAACTGTTTTGACAGGCCTTATCTCATGTTTTTTCTATTGATAATAACTGTGGTGTAATAAACTCTTGAGGTGGCCCCACCTTCTACTCTTCATGCTCTCGTGTAATATACTCTCTTCGAATATGGGTGGGGCCAATGACTTAACTTCTAACCAATTGAATAGAGAGGTGATAGGATGTATGTGTTCATGTGCATGTAGTTATGTTACCTAGATCCTAGTGCCTGCCTCTATACTCTTCTCTTCCTTGCTGGCTGTGAAGAAGGAAATGGCCATGCTGGGGAATCGCACATGACAAAGAACTACAGGTGGTTTCTAGATGGTGAGAGCTGCCCTAGTCAACAGCCTGCAAAACAAATGAAGCTCTCAGTCCCACAACTGCAAGCAATTGAATGTTGCTAAGAGCCACAGGAAGAGGCAAACACAGATTTTTACCTAGTTTACACTCCAGATAAGCATCAGCTCTGGCTGACAATTTATAGCATGGTAGAACACTCCGCTAAAGCATGCTTGGACTCCAAACCCACAGAAACTGTGAGATAATAAATGTATTGTTTAAGCTGCTAAGTTAGTGATAATACTATTACACAGCAATAAGTAACTAATAAAATAACATTTTATTACAACATCTTTAAGGAAAATTATGCAAGTTTGGAATTATGACATATTTACTTTATTTTACATAATTTCAGTTATCTGTATTTTTCTATGATCTCAAGATACATTCTTGGGAGAATTAAATCCTGGATTCCTTCCCTGCCCTCTTTTTCTAATATATCTCCCTCACCACCTGACAATAATAAGGGAAGGAGAAGAAGAAGGAGAAAAAGAAGTAGAGAAGGAGAAGAAGTAGAAGAAGAAGAAAGAGGAAAAGGAAAGGAAGGAGGTGGGGAGGATGGTGTTAGATGCTTAGGTTCTTGTGCAAACCTCTGGTACACCACTAGTTGCTTTGTGTTGACCTAATTAGTTTCCCAATTTTCCCAAATAGGCTGCAAGGAGATCAGAAAGGGTGTGTTAGTTATGTTTGTTTAGCAAATTGCCAGAAACATGATAGGTATTCAATACAGGTAAATTAAATGGAAATACTTAATTAAAAATTCTGCATGAAGAATATTTGCTTATACTTAATGCAAAGAACTGCAAAATTTTACCCAGAGAAATGGAATTTTACCAAAAAATGTTTGGACATTTGTTCTCTTTTTTATTGCCATAGTAACAATGCACTTTTCAGTGTGTCCTTATAATATTCATCAGTTTTTCTCTTTGCTGTCTTTAAAAATAGGAAGAAAACATACTGTCCATCTGGAAAGAAAAGAAAATAATAAATACAGCATTAAATATAATTTAAAATAACATGTGCGATTATATTTACCGAGTGTCACTGTGCCTAAAAATAGGAAAAGATGTATTTTATGGTATAATATCCTTATTCCGAAAACTCATGGGAAAATTCATGATCTCTCACATGTATTAACCACTCAACATGATGATTTTGAGGTTTTATGACTCTATTTTTATAAGAAACATGGAGACTTAGGCACTAAACTTCTTTTTTTGACAATGTCACAAACTTCAGGTTATCTGTAGATCTTAAGTATCTTTTTTGTAATGTCCTGCCTCACTCAATTTATCAGACCAATACAGCTCTTCTCTTTAGATCACTTCCACCAAAACTTACACCAACTAATGTTAATATATGTTTGTTGCATCTAATTTGCTATGTGTCTGACTTTCAGGACTACTTCTCATTTTAGTAACATATATAAAATAAAAAACAATTGGATTTAGTTTATGTAAGAGACTGATCTGGCAGTAAATTTCACAAAGAGGAAAAAATGCAAGTGTCCACAGGGGTAATAAAGGAAGGGAATGAAAATTTAAGTGTGTATACATATATGTGTATCTGTGTGCATACATGTATATATGTTTATATATACATATATATGTGTTGTGCTATACATGTACATATATGCATACAAAATAATAAGCATAGATATTAATAGTATGAGACTAATGAGTAATAATTCACATAAATAATTATCCATCTTGCCAATAGAACAAATGTTGTCCTATTTCAGTGAAGGCAAAAAAAATGGTGGTTATTGTATGTCCATTTATATTCTAATGAAAAATATCTCCTTTTAATAACTTTATCTCAGATTCATTGACTAACCAAGTTCAAGGAGAAAGTTATCAGTATATGTTAGAAAGCCCCAAGATTATGGAGCCAAGAACAGTACATTTGAGCTTGTGCAGGTTTCATAACTGCTTCATATATCAAGTGTGAATGGTAATGATTGCTACCTTGTAGCATTATTTGTTATGAGAGTTAACTAGAAAAGTGTTATATAGTAATTAGAGGATGCTATGAGATTAAGGAACAAAGAGATTGGGTTATTTGAGAATAAATCATAATCTCCAATACTGCTGTGGCTTTACTTTAATGCCACTTTTAATATAGACAGAAAAGGGAGTTGTCTATATAATGTGATTTGAAAGGTGCCAAAAATGTTTATCCATACTTTACAAAATGTTATCCCACAACAGCAGTGATAATATGTGAAATTTTCGTACGTATCATTTAATTTCTTGGTTTCAAGACCTTGTAGGCCCTGATAAATTGATAATTCCTTACATTTGTGTCATCTCTTAAAATTTGCAAGAAATTTCCACTTATTATCTATTTTAATCTTTCCTCTGACCTGTGATTTAGACATTTTAAAGGTAATTATATTCACGGAATCCCTGGCTGGCTCAGTCGGTAGAGCATGTGACTATATCAAGATTGTGAGTTCAAGCCTCACATTGAGTATGGAGTCTACTTTAAAAAAAAAAAAAAAAGATAATTATTTCATTTGCAGGCCTGGTCCACATCAGACCTGAGAGATGAACTCAGTGCTTTTGACTCCACTGAGCGCTGGCAGTGGTCTCTTCACAAGGCCATGGCTGACTGAAAATGGCATCTGGAAAAGTTTCCTCCCAAGAAGAATTTAAGGCAAATTAAATTAGCTCTTATCAGCAAAGATAAATTCCCAGGTAAATGGGCATAGGGAGATGATGATGGGAAATTGTATCAAGAAAATTCCACATTATAAAGAACAAGGTCTGAGGGCAAGTGTAAATAGGAGAGTCAATTACTGAGGAGGAGCACTGTGTTGTCACCAGCTATCCTGGAGCTGGGAAGGGCCTAAATGAGAAGGAGTACAAACAGGGTCACTGAAATACGTAAGGATACTTTGTGATCTGGTTCTACTCCATATGCATGTTTTTCTGTTCCTTGACTTGCATTTTACAATTTAATCCTTCATTCAACAAACCATTACACTGGATCAGGTACCGTTCTAGATCCTGGGATTGGGACTGTGAACAAAAAAAGATGAAAAGTCCTGCTCCTCTGAAAATTAAACTGTAGCTGGAAATATTAAAATCCTTAATAATCTGTCATCATCCTTTTTTTTCTACTTACAACCCTGCTATCTGCAGTGCTCTTCCCTTCCCTTCACAGGTCTTTAATATTCTGCTTAGTTTTCACATCTCTATTTAGGAAGCTTTTCTGTTTTTTACGATCTGGACAATATCCCCATATCTTATGTGCCTTTAATATTACACTTAACACACATATATTTTTTTACTGTTATCAGTGTTTTTTTGTTTTTTTTTTTTTAAACTTAAAGGTAGGGTCTGGCTTTCTTTGTATGGGAATCACCCTTGCGAAACCCAGCATCTTACACACCCGCATGGTAGAGGTTTGTCCAGTGAAAAAGTACACTTCCTTTGCAAATATACCCAAAAGCTATCCTTGCTTTTTTGCTGTTTTGCTGATTGCATTTTGGTAAATGTTTAGTTAAATTTTCCGGGGTGGTGGTCTTCATTGATCAAATGATTAGATATCTGCTAAATTTCTATGTCAACTTGGAACCACGTAGATATGTTTTTCCCTGCCCTTAAAGATCCTTGAAATAAATAATGAAATATATAAATTAATTATATAAATAGAAGCCTGAGAAAGCATAATGTTCACAGTTAACGTATCTGCTCTGTCTATACCTTTAAATTCCCTGTGTAGTAAAGGTAAGGTGATGGTTTGTGAATTAAATACACCTTCCACCTCCCTTCTCCCCATCCAGAGCTAATGACTGACATTCTTACTGTCATTCTCAAAGATTCTGAGAAGCAAATTAGCCCAAAGATAATAAAAAAAAGAACAAATTCCAAACCCATTAGGGAGAAAAATTACCTATGGAGCTGGAGTTGATCTGATATATCCAGCAAAATTGGGGATAGCAACTTGAATAATGATCCGAAAGACTGACAGAGTGATGGATAGACTTCTGTAAACCCGTGGGGCTCGTAGAGGATTTCTTCGCTCTCTCTCTGCAGTAGCAGCAACTGGCATGGTTTCTTTATAGCTGAAGTGTATTAGAATATATGATGAGTTAACATGGACTTTTTTTCCTTTTCTCGCTGTCCATTTTATTAAAAAAAAAAAAGAAAGAAAGAAAAAATGCAGTGTTAGACATATACATTAAAGTCATGTTGTATATAATAATTATCCCTTCCCTGTCATTTGTTTACTTATTATATATAACCCCTCATTCGGTTAGCGAGTTTCATTTTGTTCTGCTAAATGAGCAGACACTTAACTAGCTGCTTATAGAATCTATTAGCCTACTTTTCACCTTTCCTTTCAGAATTCTTGTTTAAAGATCAATAGTCCCTTTCCTCTTACTAACAACCTGAGTGCTGCAGAAGTCACGTGAGCGTGGGTAGATGAGTGTGCCTGCCCTGACTTTGCTGCTCTGTGACTTAACAGTTGAGTTGCCCTAGCCAAGTCGCTTACCCTTTCTGTGTTTTCTCACTTGTGAATTAAATAACTCACAGTAATGTAATGAAGTTTAAATGATACTGCAAACAAATCATCTAGAACTCTGTAAGCACCCAGAAGTGTTCGTTCCTTCCCCATCCATGAGTATAGCCTTTTTTGGTGACCATGTTTTCACACTATTTATTTTATTATAATAAGCAGAGAAAAAACAAAGCATATAATTTAATCATAGTGTTACTCATGAAGAAACATAGTTACTTGTCCGAGTTCACTTAGCTAGGAAGACCTTGAGACAATAATCTTTAAATTATAACCTGGGTAGTCTGGCTCCTACAATTCATACAATTTTAAGAGTATAAAGGGGAACAGATGGGAAAAAAATACATTTTGGTGCCTATTACATGCCAGGTTCTGTGCCATATCCTTAATTTCCATTATTTTCTGTAATCACCACAGCTATCCTGAAGGTACTTCTAAGAGTAAATTTAGACTCACAAATGTTAATTCATTTACCATTGCTCACCCAGCCAGTTTGTGGTGAATTTAGATTAAAATCCAGGCAATTGTGGGGAGAGCCTAAAATCTGTATTCTATCTTATCATGCTGCCTTCCATATTCAGAGGGATCTTAGGGATAACTCACGTTAACTTTCTCTTTTTCGATGAAGTTTGCTCTAAGGAAATCAACTTAAAGTAAGCCAAAGCTTGTGTCCTATATGTTCATTAGTTTTTTTAAAAAAAACTTTATTTGACCTATTGCTTTCTTATAACCACAGTCACATATTTCAAGTTTTTCTTTGTCCCTGAAATCTTTCAATATTGAAACTATATATCCTCAAATTTTATATGAAGAAGAAAACGCTGAGTTTTAGCCCTTATCTAACTTCCAGTATGGTATTTGGTAATAACTAAATCAGTGTCTGTCTCTTCTATTTGCTTATGTGGTGAAAAATGCTAGTAGATGATTTTAAAGCACTCTAAGTATTAAATGGCAAAAGTGGTCATAACTGTATATATCTAATAAGACCCTTGACATAACCACTTAAGACTACTTGAAGAATACATACAAAGAAGTGTGATTATTTAAAAAATATACATGTAATTCATCCTTTTTATCAGAGAGCCCATATTTCTGAGTCTATAATTTTCTACTTGCCCCTAAAAAGCATACCCCCTTTTGTCCTTCTATTTTTTTTTTCCAAATTTCCCAAAGTATCCACCTTTTAGATCATCTACTCTTTGGGATGACTGCCTTAGGAATCCTCTAATTCTTCAAAATAATAGACAAGAAGTTTTAATATACCCCTCTTCTCAGATTTGTGAAATATAGCTGTCATAATGGCTGACTTTTAACACAGATGACATCATTTTAACATCATAAAGGAATTTAGAATTCTGTCAATATGATAGAGATCCTAGAAGGTTCATTATTTAAAAGAGGTTCCAGAGTCCACAGTCTCTCATGGTTCATTCCCCCTTCTGTTTACCCCCCTCTTCATTTCTTCCCTTCCTTCTCCTACCAGGAAACAAACTGAGGGCTTCAGAGGGGAGGGGGATGGGGGATTGGGATAGGCCAGTGATGGGTATTAAGAAGGGCACATATTGCATGGTGCACTGGGTGTTATACGCAAATAATGAATCATGGAACATTGCATCAAAAACTGGGGATGTACTGTATGGTGACTAATATAACAAAATAAAAATTATTAATAAAAAACATAAGTCCTTAAAAAAATTTAAAAAATAAAAGAGGTTCCAAATGGATAAAACCAAACACAGTAAAAAGCTTACAAAAGATCTTAGGATATCTTGAAACAACGATATTTTTGGTAACCTCTTCATGATAATACCTTGCAGAAATATAGCCAGCCATGAGTAGAAAGGAAGTTTACTTAGGAATGGTCTGTCAGTGAGGTTGGAAGGTATCAGCATTAATTCTTCCTGTGTAGCAACCCAAGATTCATTGTGTTGTCCCTACTGTAAAGGCACCTCTTGCTCTATTCTTACTCCTTTCTCCTAACCATTTTTGAGCTATCTCCAAACAAATGACACTAGTTAAAGTAAGATATCTCCTTCAGTATAACTTTTAAATTAATGATATGACAAATTGAAATGCTGAGAACTCAGTAAATGCTGTTCTTTTCTCTGCTTTCTATAACTTTTAGTGGAATGAATTTTTCAGTAATGTGTATCAATGTCTCAGCACACAGTGAGGGCAGGGAGTCATGACTGTGATTGTTTTTCTAGCTTGGCTATTGATCAAGATATGAGTTCAATACATGCCAACTGAATTAATCCACGTACAGTTATACCACTTTATTTATACATATGTGATTGTATGAAGATTTAGGTATGATTACATGTTAATGCTACTGAAAGTGCTTGTATATACCCCCTTCAACACATATGTAAGCTTATTCTAAGAAATCATAAATTATGGATTAATTCGGATAATCACTTTTATCTTCAACTATGGTATTTTATTCATTTATTTAAACAGAGGTCTGTGTCAAAATTTTATATTTATGTAATTGCTTTCAGATTTCAAATTTCACAAACATTTTTCCATTCGATCCTTATAACTACAGAAAGGAAAAGTTGATATTAGTATTCTTTTTTTTAAAGATTTATTTATTTATTTTTGAGAGAGAGGAAAAAAAAAAAGTGCACATGCACACAAGGAGAGGGGCAGAGGGAGAGAATTTCCAGCAGATTCCCCTCTCACAGGGAGCCCTACTCAGGGTGATCCCACAGCCCTAAGATCATGACGTGAGCCAAAATCGAGAGTTGGTTGCTCAACTGGCTGAACCCCCTAGGCGCCCCTAGATATTAGTATTCTTGTTTTAGAAAAGGAGAAGATAGAAGTTAATTTGAACCAATCAGTTTATTGATGCTAAAGTAGTGAATAGTTATTTTCATAACAAAATTATTTTGCCAAATATTTATGTTTAGAAGATTCATCAAAGTATTTTTTATGTAAACACATATGCTTATTCACCATAAGGTTGGGTATGTGTCAGAGAGGTGAATTTTGCATCTTTCCAGAAGGCTCTTCTCTAAATGGATGTACAATATCATTATTGTGGTAATCAGCAATAATTTTCTTTTCCTGTAGTTTCAGTCTCCTTCCTTGAGATTCTTTGTGCTGGTGAGATAACACAGCATCCCTCTTGAGTAAGGCACAGTCATTGCATATTCTATGGAGAAGATGTAAGCTGTGGACAAATGAAAACTGCTGCTGTGTTTTATCTGGCTTCTTAGAGATAAGCACTCTAAGGTCAAGATAAGTTTTTATGCTCCTGTGCTCTTTATTAATTGCTTAAATTATGATAAGAGGTCAAAACACAGGGGTCCTTCTAATTTATTTACTAATTATTATGTATGTATGTCTGTGTGTATTTGTGTATGTGTATACACATATAATGTCTCAGAGGGAAAAGGGGGGGGAAAGTAATATACAATGAAATTTAATGACAAGAAATGTGAAAAAGCAGACATGATACTTTGACAGCCAGAACAACATTGGTTTGTGGCCATGTTAGAGACAGTTTGTCAGTTTGAAGAGGAAAAATCCAAAATCCATGAAACTATTTTGTTCACAGCCTTAACAAACCTGAAATGTAAGATTAATTTTTATTTGCATAAAAATCCCATAACGCATATAATTAATGATAATTATGTCCTCTAAAGTTATACATGTCCTTTTAAGGATCACAATGGTTTGTTTGTCTACAAATATTTAGTTAATAGGATACAGTTTGTCTCACCTAATATATTTTCATGCTATTTTCATGCTTCTGTTAACATTATTAAATTTGTAATTTTGTTTTTTATGCTTGTGGTACATTATATCTTCAGTTCTCAAAAATGGACCCATGACTAAAATGTGGTTTACTGAAGCATAAAAAGTAATGAAAAGAGTAACATAAATAGTACAACCCCAAATAACATCATAAACAAAGAGTGAAGTGGTCTCTCGTCGTAAATATAGAATGCAAATCTCTATATGCTGGGACACATAAATCTTCAAGTGTCACGACTTCCCATATGTGACAGGAAAAGAAAAGTGCAAATAGGAAGTACATTTATGAATATCTTAAAAAATTGAATTATATTTGACTGGAGATTAATTTACCACAATTCCCCAGTTCATTTTCCATTATAAAGCCTTGTCAAACAGGGCATAAATGTCTGGCAAGACTATTTCTTGAAGGATTAATTGATGTGTTCCCTCTGCTTCCTTGTGAAGTTTCCAGCTTGTACCCTGAGCAATATTCCACTCTTCTCGACTGCATGAATTAGGGAAATCGCTCATTTAAGAACTAAAAAAAATAAAAAGTCTAAGATCATACAGGAAGGGAAGAAAAGATAAAAGAAGGATGGGAGGAAATCAAGAGGGGAGAGAAGAGGAAGAAAAGAGAGGGCAGACAAAGAGGAAGGGCTTAAAAGCCCCCATTCTTATCTGAAAAATAGGCAGAAAATACCTTCATTTTTAGGCACCTGAACTGCATGGATTCTGGCTAACTGTTGTCATTATTTTTGTTCCCCATTGAGAGGTCCACCAACTGATAAAGTGCAGCCCTTTGATTTGAACATCCAGTTGCAATGAAGCTGTCCTTTGACCTAAAGACTCTACCTTCATTTTGCACACTCAAAAATGTCTCATTATATGCGACTGATCCACCATTCTATAGTCTGGGGCACATTCTACACTCCCCCAATGAGGGTAACTTACACCAGCTGTCTTGTGGGGTGGTAGTGGTGATGGTGATGCTCCCTTTGCAGGGGTGAGGGTTGAGGGAGCTAGTAAGAATAAGTTGAAAATTGTCATTCAATCTGCGGGATCTATTTTCATGCAATAAAATCCATCAATTTTGTTGCTAGGCATACCAAAGAGACCAAAAGTTGGGGAAGCATTTATGGTTGCACTCTTTATAGCAAAAGCAACCTAGAAACCTATAGTCAACTGCTATATTAATGACAAATTTTACATTCAAAGAGAAAACAGAAGCTAGTGTCAAAAATCTTTATCAAATGATATTTTAGGATGATGCATAATATTAATTATGCATTAAAGGAAGAAAATAATTATTATGTGGTAGGTGCCTGCATATATTTTGCTGAACAATAGAATGAAACCAACTATACAGACTATGAATAAATTCTTGGCTTTTGCTCTATGCAGATATGAGGGAATTATACTTGATGGCTTTTTATTATGTTTATCAGTGAGGAATTCATGCTATAGGATAAGAGATTTTTATTTGGTTATCATTTATTTTGTGACTTTGGCCTTGTGAGAGGGTTGGGATAAAGAAGAGTGTCTATTTTGTGAGCCAGTTTGGGTGTACTTTAGTACTAATGTACATATGATTTCGTTCAAAGTGAATATTTTGTGAACACTGATATACTTTCTGACTTTGACTTCATGTATCAAAAAGTACCAAAAGTAGCAAAAATAGTTAGAATGAAACAAGATAAAAACCTCAGGGGAAAAAATAGTGAAATGGAGATAATTAATTTACTTGACAAAAAGTTCAAGGTAATGGTCAAAAGGACACTCACCAAACTGGAGAGGAAAATGTACAAACAGAGTGAGAACTTCAACAGAGAGATAGGAAATATAAGAAAGTACCAAATAAAAGTTACAGAATTGAAGTACAATAATTGAACTAAAAAATATACTAAAGAGATTTAACAGCCGACTAGATGAAGCAGAAGAAAAGTTCAGTCAACTTGAAGACAAGGCCGTGGAACTCACCCAATCAGAACAACAGAAAGAAAAAAAGAATTAAAAAGGTGAAGATGGTTTAAGGGACTTTTAAGACAGAACCAAAAGGACTAACATTGGCATTATAGGGTTCATGTAACAGAGAGAAAGAGGTAAGATGACTAAATTGAAGATATAATCAATGAACACTTCCCTAACCTAGGGAAGGAAACAGATATGTAGATCCAGGAAGTCCCAAATAAAATGAACCTAAAGACATTATAATTAAAAAACACCTAAAGTCATTAATATGAAAAAGTCAAAAGTTAAGATAAGGAAAAAAATCTTTTTTTTTTTTTAAAGATTTTATATATTTATTTGACAGAGACAGCCAGTGAGAGAGGGAACACAAGCAGGGGGAGTGGGAGAGGAAGAAGCAGGCTCCTAGCGGAGGAGCCTGATGTGGGGCTCGATCCCAGAACGCTGGGATCACACCCTGAGCCGAAGGCAGATGCTTAACGACTGTGCCACCCCGGCGCCCCGAGATAAGGAAAAAGTCTTAAAAGCAGCAAGGGAATAACAACTTGTTAGGAACAGGGGAACAAGACTATCAGTAGATTTTTTAGCAGAAATTTTGGGGCCAGAGGGCCCTCATGATATATTCAAGTGCTGAAAGAAAAAACTTCCAAACAAAAATACTCTAAATGTTCAAGTTATCATTCAAAATTGAAGGAGAGATGAAGTTATCATTCAAAATTGAAGGAGAGATGAAGGACAAACAAAAGCTAAAGAAGTTCATCACCATTCAAATTGGAAACAAAAACTAAAACTGTCACTATTTGCGGATGGCATGGTAGTACACATAGAAAATCCTAAGGACTCCATTGAAAAACTGTTAGAACTGAAAAACAAATTTCATAAAATTGCAGGATACGTAATCAATATGCAAAAATCTGCTGCATTTCTATATACTAATAATGAGCTATCAGAAAACAAAATTAAGAAAACTACACATTTGTAATTGCATCAAAAAGAATAAAATACCTAAAAATAAATAACCAAAGAGATAAAAGGCATGGACACTGAAAAATATAAGACATTAATGAAGGAAAGTGAAGAAGACAGAAGTAAAAAGAAGTCTGTGTTCATGACTGAAAGGCCTGCAGGACTGGCCTGCAGTACATTTGTTACTGGTGTGTGAACAGGGAGATGCTAAAATTGAGAAGAGTTTAGAATTCTTGGAAGTAATTTTATGGTTATTTGACGACATACTGCATGTAAGCCTGAGATCGGTGGACTCATTTCAGGGAGCATTTTTAGACCAGTTTTGGTGAAGTTCATCTTGTGAAGTAAGTTGATGTAGAGTGAGATGCTTATGTGTCATAGGATTACAGTTCAACATGTGGTACTTCAAAATTTGTAAAGTATAACTCAAAGTGATACATAAATCAGAGAAAACATATCATTTTTTTTAATGACATTATTTCTAGGTCATTTTCTTTTGTGTTTTAATTAAAACAGGGTTTAAACTTATAGTGTAGCAGTGTTAGGTAAAATAAAGAAGTGATATTTACATTGTTTATTTTCATTCCTAATGATGTAATGATGAAACATTCTTCACTGAACTACTTGGTGAAAACAATATAAAACTTTTCTAAATGTTGCAAAACGGTAGGGTGAAAACAACTCTGAGCTTAGGTAAAGAAAGGGTTTATTCAAAAGGACAATTGTAATAGAAGAGGGCTATTACAGTAGGGTGAAGGACGCTTTGACCATATGATCTGCAGTCTTCAACATCAAGCAAAAATGAATTTTCCCTTATAGGGACAAGAAACAAGGCTAGAAAGAACAAAGTGAAGAGGAGGGGAATGAATAGGAGGTATGATCAAGCAGTTGATCAGAAAATGTCTTCCCTTGAGGTCAACTGATTTTCGATCCTCCAGAAAGTCTGTATGGAAGCATTGGTTCACATTCTGATGGGGGCTTAGGCTAGGCATGATTCAAAGCTGGGTTCAGTGTGTTCTGAAGGGAGGAGAGAGACTTAAGTTTACCCAAGTTAAGTTAGCATGTATGTTGTCCAGATTGGTAAATGAATACAAATAGTTAAGCTAATCATGGTTGAGGCAAAGAATGGGAATTTGATCTGTGTCTAGCCTTGCCATAGGTAAACAGATTGGGGGGCATTTTGATTCTTATCTAAGTCATATGAGGAAGAATGGTTCTTTGCAGTAAGTTGTTTTAAGAACACAAAAGAATCAAGGGTAGTTTCTTAACCATCACTGTTTTTCAGGAGCACAGGGCTCAAGTAGAGTTTAACATTGTCAGTTTCCCCATTTGCTTAAGCCAAGTGAATACCATTCATCTCTGAACGACTCAGAGGTAGTAAAACACCAGAGTGGGGGCTAGGGCTCCTGAGGACTCTTGTTGGCATTGTTTCTGTAAAATCACTTAAAATGTTTGTTGAGAGTTGGTGGCCAAGGTCAGTTGTGTTAGGTTTCCATGTCTTAAAAGAGGGATGTCTAAAATTAAAAAAAGAGAGAGAGAGAGAGAGAGAGAGAAATACGGATGTAAAAGGTTGACTAAAATAAAAAGCCAAAGTTGAACACTGGAAGGTAACCAGTACAGTGGATTCTAAGAATTTGGTGGATAACAATCTTTCAGTGATGCAGCACTGCTCAATTTCTTGAAGCTTATAAGATGTTGATAGTCCTGGTGATATTGGGCAGTTATCTCTCCTCTAAGAGCGTACACGGCCTGCACATTTTATCAGATCTCCTTGACCACCCTGACACTGGATTGGACAGGGAGAAACCTGTCCCCTGCATGGTCTACTACCATGATGAGTCCTTCAAGGTTGCCAAGTCTTCAGAATTTAGCACACAGTGCTTCTGCAGATGTTGAGAGCAAAGGCCTCATATAAGGCTACCTAGCGTTCAGATAAGAATCTGGTTAGGCAAATTTTAGCTCTTGGTGATACGAAGTTAGTAAGGAAGGAGAAAAATTGAAAACATGAGTTGGGGATATAGCCAGATACTGAAGGAAACTGGAAGAATTGAAAATATTGTAAGGTTTGACAATGCATGCCAGACGAAAGGATTTAGTCCAAATTACATGTAGGTAACAAAATTGATTTTCCTATCCACCAGTTACTTAGAATTTGCAAAGTGGTACAAAAGACCTCAAAAACTATTAACAGGGCCAGAGTATGATAACTTGCGTGTATGTGCTATAGTTTTTCATTGAAACACAGAAGTTCTTTCTGTAGTCCTCTTTCTTTTGATCAAAGATAATGTCAAATAAAGATTATTGTAGACCATAAATTAAGGCTCCTCTCATTAGATTTGGCTTTACTATTTACGTACTTATTATAAGAATGGTGATTTACCTTTACTGGCAGGAGTTTTGAAATTTGCTTTGCTGACAATTTTTGTAAGGAATCTTAGATCGAGGTTTTTAAAATTCTGTTAAGGATAGGAAGCCAAACCAATGACTGCATGTTTTACCTGCAGTACCTATGGGTTTGTGAATTTCCCTCTTCTAGAGGTCTCCCAAATATTCTAAAAGTTTTCCTTGCCTGCAGAGAAAGTCTCTTACTCACCTGTAGGGCTGGGAACTCTGTATGCTAGTTACCTCACCATTTTTCCTAATAGGCTTTATGACAATTAACTCCATAAAGGTAACTTTAACTCCTTAAATCAAAGTGTCTAGTCATATCTGATTGAAAAGCATCAATCTCCAATATGACATTTCAGTCAAGGCCTTAGTTTATTAGCAGTGTTTCCAATTATGACCTGTTAACACTGGAAAACAGATTCTTACCAAACCTAAGCAAAATAAGAATATTTAATAAGAGTTTCCAAAAGAATAATATTAAATTAATATTAGAATAAGAATAATTTAAAAATTTTCCAAAAGAAGAATCTTTAATTAATGTTAGAATAAGAATATTTAATTAATAAGTGTTTCTAAAATGTGGAAAGATGAGGTAGAGAGAGAAGGATATATGTTTCATATCAGTTTACAAAAGTACAGTCTACTAAATTTTTAGGAGTTATAGGAAGCATGAGAGAAAACAGAAAGCATTTCTCTGTATCTAGAAAATAGAGTATTAAATTATCAGCAGTATTCCAAGCAAAACCCATAATCATCCTTTATCAGTTCATTCAGTGCTGTGTAATTAATTTCGTTCGATCGATTTGGGGTTAACAGTCTCATGAACCCATCTGCTTCTACACTAGAGTTTTGGAAATCCTGACTCAGTCTAATAATATAATCTCAAAGCTATTAAGGCAATGCTATCTGAAACCTATGCTCAAGAGTACCCGGCATAGTCTTTTTCTAAGGATCTCTGAGACAGTCTTTTTTTTTTTAAGAAAAATCATTCCAGTCTGTAGTTGATTTGCAAGTTCCAGAAAGCACAAGAGTAAGAAAAAACTATGTGTAGAGTATGCAAGACTTCAAAATAGTTGTGATTAAATTACTTTTGATAATTTTCAAAAGTGAAAGATCTAATGAAATCTCATTTAAAAATAATGCAACTGACAAGGAAATTTGTGACACGCAAAACAATGTTGACTGAAAATGAAAGTGAGAAGAGATTTTAAAAGTATACATAACATATGACTGAATCTTAGCACAAAAGTGAGAAAACTTTTTTTTTTAAGATTTTTTAAATTTATTTGAGAGAGAGAGAGAGAGCACATAAGCAGGGGGAGAGGCAGAGGGAGAAGGAGAAGCAGACTCTTTGCTGAGCAGGGAGTCTGATGTGGGGCTTGATCCCAGGACCCTGAGATCATGACCTGAGCAGAAGGCAGATGCCTAACTGACTGAGCCACCCAGGTGCCCCAAGAACCTTATTGTCTTAAGTAATTAAGGCTATGGTAAAGTCAAAAGAAAACACAAGAAACAATTCCGATATAACAGAACTTTTGGCATCTAGGCAGGTTATTCAGAAGGTAAAGATATGCCTCTTATAATGAGCAGACCAATAATTCAAGAAACTTTGTTATTTTAACAGAGAAAACCAGATTCTAGTTTTGCATCAATATATATAGTTGACCCTGAAAAATACAGAGGTTAGGGGGTGCTGACCTCCAACACAGTTAAAATCCCCTTTTGACTCCCTCAAAACTTAACTACTGATAGCCTACTGTTGACTAGAAGCCTTACTGATAACATATTTTTTATGTTATATGTATTATGTACTGTATTCTTACAATAAAGTAAGCTAGAGAAAAGAAAATGTTATTATAAGAAAATCATAAGGAAGAGGAAATACATTTATGGTACTCTACTGTATTTATTGAAAAAAAATTTGCATATAAGTGGATCCCTGCAGTTCAAACTCCTGTTGTTCAAGGGTCAACTATAACATTTTATACAAAAGCGCTTTACAAAAATTTCTTATAAAGAAACCCATCAGAGCTTTGATCGCTTTGAGCAGAACAAATAAAATTGTTTTTCTGTGCAACTTTACAATTTTCTATATGCATTCAAGTTTTGTCCTCCACTTTCCCCTTTCTTATATGGAACAACTAATTATTTTACATTGGAACAGAACTACTCTCTTTTCCTTTAGCAAAAACACTTCCTGCATACCTTATATGGAAAACTCTTTTTCTCTGCCACTATTTCTCCTAGTAGAACCTCATTAACATAGTGATTATAAATTTTAAGTACATTAACTTCTATTTCACAGAGAAAAGCATAAAGTATATAATTGTGAATGTCTTAGGCTGGGGTCTTGTCATAGAGCTTAGGAATATATATCGTCTCACTTTTATAACCACGTATATCCTTATAATATAATTTGTCAATATGGCCAAAAATGAATACATTCATTAACAGACCCAAATACATACAGCTTTAAGATTAGGCTTAGTAATTTATATTTCAGTATTTTATCTTAGAAATGATTTAGTTAATTAAGCAATAGTCATTAATTAAGCAAATTTAACGTAAGTCTAAGATTTTAAGTTACCAAAAATCTTGGAGATTATGCCTTCACACTGACATACCAAAAAACATAATTATTGTTGAAATAAAGTTTGTTACAATGATTCAATTCGATTTATCATGAATTTACATTTTCATAAACACCTAGTAGATATAATGCAAGTTTATTTATTCAGTAACATGTAAGTTTAGGGAGAACATATCTAAATAGAAAAAAAGAAGAAGATTGTGTTAACCTCAATTTCTGGCTATTTTAAGAATATTCCATTTTGTAAGCACTTATTTATCTCTAAGCCAATTAGGATAGAGTTCCTTTAAGGCATTTTATAACTTGGTAATCATCTGGAGGTAGGGAAATATTACACATACATACTTAAACACATACATATGATGTCAGTCTGCTTGGATGGGCAGAACGAAATACTCTTTGTGGCTCTTTGTTGTGCCCTGACCACATGGGTCTCTGTAGTGGCCTTGCTTCTGTGGCTCTTTACGGAGGCAGCCTGACATGCTGAAACCAAGGTAGCGATTCCCTCTGAAATCAAGGAGGAATCAGCCTTGCCCTCTGGGTTTGTGTTGAGAGTGGCAGCCCTAATGATCTCTGAATTGCCTTTGGAGCCATTTTCCCTATTTCTTGAAGAATGATACATGTATATTCACAACTGGATAAATTTATGCTCCTTTCTTGTAGAATCCCAGAGATCTGACAGCCTCCGTTCATTTTGTTCTGTTTTCTCTGTCCCCTGTAGTTCCAACTGGCATTGTTTCTGCTTATGTAATCCCATCTTTATCCCTGGTCTGTTGAGATGGCTGAAACCAATTAAATCCATGTATTGCATCCACAATTTCTTTATCAAATGATTGTACAGCCACACTCTTAGTGCTCTTCTCATAACATGTTTCCTTGTTCTCAGTAATATGGATAGGCTGAGAATTTTCCAAATCTTTAAGGTCTGGTTCCTTTTTGCTTAACAGTTGCTTCAAGTTGTCTCTCCTCTTGCAGTTTATGTAAGTGGTAAAGGAAAAGCAAGCTTCTCCTAAAATACTTTGCTTAGAAATTTCCTTAGCCAAATATCCAAGTCCTACCTTCCCCAAAACACTAGAACACAGACAAGTTCTTTGCCACTTTATAACAAGGATCACTTTTCCTTCAGTTTCCAATAACCCGTTCCTCATTTCCATCTGAAACCTCACAAAAATTACCTTTAATGTTCATATTTCTGTCAACAGTTCCTTCGAGATGATTGGGGCTATTTCTAGGAAGTACTTCAACACTCTTCTGGGCTCTATGCATCACTCAGTTCTGAAACTACTTCCAGGTATTTCAGTATTCATTATAGCAGCGCCCCACTTCACAGTACCAAGGTTTGTGTATAAGTCTGTTGGGCTGGCATAACGAAATACCACAGACTGATGGCTTAAGTAACAGAAATTTATTTTCTCACTGTTCTCGATGGTTTAAAACCAAGGTGCCAGCATGATCAGGTTCTGGTGAGAGCTCTCTTTATGGCTTGCAAATCGCTGCCTCTCACATGGCCTTTCTTCTGTGTGCAGGGGTAGTGGTGAAAGAGAGAGAGAGAGAGAGAAAACAAGAGTGAGTGAGAGAGACAGAGAGATAGAGAGAGCAATCACTTCCGTGTCTCTTATTTTTCTTATAAGGATACCAGCCCAATGAGAACTCCTCCCTTATGACTTCACTTAACCATAATTATCTCTCTAAGGGCCCTGTCTCCAAATATAGTCACATTGGGGGTTGGAGCTTTAAGAGATGAATGGGGGGGGTGATCCCATTTGCAGCACACACATAAATATATATGCATCCATATACAGACAAACAGACCCAAATACAGAGATTATAGGTTCAACTCTAAAATTTCACCTATGAGTCAGACAGAAACACAGAAATACGAAGCGCACTGGTTTATAGGAAAGGTCTGGCTCTCACCTTTGCTCCACTTGTACATTATCAGAACTGTGCTTCAGGCTGATGGGACAGTTTGAGGTGACGTGCTCAATATAAGACTTAAAGAATACCCACAAATGTTTGTGGGGGATACTTTTAAGTTTTTAAGTAATCTCTATACCCCACATAGGGCTCTAACTCACAACCCTGAGATCCAGATTTGTATATTCTAACAACTGAACCAGCCAGGCACCCCCTCTTATTTATTAATTTTTTAATCTGGTGAGTAATCTTATTTAGTCTGTAGGTTAAATTTTGGACAAGGGACTAAATAGAAAGCAAGTGACCATCTGGGTGTTTCCAAAGCTGAATGACATAAAACTAGCCTGCCTTTTACTAGTTAGCTTTTTAAGTCTCAACTGGTTGCTTTGGGGGTTCCTGAGCCCCTCCAGAGGCCCCAGTAAAGGGAAAGGGCATCTAAAGGTGGAGTGTGGAGTGGCTGTAGGCAGTTGAAGGGCCAGGGTGGGAAGGAAAGGTCTGGCAGAAATAGATAGAGGGGTGGAAATAGATATTGAGGCAGGGTGAGGGGCGAGCGGGAAGATAAGGGTTCCCTGGAGCTGAAGGGAAGATCAAAGGCAGCAAAAAGGAAAAAAGAGAAGGGGTGTGTGATGGGTATGGGAAGTCATAAATGGTCCAGTTTTGGGCAGTCCCAAATTTCTAAAACATCTAGAACATTGAAGTTTTAAATGGTTCTATGGTGATATTTTACCTTTTCTCAAGATACGGAACTGAATAGTGCCTGTTATGGATTAAACGTTGGTGCATCTCCCATCTTCATATGTTGAAGCCCTAACCCTCAATGCAGTGGTATTTGAAGATGGATATTTAGGAGGGAATGAAGGTTAGATGAAGTCATGAGGGCAGGGCCCTCCTGATGGGATTAGTGAATTTCTAAGAAGAGATACCAGAAAGCTTTTCTCTTTGAGAAAAGCCATGTGAATACATAGCAAGAAAGTAGCCATCTGCAAAGCAAGGTCACTGGAACCCAACCATGCTGATACCATGATTTCAGACTTGCAGCTTCCAGAACTTCTTTGTTTAAGCTCGCCAGTATATGGTATTTTTTTTATGACAGCCAGAGCAAACTAAGACAGTGACATATGGGAAAACATGTAATCAGTGGGAGAAGAGGAGGCAGGGAGCCTAACAGAGTGGAAGTTACTCATAGGAATAGATAATTTAAGTAAGAGATACAACCTTAAGTGAGCTGAGAAAGAGGTCCACTTGATTAATTCCTTCACACAATCCCCAAAGAACCAAGGAAATTCTTCTATGCATTATCCAGTTGAGGAGCTAAGGAAATTCCCTCACACAACCCCTGGCTTGAGGAGCCAAGGAAAGACAGAAAGGGCCTCAGAAAAGCCCACAAAAATTCTCTGTGCATGAAAGAATTGAATGTTTACCGTGTTACCACAGACAAATGTCCAGAACAATGCATGGGGAATTGAGACTCACCACTGTGGTGAGTTCCCCAGCTGAGAAAGGACACCAAAGACCAGAGGAGTTGGAATGAATTCAGGTGAAGACAGGAGGGTCTTAGGGTGGGCAGCACTCCATCTTAGTCCCAGCACCTAAAAACTTCAAAATAAAAAGAAATCGAGACCTAGATAAGGAGAAATTTTATTTGAAAAGACAATTGCAATAGGGAGAGGGAGACTGTTGTATTAGAGAGAGCCAAGATCTGCAAGTGTCTCAAAGGTCAGGCAAAAAGGAAGTTTTGGGAGGGGATGTGGGTTGAGCAGGTGGTGTGATCAGACATTTGACAAAGGAACTAATTTTTTCCTATGGTCAGCTGATTCTTGAAAGGGTCTTCTATGGAGGTTTCACATTCTGATGATGGTCCTGTCTTAGCATGGGTAAAATTCAGGGTCTTCGAAGTAGGAGAGAAACCTAACTAAAGTTTGGTCATGTTGGCACGTATTTTTGTCCGGATTGCTCAGTGGGTACAAATAGTTCAGCTAGTCAAGTATAAGACAAAGAATGAAAATTTGGAGGATCTGTGTCTGGCCTTGAGATAGGTAAACAAGGGGCATTCTTGAGTCTTATCTAAGTCCTCTGATGAGTAAAGGTGGTTCTTTTCAGTAAGCCGTTCCTCAGAACACAATTGGGTGAGTGTGTGTGTGTGTGCGCGTGCGTGCGCATGCATGCGTGTTGGGGGTCAGTTCTTAGCTATTGCTGTTTCCAGGAGCACACTGCCTAAGTTTGATTCGCTTTGCCAGTTATAAACCAAATGATGGTATTGGAAGGAACTCTGAAAAAATCCCAAAAAGTTATTAATTTTACTTAGAAACAAAGTATCTTGTGTACCAAGTTCAATTTTATAGCCATAATTGAAGAGGAATGTTTAAACTAGTGTCTTATTTATAGGATCATGATGTGACTAATGAAGCAATAAAACCATCAAAATCTTAGCAGAAATTATGAACAAATAAGAAAAATTTTCAACTCCTCCCAAATTACTTGAAAGAAAGTGTATTGAATTAAAGTCTGATAGATGTTTTATAGTTTACCTATAAACATTACTGCTTTGCATTATAATAAAGTAAGAGCCAAGACTAAAATATACAATTTCCATGTTGTTATATTTGCTTAGAAATACTGGGTGAATTTGTAGTACAGGAAGTGGTGAAAATGCTACTTTCCACTGATACCTTAATGATATAAGGACCATCTTAGAGAACAAACTATCAAAGTATCTTTCATTGCAAGTTGGCAAATGCCCAGACATGGCTAACATGACAATTTAAAATATTGAACATAGTAGTGATGGGAAGGAAGAATAAGTTTTTTTGGCTTAATTGATGGAAACACAACTACCTTTTAAAATATTTTATAAAAATTATATATATATATATATATATATATATATACACACACACATAAACATTACATTGTTTAAAAATTAAATTTCTATAGGAGTATGTTCTGAAGAAACAGTTGTGATATCAGAAGAACATTCTGAAGTCCTTATGTAAATTAAAGAGTGAGCTTGTGCCAAAATGTAAATTGATGCCTTGCTTCCTTCATGGAGAAAGACTTGCAGTGGGAAAGAAAAAAATAAAAAAAGGTACCTAGTCACTTAATAATATTTATTAATTACAAAAGGCTAAAATATTAAAGTTGAAATTATTAAGTGATAATATGAAGCTGCTCATAATAATGCATGATGGAAATCAAACATTCTTTTCAAAATGTTTGAATTACTGAACCAACATTTAGTATTTCTACAAAGTAAAAATCAGTTTGGTATTAATTTTTTGAAGTTATAAATTGGACATCAGTTTTCGTATTGCATATATCCGGCATTTGTAATCTTTTAAATTTTTGCACACAAAGGATGAATGCAACATAGCCTTCAAAGACAGAGAAGACCAAAGAACAAAAAAAACCAAAAACCAAAAAACAAAGGTTAGAAGTGTAGAAGAACTGTTTCCACAGATTCTTTAACATGTTTCTTAATTTAAGAATGATAAGGGGATGTTGATATTACATATCTCTAAAAAGTTATCACTGAAATACTTGAGAATTTTGCAGAAAATTTTGATTTGAGCTTTCCAACAAAATAAAATTCAAATTGGACATCTATGAATCTACAATTTTTTCCTTAATCATAAAATAATTTAAATTTAATCATAATTTTACAGAATAAATTGTTGAAATTGCTATTGATCAGTAATTAAGATGAATTTTGAAAAGCAGCATAACTTCCTTCATTTGGATAAAAGTTAAAAATAAACTTTCAGAGATTGACAGAAAAGATTTTAAAATTTCATCTTGCATTCAATTCAACAAACCTCTTGGAGAGTGGCCTCTCTACCCATGCTTTTAAAACAAAATGTAAACATACATTATCCCATGCAAGTACCACTGCCATCAACCTTGCCTAGATTAAATAAACTAACAAGCAAGAAGCAAACTCATTCATCCTATTATACATACTGATATACATGTAATTTATCAAAGCTTTTGGAAAGAAGTTTAACATGGAAAGCAGCTATTTTGCTTATAACTTTTCATTAAAGTACAGTTTGAAATGACAAACAGGTAGGAATTTGTCTTTTTATACTTTACCACTTTTGAACAGTCAATGGGGCACGTGGGTTGTTTTTAAATTCTTCTTCCCTAAGTATGGAGAATTTGGTCTTTCATACTTATATTTTCCTGTTATTTTTTTCTGGCAATTTATTGTTATATTTTACAAGTCTCTCTAACCATGACTGATTATTAATTAAAAAATGATAAGAAGTCCCTCACTGAATATAACTTAAAAAGCAATGTTGTAAAGCATTCTATGATATTCTGTTCTAATTCTGCACTGGACAAGGAATACAGTTTTCATAAAATATACCTAAAAATGTTTATGTTTGCCTTTTGGAAATATTTTCAAGACTTCAAAATATGGAAGTCATAGTAGTCAAAAAACATCTACTTTCTTTTATATACCGGGCATATATGTTTTCTTCAGTGCACTCACAAAGAATATGACCAAGAAGGACAGTAATATTAAACAAATTCTAACAAATATTATAACAAAGAATAATAAGATGTTTTTGATTATAAAAATAATTACAGGGTATCTTGTGGAGTATATAATAGGGGACTATTTAGGATATATAATAGCCCCCCAAAAACGTCCACATCCTAATCCCCAGAACCTATAAATGTTACTTTTTTTTGGTAAAATTGACTTTGTAAATGTGATTAAATTAAGAATCTTGAGATGGCTCCCCATTCATTATCCTAGGTTACCCTGGTAGGTCCTGTGTAATCATAACAGCCCTTATAAGAGGAAATCAGAGTTACTCATAGAAGATGTGACTATGGATTGAAATGAAGAGACCATTAGCCAAGAAATTCAGGAGGCCTCTAGAAGCCAGAAAAACAAGGAAACCAAATCATTCTCTAGAGCCTCCTGCAGGAACCAGCCCTGCCAATGTCTTGATTTTAGCCCATTCAAAATGATTTTGGACTTCTGATTTCCAGAACTAAAAGATAATGAGTGTATGTTGTTTTAAGCCACTAAGTGAAAGATGATAAATAGAAAACTGATACAGGGACCTAATGTTTGTAGGAGAGGCAGAGAAGGTTTTCTATATGAAATGATATTTTATCTGAGGCAAAAAGAAAAGCAGAAATTAGCCAGGTAAAGAGGAGCAAAAATTTCCAGGTAAGGGACATATAGCACATGCATCTGAGGCAAGAAAGAACACGATGGGTTACCTGTTGCATCTGTAACAGATTGTACATACTTAGTGACTTAAAACAACACAAATTTATCACATCACAGTTCAGAAGATCAAAAGTCCATAATCAGTCTCACTAGGCTAAAATCAAGGTGTTGACAAGGTTATGTTCCTTCCGGAGAATTTAGAGGAAAATCTGTTTCTTTGCCTTTTCAGGTTCTAGATGTTGCCTGTATCATTTCTTGGCTTGTGGCCCCCTCCTAGCCAGCAACAGTATCACCCCAAACTCTTCTCTGACTTCCTTGCCTCCCTGTTTTACTTATAAGGACCCTTGAGCTTACATTGGGTCCCCTGGGATTATGCAGGATTACCTCTCCATCTCAAAATCCTTAACTAAGTCACATTCATAACGTCCTTTTTACTATGTAAGATAATATATTCACAGGTTTCAGGGACTAGGATGTAGACACTTGAGGAGTGTGTGTGTAGTGAGGGGGTTATTCTGCCTACCACAGTGAGTTTAAGAAATGGAAATGATAGTAATGTCTAGAGAACAATTGTCAGAAGGAAGAGTAGTACGATACGGTCTTAAAAGATACGTAGCAATGAAGAGCATCTTAAACTATGTTAAAAGTTTCAAATTTTACCCCAAAGGAAGTCATTTAATCTACCATAGAACACCTAGAACACTTCTGAAAAATTCTCTGATCTTTCTTTCTTTTTTCTTTTTCTTTCTTTCTCTTTCTTTCTTCTTTCTTTTCTTTTTTTTTTTTTTTTTAAGCGTAAAGATAATGTTGGCCTCCATGTGAGGAACTGACACGGAGTAAGTCAATAGGAGGTCAATGCAGAGGCTAGGAGAAATAGTGGGACCAAGGTGGTGGAACAAAGCTGAAAATGAATGGGTAGATTTAGGAAATTTTTCAAATGAAAAATGAAGAGGACTGGTAAATGGTTGGAAGGATAGATGATCAAGTAAGCTTCAATATCACGATTTCTCTAAAACCCTGGCATATATGAAGGCCATGTAAGCCATAAGCTAAGAGGAGAAAATAGATAAGGGAAAAAATGGGAATGGGTAAATCTTGGATTTAATTGAAGATATACAATGTTTTGGTATCACAGATTTCTTCAGGTGAAGACCATTTTTCATAGTTTAAAAGCATGGGTCAGAGGACTAGACTGGGAATGATATATTTGTGATTTCTAGACATCATCACATCGTAATTCAAACCAGTGGAGTGGAGGGTATTGCTCAGTGTAGAGTGGGCGAAGAATTGAGCAAATCCAATGTTTAATGCAGTAGGAGAACATAGTATGAAGGTGATAAAATACTGTTTTAGGAAAATGTAGAAAGAAATCTGGAGGCTGACATGTCGTGGGAACCAAGAGATGAGTGTATTTTAAAAATGATGTTTACAGCCGTGATGAAAGTTGCTAAGAGTTTAATGAATAAAGACCAAAGAAGTCCACTGGATTTTGTTAATGTCAAATTTCTTGAAAACTTGGAAATTGTAACTTCTGTGGAGTTAATCAGGCAAATGTCGGAGTTTAGTGGATTGAGGAAGTGAAATCCCTAATTATTGACAACTCTGTTCTAAAGTATGTCTGTAGGGGTGCCTGGGTGGCTCAGTCATTAAGCATATGCCTTCGGCTTAGGGCATGATCCCGGAGTTCTGGGATCAAGCCTCACATCAGGCTCCTCTGCTGGGAGCCTGCTTCTTCCTCTCCCACTCCCCCTGCTTGTGTTCCCTCTCTCGCTGGCCGTCTCTCTCTCTCTCTCTCTCTCTCTGTCAAGTAAATAAATAAAATCTTAAAAATAAAGTATGTCTGTGAAGAGGAGTAAATAGATGGTGGAGTTAGTTGGAATTTGTTGTGAAGTCTGGGGACTTTTTTTAAATTTAATTTTATTTATTTATTTGACACAGAGAGAGAGAGCACAAGCAGGGGGAGTGGCAGGCAGAGGGAGGGGGAGAAACCGGCTCCCGGCAGAGCAAGGAGCCTGATGCGGGGCTTGATTCAGGACCTTGGGATCATGACCTGAGCCGAAGACAGACACTTAACCCACTGAGCCACCCAGGTGCCCCCCGCCCCTTTTTAATGCTAGAAGAAACTAAATCATTTTTCAGTGCAGATACAAAGTGCAGCATAGAGATACAGAAGTGAGGAAAGGCACAATAGTTTAATATTCCTAAGACCTTGCTCACAAAGGTGCTGCCCAGCTTCAAGGAGAGACTTTTGACCAAGGATAATATAGGATTTAACCACAACTTGTGAAATGTTCTCATTTTAAAGGTCTGTTTCTTGTCCAATCTCCAACGAAGTCAAGATGTTACATTTATTTTTCTTTTGAAAAATTCTGCAATTCTGTTTATTTTTTATTTAAAAAAGGTATCCTTTTTCTTTTAGTTTTTAATTCATGTTGTTATGCCTTGATTGCATGATTACACTTGTGCCTTGATTGCATTTTATATTTATAAATTCTCATTTATTTAATCTATGTATCTCAAACCTTCAACTCTTTTCCTTTTATAAAGTTACCTGTTCTTCTCATCTTTATTTTTTTCTATATTTTCTTTACTTTTATCTTGTGTTTACTCTTGTGGGAATTTTAATTTTCTTTCAATTTTTTTCTCTATTCTTTTACTTTCAATATATCACCATTTTTTTGTTGTTCTTTTTCATCTTGATCTTAAAATTAGACCATCTTTGAATTAATTTTTTTCCTAAAAATCTACTTGTCTATTTCAATTTTTAATATAAAATGTTTGTATTTTTAATTATTATTAATAAATATGATAGAGCTCTTTCCCACATACAGGAGACTTTGTTGGTTTTTTTCCCATTGTTTGACACTGATGCAAACCACTCCTATTTTTTCCAGCAGATCTCTTTATCCATTTAATGATGACTCTTACAAACAACAACAACAATATCAACAACAACAACAAAAACAAAAACAATTATAACAGATTAAGAATAATGGGTTAATTCCTACCAAAAATTCTTTCTCGGCAGATTAAATATTTGATATACTGTAATGATTTTATCTAGATATTCACAGCTTGTAGTAGTTAAAATAGAGATTTGTATTTTAAAATTCATTGTTTCTGATGTATTAAAGCACTGAATTTAAAGCAAACTGACACGGCATTATCATAGGAGTGGTGATCATTCTGATAGACTCTTATACAAAAAGACATGTAAAGATAGTGAACTCAATGCTACTACATGAATAATATTCTTGTGCTTTAAACTTCTGTACAATTATGTTCTTTTTCTTTTTTCTTTCTTTTCTTTTTTCTTTTTTTTTAAGAGAGGGAGAGAGAGTCGGGGGTGGGGGTGGGCAGAGGGAGAGGGACAGAGACAATCTCACAACCCTGATATCATGACCTGAGCTGAATGTACTATGATATTCTTAAGAAAGGATTAGGCCCATACCACCAAATTATTTTGCTTTTTCTTGCTTTTACCATTTAATATTATGCTGTGAGCATTTTGACATTTAAAATATTTTTAAATCAATGATATTTCATCATATGAGTGATCTGTAGTTTAAACATTTTCATATTACGTTGCTTCAAAATCTTGCATATAATTAACTTTTCCTGATGATTACCTTCAGATACATACCAAAAAATGAAGTTATTAGATGAAAGGATGTAGCCATTTTTAAAGTTCTTGCTACTTATCGCCAAAATGAATTACCACACCATGTAATGAATGCATGGCTGTTTTGTTTCAACTATACTATTATCAATTAGCCTCTGGCTCTGCTCCCTGGAATTGGCTTTCCAGTCCATTGTGCCAGAAAAGGGCTGCAAAATTGGGGCAAATTTACCTTGTATATTAGGTTCCCATGTATTCTATGTAGTTACTTTAGGTCATGGATGGTGGGTCACCCTTCAGAATTAGGTTTACCTTATTACCTGGTAATCTCAACTCCTTGATGAGTTAAAAAAAAAATGATGTTACAGATTTTCCAGATTTTCACCATTGTTCAGCTTGGAATGACATTCTGCTGCAGATGTACACATCGTAAGTGTTAGTAGAACTCTTTCTAATTATATCTTGAATTGTTCTTCCATCCAGTACTTCTGGTACATTCTTATACTTTTTATATCAGATTTCCATTCTCTGTCTTTCATAGTTCTTATATTTTCCTTTATAAATTCTTCTTGTTTATTTCCTCTGTGTTATCTATTCTAGATCCCTGATGATGATTTCCTGTCAAATTTTCTTATTGCCTCAATAGGTATTTTAAAATTTAGTTACAGTTCTTCCTCAAGACAAATAAGACAAAGAATCACATGTCACATGCTTTTTAAAAATTTTGGTATTACTCTGCCTGCTTCCTGCTTTTCTTTCATAAAAGTCAGATCTTGTAGCCTGTTGAAGGAAATGAAGAAGGTTTTCTAACATTTCTTAAGGTTACGCTATAGAGTCTTTTCCTGATATAAATACTTTTGGTTTGAATTTCAAGATGATGTTCTTTTTATTCTGTGCCGTAAGAATTTTTTTTTCAGTATCCTCAAATTTTGTTTATTTTCAGGGTATTCTTTGTTTAGAACTGACATTTGCACCCAGGAAGCATGTATGTGGTCTAGAGTCTTGCTAAGCGTGCTTTGGAATCTTGGTAGGTTTGCAATGTCCTTGAGATGACAAGAAGGCAAATTGCATTATACAAATTCTAGCATAATTTCTAGTAAGATTCCTATAGTAGTTAAGAAATGGGTATGAAGTATTCTACCCAATACCAAAAATCATCCACTCTGATGAGTACAAATCTGTTGCCTTTGATCAAGAAATTGATTGTGAACTGGAGGCATTTCTTACCTACTTTCAGGAATAACCAGTTTTCTTTGTTTCATTGCTGCAAACATGGTTTAATTAATTGGGTTTGCCAGTATAACTCCATGGCTTTTGTTATTGAAAATTCCTTTTTATTTTCAGCAGTAAGTTTAATGACTTGATTTTAACATTATTATATAAAAGTATATTCTCTCCTCCATTTATGGGCATCTGGGGGAAAGTTGAAAAGGTTGAGTCAGAGATTACCATTCAGGCCATTTTTAAACTAAAACCTAACAAAGTTTTCAGACAATGACATGTATTCTATGGTCATCATATTAATGCTAAAGTTGGTGATTTTTGATAAAGTAAATAAACAGCTGTTTGTTACTGATATGGTATAAGAGGTGCGTGGTGCCTGATCATTAAACTGCATCTGTGGCTTGATCAGTTGTTGTCATATATTTTATTGAGTGCCTAGCCTGCGGTCTGAGCTGTCAAAGCTCCACAATGGCATCACCCTATGAATATCAGAGCTTCGAAAGTTGACAGAGAGCATTGTGAAAGCAGCCCTATTTAAATTTCTTTCAGGCTGTTACCTAGTTAGATAAAATATAACTTTTGTCAATTTTAATCTATGTGAAGAAAGAACATCTAAATTAAAATCAGACAAAAATGGTATGCTCATTTCCCTTTCAGTTTTTCTTCCAATTTAACATACTTTACCCTCTAAGTCTGGAAGATACCTAGCATAGTCCTGTGCTGTGATGCGTAGATCTGTTCTGCATTTCTATGGACAGCCTAATTGAGTCTGTGTTCTTTCATTTCTGGTTGGAATTTGCTGGAGATAGCAATGGGCTACTGAAGGCCTGGTGAAAAGAAGTCCTGGAAAATGATAAACAATTTAGACTCTTAATCATAAACTAGAGCAAGTTGGTAGATATAGGGGCTCCCAGAATGAACTATACCATGTCAAAAACTTCATCCGTTTTAGAGTTTGCGGCAAGTGAAGTGGGATTGGAAACTAAGAGCTGTTAAGCAAATAGCTTGTCCCAAATGTATTGGGTGTTAGTACCCGTACATCTACTCCCCCCATTTCCCAACCTTTCAAATATGATTAATCTGGGGCTTGGAGATTTTAATAACTTACATTATCAAAGCTATCAGAGTTGGTAGACTCACATTTTGCACTTAGGTCTTTATGGATATGAATCCTATACTCTCTCTCCTCTTACATTCTGCCTATAATATGTAGGATATCATTTAGGCTTTAGAGTTACAAAGTACTAATTTGACTTTTTAAATTTAGTGTATAGCTAGGATTCAGATATATCAATTTAAACAACAAAGTTGTATAAAAGATAGCCATGTGAAAGGAGTCATTTCAACAAGGAAAAACATAGAATATTCATGTGTGGGGCAGTTGGGTATATCTTTGTGATTTGGCAGAAAGCAATTAAGATACCTAGTATCAGGTTGGCCTGAGAGTCTCAACAGTGGGTTCAAACACTAAAAAACAACAAGAAAAGTATTTATAATTATTGTTCTAGATCAAAACAGAAACAAATAATATCATAGTCTTATTAGGACCGAAGAAAAGTGAACAGTTTTCATCTTTTCTCTTACTTCTGTTTTCACTTAAGATGCATAGTCATGTGATTGCTTTTTAAACACATAGGTGATATGGTCAGCATAGTTAAGACAATGGTGTCTATCTATCTAGAGCAGCCTTAAAATGCCATGTGTGTGGGAGCCACTTAAACTATATAAAAAGGTCAGTCAGTGTTTGTGGCTTATAGGATTTCAGGAGTGAAGGGCAGGGGGTGCCATTTTCACTTGGCACTTATATAGATGGCAACAGTCTAATCCTTCTACAAGGTTTACAAAATACCTTTGATATTCTATGTAAGAAGCAACTATTATTTACAAATATTTTAATACTTTCAGATATTTATTGCTTGAGAGAGGATAAGAAGAGTACTTTGAGAAAGGAAGTAATGAGCTTAGAGTAAACAAGGAAATAGATAATACTTTTGGAAAAAATGAATCTATCAGTGTGTTGGAATGAATAGGTTCATTCTTAGGTGAGTTTGAAGATACGTCAGGAAAGGTAAGTAGTAGCCGGGTTGTGAATAATTAGGTTAAAACATTTGGATTTTTCATTAGGTTGTTGAGAACAATAAAACATTTAAGCAATAGACTGGAGAGTTCCAATTGTATTATAGGAGGTTAAAACTGGCAGAGATGCAATCTATCAAACAGAGCAAAGAGTGCCTAAAGGCAGAGTATTAGTCAGTTTTTGTTATATGACAAAGAGCCTCAAAATATCAGTGACTCATAGCAATAAATGTGTCTAGCTTCTTTTTCATAGTTTTGCAGGTCAGCTGAAGCGCTTTGTCTTCAGGCTGCAAATTGTCTAGGTTTGCTAAAGACCGCAGGTTCGGTTCAAGTGTGCCCCACAAATGTCTAACCCTGGGATCAGGGTCTACTAGGGACATTTCTTTTCTCTTCACAATAACACAAAGCACAAGCAGACACATCTTCTGACTCTTAAAGCCTCAGCTCAGGTCAGAACTAGTTATTTTCACTTCCTTCTCTATTCCATTGATCAAAGCAAGTCAATGGCCACATTCAGTATCAATGGAGCAAGAAAATAGAGTTTTCCAATTCTAGTAGTACCACGATGTCCCATGGCAAAGGGTGTGGCAGTATAAATGTGAGTCAGGGAATTGAAGAACTTGGTCCAAGAACCAAATCTACCACCTAGAGAGTGGTTGGGGAGCTAATATAGTAAATTAGACTTATTTTGACAAGAGCCTCGATTGGGGTAGTGACAGAAGAAATTTACAATTTTAGAAAGGAAAGAATTCAAGAGACATTTCTAATAAAAAGGAAGAGGATTTTCAGACTGGTCGGATGTCAGGGATCCTGGGAAAAGATTCAAAATCAGTACAAAGTTTTAAGTGTAGGGGACTGAATAGATGGTACAGTATATGTAATCTGTCTTAAAGGCAAGAAATTTGAAAGTTGTAATGACTCTGAAAAGCAAGTATGTCTAGCTCCAGTTTTGTTATCTCAACCACCATGCTGTATTGCTATCAGTCATATTATTGCCAGAAATAAAGCACAATATGTCAGATGTGTGGGGAATTAATCAAGCAGCTTTTAACTGGATCCATTGGTTCAGTCCCTCCCTATACTGATTGAGATCTAAACCTGTCAATCTAAATTCACACATTCTCTTCAGAAATGACAGGAGTCAGAGATATTGGAAGATAGCTGGAGGTTTTGAGAGCTTCCCCAAGAAAATGTTGGTTTGCTCTATTTTGGCCCATTTTTGTGGGATTCATTTAGAACTAGACAATTTATCTCATTTATCGGTGGTGTGGATTATTCTTTTTTTTATAGCTCTTTTAAATTGAGATTTCTAGTTGTATCAAGTTTTTCATGACTCCAAGCTAATTTCTTCATGTGTATACATGGGGAAAAAATTAAGGAAGCTGACCATGTGTGGTTTGAAATCTTACAGATAGGATTGATGCAAACATGAGAATAATTATCTTTTATTTAAATTGATCTTAGAATATGACTATGATGTGGAGCACCTGGGTGGCTCAGTTGGCTAAGTGTCTGTCTCTTGATTTTGGCTCAGGTCGTGATGTCAGGGTTGTGAGATTGAACGCCACATTGGGCTCTGTGCTTAGGGAGGAGTCTGCTTGACATTCTCTCTTTCCCTCTCCCTCTCCCCCTTCCTCTGCTTACATTCTCTCTCTCTAAAATAAATAAATAAATACAATATTAAAAAAAATAGTATGGCCATGATGTATATATGAAATAATCTTTGGAAATTAAAATAAATGCTAGATGTATCTTTAGACTTTATAATGTTTGATACATTTTTAAAGAAAAATGTAATTGATTTGAATTTGCATTTATATTTAGACATAATTATTAATTGTTAAGCAAATTTATAAAAAGTTATTTATAACATAGAAGTTTCTGTGCTCATGAGTCAGAAACCAGATAATTTAGTGGAAAAAAAATCCATCAATATCATCATTTGATATCATGTGGAGAGATCAATAGGTTTCTTCAATGTTTTTGGCAATACTTATTTTGGTGTTGTATTGCTATAGTCTAGCAATACAGCAGAAACTTTTTTTGTTTTTTTGTTTTTTTCTTTCAGGCCATCAAGCATCCATTGCTCTATTTTCTAATTATTAAAATATAATAAAATTAAAAAAAGGGGAACTCCATAGCATTTTCCCAGAATATAACATCTGTGACCTCTTTTTATTTACCTTTTCTATCTCACATAAGGGAAGACTGCATATGTGCTAATGATCAAAAAAGGAAAATGAACATATTAGAATAAAAGAGTAGTTATAAAAAAAATACTTAGCTTGGACAATGTAATTAAATTAAATATATTTACCACTATCTGAATTATTGCTTTTAAGTCAAAATATTGCTCTTAAGTCAATGAAATTATAACTGGAATTCTAAATATTTCCAGGCATAGAGATCTTAATTTATGTGAAAGTAGTATTTTTAACCCTTCAGAGCTGTTGAAGAGCAGTGAAATTTGCTAAGTGACTTAAATTCTAAAGTCAGACTCAGGAGGTTTGGATCCTTCCCACTGATGCTGAATTTATAGCTTAACCTTTGATATTCTCTTGTAAGGAGGGTTGAAATACAAAATGGTTGAAGTAGGAGTGCAGAAATTGTCATCAGATATCAATAAGCACTATGTTTACACAACACAAATAGGACCTGTAAATTCTTAAAACTTACCATGGATCAAAATATGAAGTTGGGGTTTTGGAAGAAAGAAATAAAAAAGGACACCTACATTTTAAAAACGTTCTATATATTTTTTTTATTTCTTGGCAAAGTGGTCACCAATAGAAAGAATAAGAGATATATACTCTTAGAGTCTGCAAAGCTGCCATACTTCTAAGGTGGTCAGAGATTGAATTCTTTAAAAGAATGTGAGGGGTGCCTAGGGGGCTCAGTTGGTTAAGCATCTGACTTTGGCTTAGGTCATGATCTTGGGATCCTGGGATCAAGCCCCATCTCAAGCCCTGCATTGGGCTCCATGCTCAGCAGGGAGTCTGCTTGACCTTCTCCCTCTGCCCCTCCCCCTGCTCATGCTCTGTCTCAAATAAATACATAAAATCTTTTAAAACTTTTTAAAAAGTAAAAGAATGTGAAAAATGCATATGTTTTGTTTTTCATGGTTTTTATTTGTTCACTTACATTTTCCCCATTTATAAATATAAACAACAACAGAAACTGATGCAGCTGGTGCAGTAGTTGAGCACCAGATTCGTCCCTCTGTGTCAGACCATAAATTGCTTGTTCTGTTTCAGAGCATTATATTTCTCTCCATATTTATAATTGCTACCATTGTTAAATTATCAGGTTTACCAGATAATGTTATATTTTATCTTTTAAGCAGTTAAAGAGAAATGCATATAATGCAAAAGAAAATATAATAGTGTTTTTATTACTTATTGCTGAAAAATTCCTGTATATTCTTTTCAAACTTCACAAGATGTATTGTTTCAAAATTAAAAGAAAAAAGAGTCAGTAAGGAGATTCAAATTCCAGAATGATGAATCAGTTCTGAGAAAATGAAAATTCAGCAGTTACTAGGAAATGTATAGGATATAAAATATTCTAAAATACCCTTTCTTTTCAATTTTTGTAGTATTAACATCAATATATGAAATTTACAGAGTAAAAAAAATGTACTTATATAAGCAATAGGAAAACCATTTTAAGTATGAACATATGAAAAGTTTTATGAGTAAAAACCAGCATAATTTATCTGGAGTCACAAAGAATTCCACCAAAATTGAAGTTTTGTCAGTCACTGCTTACATGACTTTGAGTTGGTTACAGTCTGCTCTTAGCCTTAATTTCCACATTTCTTAAATGAGGGAAATTAAAAGGCACCTGGGTGGCTTAGTCGGTTAAGCATCTGCCTTCGACCAGATCATGATCCCAGAGTCCCAGGATCGAGTCCTAGGATCAAGTCCTGGGATCGAGTCCTGGGATCAAGCCCCACATTGGGCCCCCTCCTCAGCAGGGAGTCTGCTTCTCCCTCTGCCTCTGCTGCTCCGCATGCTCATGCTCTCTCTCTCACTTGCTCACTCTCTCGAACAAAATAAAATCTTTTTTAAAAAATAAGGGAAATTAAAAACTAAATCTTCATTTTTTGATGATCTGATGGTGAAATTTAAACATATATGTGTAATTTAGCAGTATAACATTGTACTTGACATGTAGTAAAGTAAATAAATGATTTCTGTTATTATTGTTATATTATTCTCATTGCGGAAATATATTGAGTGCCAGTACCTAGTACTTGAGTCCTAATAATTTGGAGACCATAGCAATGATGATTTACCACAATTTTTCTATGTAACTTTTTATTTTTATTTTTTAATTTTTTTTAAAGATTTTATTTATTTATTTGACAGAGAGAGAGAGACAGCCAGTGAGAGAGGGAACAGAAGCAGGGGGAGTGGGAGAAGAAGAAGCAGGCTCCCAGCAGAGGAGGGAGCCCGATGTGGGGCTCGATCCCAGGACCCTGGGATCACGCCCTGAGCCGAAGGCAGACGCTTAACGACTGTGCCACCCAGGCACCCCTCTATGTAACTTTTTAAAGCTACTTTTTAAAAGTCAACTTATCTACACTATGTCTAGGTGATTTTATTCATAATCTATGCTAATGCTTTTATATTTATATCTGAGCTAATGTTTTCCCTTAATTTCCAAACTCATATCCTACAGCATATCTGACATATCAACTTGCACATCTCTCAGGTGCATGATCAAAATTGATCAGATCCATCAACTGCCGTCCCCCCAAAACACGTGCAGATGAACGTGCATACTGCACACACACGTGCATACTGCACACACACACACATGCACACGCACAAATATGTACACACAATAACAAAACACCAACCAATCAACTGTTCGAGTTACTATGAATGTATAACAAGTAACCCCAAAGCTTGGTGGCTTAAAGAACAATGATGTTTACTTTGCTCACAAGTCTGCCATTTGGGCAGGGCCTGGTAGTGAAATCTTGTCTGTGCTGCCCTTGGTATCAGCTGGGATCCCTCTAAAGACTGGGATCTGGAATCATCTGAAGACCCATTCACTCTATGTCAGGTAGTTGATGCCGGCTTTTGGTTGAGATCTTAACTAAGGCTATTGACTTGAGTGCCTACCCAGTCCTTTCAGGGTAACTTTAGACTCCTTACAACCTGATGGCTGGTTTCCAAGGGTGAGCCTCCTGGGAGTGAGATTTGCTTTTATAACCTACCCTTAGAAATCAAACAGCATCCTTTCCATTGCATTCCACATATCAATGCAGTCACAATGATCCAACCAGGTTCAAAAGAGCGGAAATAGACTCTACCTCTAGTTAGGGAGTTGCAAATTTCTGGAAGTGCGTATGAGATGAGAAATGTTGCTATGGCCAGTTTTAGAAAATACAATCTGCCACACCAACCAAAAATACACAATTCAGTTCCTTATAATCTCAGTAAATGTCACTATCATTTTCCTGTTTGCTCAAATCAAAAATCTAGGAATCAGCCATAATTTTTCCTTTGCTTTAATTCCTCATCTCAGTAAACCCAGCTGGTATTATCACCCATATTATATATCTTGAATCCCTTTCCTTCTATACCTTTGTTTGATCTCTATTAATCTCAACATATTTTTTATTTCTTCCAAACCTCACCAAGTGAACTAACACATTACCTGCCACTTTTTTTTATCCCTATCCAATCCATTCTTCACATATATGTGTTACCTTTAATAACAAAAAATACCTAAATGTCACTTCTTTGCTTAAATAGCCACACGTAAGCACAGAATATTTTAATTTTAGGGTTTTTTTTTTATATTGAAGTATTATAAGGGTGTATGGAACATTCTAGTGGTGAGAGTTGTGTACAATGGAAAAGCGTAACAAATACTATCAAGCACCTTTGGTTGTTTAAAGACCAGCAGAGTTCCATTCAGTTTCTGCATTGAGATGAAATTAAAAATGGAAACATTAGATGCGATTTCTTTTAAACACCCAGAATGTCAAATTTTTTGTGATTTCTCAAAATGTATATTATTATTTTCTTCTAAAAATAAGTATACAGTTCTTAAACTTCTTTTTTCTCTAACCGCCATTATATAGACACACATATATAAAGTTACAAATATTTTTATGTAATGCATTTTACACAAATTTTTACTTTTTAATTTTCTCAGTATAAGAGGGTTCTAGGATATCATGAACCTCATGTTTTTGCAGTTGTAGAGGAAGGGAATCCCTAGAATTTGGAGAATGATTGCAGAAATATGAGGCATATAATATCTAAAATCTATCAAAGCTACTTTATCATTTGGCATCATAATCTGGTAGTAAATATGAATTTGGCCATAATTATTGAATTAAAAATAAACTTTCAACAAAGTATCTTAAAAATAAATGTAACTCATTAACTTAAGTAGTAGGAAGATGATAAAAGACATTGAATAATTCGAGGTAGAGATCGGAGCTGAAAGAAAATGTGAATTACTGTAATATTTCAGAGACAGTAGTAGACAACACACTCCACTTATGAACTAGGGAAAAGAAAATCTATTCTAAGAAGATGAAGATAAGTGAATGATCTCACTGAGCAGCCTTATTTTGCAGGTAGGCATATATGAACTATTATATAGTTGTAATGGTGCCTGATTGTAGAGAAGAAAGGGCAAATAAATACCAGCCAAGAATGATTTCACATCACTGACATTCCTAGAATTGAGTGTGCCTTACAACTTTCAATTTTCTTTAACAAAATTTATGTAAAAATATTCTGAAACACTCAATATATATGAAATAAAAACTTGGGAATAAGAACTAAATAATAATATTATACTGAAAATGTACATGGCCATATATATGTTTTTCTTTGTAGACAAGCTCAGACTACTTCCCTATTAGACATCAAACTTTATATTTTGTTTTCAAACTGCCAGGTATTTTTCTAAGCATTTTATTTAATTTTAAGATTTTATTTTTAAGTATTCTCTATACCCAATGTGGGGCTTGAACTCACAACCCTGAGATCAAGAGTCGCATGCTCCACTGACTGAGCCAGGCAGGCACCCCTTTCTAAGCATTTTAAATGTATTATCTTAGTAATATTTACAGTAACCAACAAAGTTCTAAACACCATTTTGGATTGGGTCCTACAGCTCTATTTTTTTCTCTGTTAAATTCTTCCAGCATATAATTGTATAAGGCAAACAGCCATCTTGAAAAGACACAGACAGCTTATATATTATTTACTTTTTCTTTTGTACTGCTTCATGTTGATATAAAATACATTTTTTATGTCAACTGAGAAGAAAAAGTAATCAGACTTTAGATAAGTTAAAAACATTTCTCAATATCCTCTATTTTATCTGCTTTTCATGCTTGATTTTCCTTATGCTCAATAGTACATTTACACAATAAAAATGACCTCTTCAAATATAATCTATAATGTGTAATCTATAATACAAAATGCATAACATATTTATAAATATATATTTATCCACACAGTCCTTTGTCAAGAATTTTAAATTGTTACATTTTCTTTAGCCATTTCATATTTTATGTAATGTAGTTCAGACAAGAAGCTTGAAAACAGTATCTAATTTATATTTTATAAAAGCATATTTCTCTTTCATTTTTTCCTTTGCCAGTGGCAGTCTTGCTAGTGACAGTTTTTATTTTTCTTCCAAACTGTGAAATAGCAGGTATTGTGTATGCCTAGGGCATACATGTATGCCTTTAAGCAATATGTGGACTGTTCCTGGCTTGATCAAAAACTGGACAGATATGCTAAATTTACTGGTTGGATTTTACTTCTTTTCAGATCACAGTCTTCTAAAGATTCTTTAGCTACCTCATGAATTTGTGTTTAATAGAAGGCATTTTACATTTAAGCTATTGAAAAAATAATCAAGTTTTGAGGAAATGTTCTTATTTCAGTAAATTTGCGACTATGTTAAAAAATACATTGACTTAAAAAAATGAAATGTGTTTCATCCAGTGCTTTTCAATTTTTTTTTCTAATTACCTCAACTCTGAAACATTTTTTTTCAAATTTATTTGTATTTATAAATGATCTTAGCAAAACCTCATGTTTCATAGAAACTGTGTTTGAAGTGAGAAAAAATAATTCTCCCAAGTGATAATTTCCTTAGTTAATTAGAAAAAATTGGTAATCCACAGTACATAATTCACATTATATAATTACATGTGTGAGAAAACTTTCACTAATGCAGTTATTCAACATCTGCACCATAGATTTTGAGGTCATTATATTATCTATTGCTTAGTGACAAACTACTACAGACTTAACTTTTCAAACAACACAACACGTTGATTATCTCACTGTTTCTGGGTATCAGGGATCTAGTAATGGCTTGGCTGGGTCCTCTCCCAGGGTCCCTTACAAGTCTGAAGTCAAGGTGTTTTAGAGGACTGGAGTCTCCTCTAAAGGTTTGAGCTAAGGTCGGCTTGGAAGCTCAGGTAGTTTTAACCAAATTCAATTTCTTGAGGTATGTTGGGTTTTAGTTCCTTATTTGCTTTTACTTGGAGATTTCCTCCGTTGCTTGCTTCAACAACGTGTGCAAACTGAGAGCTCAATAGAGAATATCAGCAAGATGGAAGTTACAATCTTTTCTTAATTTTTTAATTTAAATTCATTTTAGTTGATGTAGTGTATTATTAGTTTCAGGAGTAGAATTTAGTGATTCATCAGTTGCATAAAACACGCAGTGCTCATTACATCAAGTGCCCTCCATGATGCACATCATCCTATTACCCCATCCCCCACCCACTTCCCCTCCAGCAACCCTCCATTTGTTTCCTATAGTTAAGAGTCTCATAGGGGGCCTGGGTGGCTCAGTCATTAAGTGTCTGCCTTCAGCTCAGGTCGTAATCCCAGGGTCCTGGGATAGAACCCTGCATTGGGCTCCCTGCTCAGCGGGGGAGCCTGCTTCTCCATCTCCCACTCCCCCTGCTTGTGTTCCCTCTCTGACTGTGTATCTCTGTCAAAAAAAAAAAAAAAAAAAAAAAAAAATCTTGAAAAAAACAAACCCTCAAGCACACAGATTCAAATTGAGACTTAAAAAAAAAAAAGTCTCCTATGATTTGCCTCACTCTCTGTTTTCATCTTATTTAATTTTTCCTTCCCTTCACCTATGTTCATGTTTCATTTCATAAATTCTACATGTGAGTAAATTCTTTCTTGACTGACTTATTTCACTTACATAATACCCTCTAGTTCCATCCATATCATTGCAAATGGCAAGATTTCATTCTTTTTGGTGGCTGAGTAATAATCCATTGTGTGTGTGTGTGTGTGTGTGTATACACACCACCTCTTCTTTATCCATTCATCTGTCGTTGTACATCTGGGCTCTTTCCATAGTTTGGCTATGTGAACATTGCTGCTGTAAACATTGGGGTGCGTGTGCCCCTTTTAATCACTATGTTTGTATCCTTTGGATAAATACCTAGTAGTGTAGTTTCTGGATTGTAGGGTAACTCTGTTTTTAGCTTTCTGAGGAATCTCCACACTGTTTTCCAGAGTGGCTGCACCAGTTTTGCATTCCCATGAACAGTGTAAGAGGGTTCCCCTTTCCCTGCATCCTTGTCAACATCTGTTGTTTTCTGAGTTGTGAATTTTAGCCATTCTGGCTGGTGTGAGGCAGCATCTTACTGGGTTTTTGATTTGTATTTCCCTGATGCCAAATAATGTTGAGCATTTTTTCACGTGTCTATTAGCCATTTATGTATCTTCTTTGGAGAAATGCTTGTTTATATTTTCTGCCCATTACTGGACTGGATTTTTTGTTTTTTGGGTGCTAAGTTTGATAAGCTCTTTATTTTGATTTTGGATACTAGACCTTTATCTGTTATGTCATTGGCACATATCTTCTCCCATTACATAGGTTGCCTTTATTTTTGTTCATGTTTCCTTTGCTGTGCGGAAGCTTTTTATCTTGATGAAATCCCAATAGTTCATTTTTGCTTTTGTTTCCCTTGCCTTTGGAGACCTGTCTAGCAAGAAGCTGCTGTGGCCAAGGTCAGAGAGGTTGCTGCCTATGTTCTTCTCTAAGATTTTGATGGATTCCTGTCTCTCATTTAGGTCTTTCATCCATTTTGAATATTTTTGTATATGGTATAAAAAAGTGGTCCAATTTCATTCTTCTACATGTGGTTGTCCAATTTTCCCAGAACCGTTTATTGAAGAGACTGTCTTTTTTCCATTGGATATTCTTTCCTGCTTTGTCAGAGATTAGTTGACTATAGAGTTGAAGGTCCATTTCTGGGTTCTCTATTCTTTTTGTTAACCTATGTGTCTGTTTTTGTGCCAGTACCATACTGTCTTGATGATTACAGCTTTGTAATACTGCTTGAAGTCTTGAATTATGATGCCTCCAGCTTTGGTTTTCTTTTTCAACATTATTGGCTATTTGTGGTCTTTTCTAGTTCCATACAAATGTTAGAATTCTTTGTTCCAGCTCTCTAAAAATTGCTGGTGGTATTTGGATAGGGATTGCACTGAATGTTTAGATTGCTTTGGGTAACATAAACATCTTATAATATTTGTTCTTCTAATCCATGAGCATGAAATGTTTTTCCATTTCTTTGTGTCTTCCTCAATTTCTTTCATAAGTGTTCTATAGTTTTCAGAGTACAGATCTTTACCTCTTTGGTTAGGTTTATTCCTAGGTATCTTATGGTTTTTGGTGGAATTGTAAATGGGATCAATTTATTGATTTCTCTTCTGCTTTATTTTTAGTGTATAGAAATGCAACAGCCTTCTGTGCATTGATTTTATATCCTGCCACTTTGCTGAATTCCTATATCAATTCTAGCAATTTTTGGATCCCTTTCTGGTTTTCTACATAGAGTATCATGTCATCTGCAAAGAGTGAAAATGTGACTTCTTTTATGCCGATTTGGATTCCTTTTGTTTCTTTGTGTTGTCTGATTGCTGAGACTAGGACTTCTAGTACTATGTTGAACAGCAGTGGTGAGAGTGGACATCCCCATCATGTTCCTAACCTTAGGGGGAAAGCTCTCAGTTTTTCTTGTTGAAGAAGATATTCACCATGGGTCTTTTGTATGCGGCTTTTATGATGTTGAAGTGTTTTCCCTCTAACCCTACATTGTGGAGGGTTTCTATCAAGAAAGGATATTGTCTTTTGGTCAAATGCTTTTTGTCTCTATTAAGAGGATCATATGGTTCTTATCCTTTCTTTTATTAATATGGTGTATCACATTGATTGATTTGCAGATTTTGAACCACCCCTACAGCCCAGGAATAAATCCTGGTTGGTCATGGTGAATAATCTTTTTAATGTACTGTTGGATCCTATTAGCTAGTATCTTGTTGAGAATTTTTGTATTCATGTTCATCAGGGCTATTAGTCTGTAATTCTCCTTTTTGCTGGTGTCTTTGTCTGGTTTTAGGATCAAGGTAATGCTGGCCTCATAGAATGAGTTTGAAAGTTTTTCCTTCCATCTCTATTTTTTGGAATAGTTTCACAAGAATAAGTATTAACTCTTCTTTGAATGTTTGGTAGAATTCCTCTGGGAAGCCATCTGGCCCTGGACTTTTATTCGTTTGGGATATTCTTGATTACTGATTCAATTTCTTTTCTGGTCATGGGTCTGTTCATCTTTTTCTTTCTGTTTCAGTTTTGGTAGTTTATATGTTTCTAGAAATTTATCCATTTCTTCCAGATTGCCTAATTTGTTGGCACATAATTGCTCATAATAATTCTCTTATAATTGTATTTCTTTGGTGTTGGTTGTGATTTCTCCTCTTCATTCATGATTTTATTTATTTAGATCCTTTCTCTTTTCTTTTTGATAAGTCTGGCTAGGGGTTTGTCAATCCTGTTAATTCTTTTAGAGAACCATCTCCTAGTTTTGCTGATCTATTCTACTGTCTTTTTTTGTTTTTTATATCTGTATAATTGATTTCTGCTCTAATCTTTATTATTTCTCTTATCCTGCTGGATTTAGGCTTTATTTGTTGTTCTTTTTCCAGCTCCTTTAGATGTAAGGTTAGATTGTGTATTTGAGACTTTTCTTGCTTCTTGAGGAAGGCCTGTGTTGCTACATACTTCCCTCTTAGGACCACCTTTGCTGCATCCCAAAGGTTTTGAACTGTTGTGCTTTCATTTTCATTTGCCTCCATGTATTTTTTTTTATTATTCTTCTTTAATTTCTTGGTTGACCAATTCATTCCTTAGTAGGATATTCTCTAACCTCCGTGTATTTGTGGTTCTGCCAAATTTTTTTCTTATGGTTGACTTTAATTTTCATAGCATATGATCTTAAAATATGCATGGTATGATCTCAATCTTTTGGTACCAGTTGAGTCCTGATTTGTGATCTAGTATGTGATCTGTTATGGAGAATGTTCCATGTACACTTGAGAAGAATGTGTATTCTTTTGCTTTAGGATGGAATGGTTTGAATATATCTGTGAGGTCCATCTGGTCCAGTGTGTCATTCAAAGCCCTTGTTTCCTTGTTGATCTTCTGCTTAGATGATCTGTCCATTGGTGTGAGTGGGGTGTTAAAGTTCCCTACTATTATTGTATGATTATCAACGAGTTTCTTTGAGTTTGTTACTAATTGATTTATATATTTAGCTGCTTCCATGTTAGGGGCATAAATAGTTACAATTGTTAGATCTTCTTGTTGGATAGACCCCTTTATTATGATATAGTGTCCTTCTTCATATCTTATTATAGTCTTTGGTTTCAAATCTAGTTTGTCTGATATAAGTATGGCTACTTCAGCTTTCTTTTGATGTCCATTAGCATGAGAAATAGTTCTCCGCATGCTCAGTTTCAATCTGTAGGTGTCTTTGGTTCTAAAATGGGTCTTTTGTAAGCAGCACTATTAATGGGGTTTGTTTGTTTTTTTTTAAATCCATTTGGATCATCTATGTCTTTTGATTGGAGCATTTAGTCCATTTACATTCAGAGTAATTATTGAAAGATATGAATTTAATGCCATTGTGTTACCTGTAAAGTAGCTGTTTCTATAGGTTATCTTTGTTCCTTTCTGGTATTTGTTACTTTGGTCTCTCTTTCCACACAAAAGTTCCCCTTTAATATTTCTTGCAGGACTGTTTTAGTTATTCACAAATTCCTTGAGTTTTTGTTTGTCTTGGAAACTCTTTATCTCTCCTTCTATTCTGAATGACAGCCTTGCTGGATATTCTTGGCTGCATATTTTTCCCATTAAGCATGTTGAATATATCCTACCAGTCCTTTCTGGCCTGCCAGGTCTCTGTGGACAGGTCTGCTGCCAGGCTTATGCATCTACCCTTGTAGGTTAGGGACCTCTTGCCTTGAGCTGCTTTCAGGATTTTGTCTTTATCTTTGTAAGTTGCACCGTATATCGTGGTGTTGACCTACTTTTGTTGATTTTGAAGGGAGCTCTGTGTGCCTCCTGGACTTGAATGCCTGTTTCCTTCCCCAGATTAGGGAAGTTCCCAGCTACAGTTTGTTCAAATAAACCTTCTACCCCCTTTTCCTCCTCTTCTTCTGGGACTCATATAATACAGATATTTTTTTTTCACTTTGTGGATTCACTGAGTTCCCTAAGTTTTCCTTTGTGGTCTAATAGTTTTCTTTCCCTCTTCTTTCCAGCTTCATTATTTTCCATAATTTTATCTCCTATGTGACTGATTTGTTCTTTTGCTTCATCCATCCTTGTTTTTATGGTCTCACCTTGGGACTGCATCTCAGTGATAGCATTTTTAATTTTGGCCTGACTAGATTTTAGTTCTTTTATCTCTACAGTAAGGGATTCCCTATTGCCCAGCTTGTATCTTTATATTGTTTTAAATTCTAGTTTAGACATCTTACTTATATCCATATTGATTAAATCCCTGACTAGGAGTACTACTACCTGTTCTTTCTTTTGGTGTGAATTTCTCTGTCTCATCGTTTTATCCAGAAAAGAAAAGAAGAAAGAAAAAGAAAACAACAACAAAACAAAAAGTAGATCATGGGTGTGGTTTGTGGTTTGGTCTGCTTGTTAAAAAAAAAACTAGATCCCCCCCAAAAAAGAAATAATTATATATGTGAAATAAAATACAATGGAAGGAGACAAAAATAGAAACATATATAAAGTGTATATAAAAATAACAATTGATAAAGAATTTTAAAAAGAATTTAAAAAAGAAAATAATTTAAAAAATAATAAAAGACTAAAAAATAAAAATACAAGGAATGCTAGATGCTGTTTTCCCCTAGAGCTGAAGCTTTACAGCCCTCTATGCTCAGTAAACTTGGTGCCAGTAAGTTGTTTGTTCTGGTCTTCTGGGGGTGGGGCCTGTTGTGCTGATTCTCAGGTGGACTTGCCCTAGTCTAAATATGTTTCCAGTATGCAGTCAGGGCTTGATATAAGCAGCTCTGGACTCCATTAGGTGGAACTGTTTTGCTCCCTGAGGGCTTTCAGTACTGATAGGCAGGATGGATATGGCAGCACCTGGATCTCTCACTCTGGAGCTGGATATTTGTGCCCCTCATTCTTCAGTGAGCCCTCACAGAAGAACAATCAATTACTCTTGCCTCCCCAGTTTCCGTCAGAACTCTGTGTTCACCCTGCCTATGACTGTTTTATCTCAGGCATAGGGGCAGTGGGTGGGTCTCACCACACTTCTGCCCTTTGCTGGACCCATCCCAGGAAAGCAGTCACATGACCATGCAGCAGTTTGCACTTTATGAAAACACAGCAAAAAGCTGGCGCCTAGTCTCACTGTTCTCAAAAGGCTTCCACATTCCTATGCCTGGGAACTGTGCTGCACTCAGGCACCTCCCCTTCTTCAGGTGACCCAAGGGATCCCCAGACCATGTTGTCACACCTGGTATTCTGCCCAGCTTCACCACCAGAGCACCTTTAAGCCAGCCACACACAACCCCACTGTAGCAGACTACTAAAAGTTCTAATTTTGTGCTCCACTACTGATAATACTTTGCGGTAGCCTCCTTAAGCAGTCTTCTTCCCCGCCACCATATCCTCGGCTATATCACACTGGGTTCAAGTCTCTGCACCTCCTATCTTCCAAACAGTGGTCACTTTTCTACTTGTAGACTTGCAACATTTGTTTTCTTAGACCTCCAATTGATTTCTCAGGTGTTCAGAATGATTTGATAACTATCTAGTTGTATTTGAGGGATGAGACAAACTTAAGGTTCCCCTACTCCTCCACCATCTTAGCTCCTTCAGTCCAAAGTTACAATCTTATGTAACTTGTTGTTTTTTTAATGTCATCTTTATTGATTTCATCCTAAATGCCCACATGAGGTGTTCTGAATCAGAGACAGAATTTTTAAATTAAATATTTCACAGTAAATTATAGTGTCATCATCCATGTGTCCTAGTCTTTATTCCTAGGCTTACAAAAAGGGAATAGGTCAGTTATTTCAAGGGAAGAAAAGCTTGATATTCCCCTTCCCTGCCCCATAGTGAGGAGTGGGGGAGGGGGAAATATTGTTCTATGTTTATAAAGGGCAAGGATGTATCTGCCCTTCCTTTCTTCTTTTGCCTTCTGAAAGGTGATCTTCCTTACTCCAGGCCTTTGTTATATAAATAAAATCTCTCTTGTAGATGATTACCCCTGTGTTTGGTCTACAACCTAGAGAAGTGTTCAAGTTTGTGGGCTTCATTTCTTCTTGAAATGTAAATCTTCATGAAGATACCCTTTGCAGTCTTTCTGGCATGCCGTGGTCTTAGCCCAAAGACCTTCTGACGATAGACATACACACCATTTAACTGTCTAAAGAGATAAGAGAAGTTTCATTATTCTTTTGAATTGGAGCAATTAATTAGATAAAATGGCTACATATCTAATTGCCACGGTATGTGAACAAGTTACTAGGAGGTTAGGGCTTTTTACCTAAACACTGGAAAATCCAGGAATATTTTATTTTCCCCCAGTAACCAAATCATGGCAGTATCTCATCACTTCTGTCATAGTCTACTAGTTAGAAAATAAGTCACAGGTGCTACCCACACTCAATTACATGGGGCATAGGTGCTGGAAAGTAGAAGGTGGAGATATATTTGGGGGCCATCTTTAAGTCTATTCACCACAGTCATCCTTGATGACATAAAATATTTTGAAAATAAATATAGGTAAAAATAATATTTTTATGATTGTATTTGTAATAACAAATTTTAAAGATTTTATTTTTATTTTATTTTATTTGAGAGAGAGAATAAATAGAGGAGGGGCAGAGGGAGAGGAAGAAGCAGACTCCCTGCTGAGCAGGGAGCCTGACACAAGGTTCAATCCCAGGACTCTGGGATCATGACCTGAGGCTGAAGGTAGCTGCTCAACCAGCTGAGCCACCCAGGTGCCACATGACAACAAATTTTAAAAATCTAGTTTCATATCAACATCGTGTGAAACAAATCTTGGCTCAATCTGTATAAATAAACCATAGATTGCTGAGAATTCATTAGACCAATAATGAATCCACATGACAATATTCTATTTTTGAGCTACTTCAAATGTAACTTTAATTTGTTTTCTTTAAAAAGTCTTATTACTATCTTTCTAAAATCAATAGAGATTTAAAAAAAATACTGGTAAGCCATACCTTATGTAAAAATAACATTTTGTATCTTATGTTTATTTTCTTCATAACAATGTGAGGAATATAAGGATTTTTAATTACAGTTTGTCTTCAAGGAAACTACATTAAAAGAACTTTCTCTAACTTAATCAAGGTTATCCAGATACCAAGGTAGAGCCACGTCTTTTAACCCAGGTTTCCAAGTCATACGATCAACAGGTTACTTCATATGTATCTCGTAGTTTTATTTATTTTGTTTTATTTTATATTACATTTAAAAATCAGTAAGGAAGGGGCACTGAAAATAATTTTCTGAGAAATACATATTTTTCACACTGGTGTTTCTTTCCTCCCTTTCTTTCTTCCTTCCTATCTCAATAAAACAATCTTCCTAAATCTATGAAAATTAATATTTGTGAAAACTGTGTTACTTCCTTAATATTGATAAGCTTATTTGTTAGCCCCTTTTTTTTCTTAAAGCTACCAAGATCATGCTAGAAAATGAGAATTTTGAGGATTCCCTTTACATTAAAATATTAAAGTGAAAAGTAATGCATAGCAATGATAACATGTTTCACCAGGCCAGGCATGTGCTTTTCTATAAATTATCTCATATGGCTATTGAGAATCCATCTAAGAACTTTTCAAAATGTAGATGCAAATCTGATTGACAATCATGAGAACAGACAAGTAAAGCACAGAGCCAGATCTTATTTAAAACTGAAGCACACTTTATTGAAAAGCTACAGTACATAGAATGTTACCAGGTTTCACCACCAGCATTCCTGTGGTCAATGAATGAAAATCAGAGAGTATTCCTGCCTAGTCAACTAGTAAATTCCAGTTCACCAACTGCCCATGAAATTTCTCTGAAATATGAAAGAATATGTATTTTTTTATAGTCCAATAGACAAATAGATACTTGTTCCCTGTGGTAGACCAATTTTGAAATGAGCAGTCTAAGAACTGTTTTCAGTGGTATGTTGTCATTTTTCATGTTTGTAGAAGAGAAGAAGTTTAATTTCTGAGTAAACTTATAATTAATATTTATTGAACTCAGAGCATGTTATTTTATGAGAATAGCATGGGTAATTTTATATTTTTCAGTATCCTGGACTGATAAAAGGCTGTTCTTTTGGTGGCTTAATTTCCTTATATCTTAAATTAAGGGTGGACTTCAAAATGTCTAAAAATCTTTTCAGTTCAAATATTTATTGACTTCCATTCTGTCTACTTTTTGAGATCACTGTTTGGTAGATTCATGTCATCCTTATTTTCTTTCCCTCTATGATTACTAGAATACTGATAGTCATGTTTTTCAAGGACCACTATATGACAATTTGTAGAATGAAAAATAGATTGAATTTTTAAAATTTGAGAGACATACAAGTTTAGGAAAAGTAAACCAAGTAGATTCTGATTTTAATTGATTTATTAAGTAAGATACTTAAGGGCACCTGGATGGCTCAGTTGGTTAAGCATCTGACCCTTTATTTCACCCAGGTCATGATCTCAGGGTTGTGAGATCAAGCCCTGAGTTGGGCATGGAATCTGCTTGTCTGTTTCCTTCTGCTCCTCCCCACACTTGCTTGCTTTCTCGCTCTCTCACTCTCTCAAGTAAATAAAATCTTTAAAACAAAGATATTTAATACCTTGACATCCTTTACATACACAAAGGTATATAATTCATTTGTGCTTATAAGGTAATTCAGGGATATTATGTTGCTCCCTCTCTTCATAAAAAAAATATAGCAAGTTTTATTTACTCCAACTCCATTTGTCCTCTGTTCTTACTGAAGTTACTAATTCCTTCAGGTTGTCAAATACATGGGCATTTCTCATTCTTTATCTTACTTGACTTCTTAGCAATGTTTGATTTATTTGATAAATTTGACCAATTCTTTGTGTTAAAATAGTCTTTAATTCAATTTCCTGATATGTTCTTTGGCTCTGTTTTTCCTATCTTCATTACGTTTTCTTCTTTTCTTGTGATTTTTTTTTGTATATGTACAACTTCAGGTCTTTATATTGTGCTTGTATCCCCTTCATGCTATATATAATTACTTTGCCTAGCTTACATAGTCCCATGCTGTTAGAAACCATTTGTATGTTGACCTTTTGCAAAAAATATATCACTAGTCCTTGTTTCACTTTTGAGTTTTGGGTTGCAAAAGCAACAATCTACTATATATCTACATTTGAATGTCTTAAATATTCAGTCCTAACATGACCAAAATTAATTGTCTTAACTCTGGTAGGGGAGGAAAAAAATTTCTGTACCTTTACAGATTCATTTGGCTTGTTTATTAATTAATTGACCCAAGGAAAATAAAGATGAGAAAAAACAAATTTAATTACTTATATGAGAAGCACAAAAACAGACCAATTGAGGCTTATATGCCATTCTGATGTAAGAAGAAGGGGGTAGGTATTTGAGACTTCAAAGGAGAGGAAGATAATTCACAGGAAGATGGGAAGATCAAATGTTTGATAAACAAATATTTGCCATGCCATGCAGAGACAACAGGACACAGACAGGAATTTGAACAATCCCTGCTGAGATCCCTCTAGCTTACCCTTTGTAGTTATCTCTAGTGATAGTTCTCTTGCTGGAAGAGGCACTCTATTTAAATTCCTTCAGGCAATTAAGGGGAGGAGAAAAGCTCCTTCTGAATCCTTTGGGCTCAGATTGTCTTCATCTCAAAACAATCCATACATTCAAAGACTTCCAGTCTTTAATAAATAACAATAATTTACCATTTCTTAATAAATAACATCACCATCTCCCAGTTGCTCACAGAAGAAAATAGAACAACCATTACATATAGTTGAACACCTATCCTGCCAATTTTGTCTCATAAATAATATCTCAAATTTTTAACAATTTATTTCTATTCTCACTCCACTAAACTTTCTTAATAATTTTGCCTTACCTTCTATAATAATTCTCTTCTACTCTTTTTCCTAACCTATCTAATCTGCTAATAGCAGCCGAAATAATTATAAATATTAATCACATGATGTCATTTCTCTAATTAAACTCTTTCACTGGCTTCCGCATTGCATTCAGGATAAAATTAAAGATCTTTGACCTTGCCCCCATGATGTCCTTCTAGCTTTATCTCCACTCTTATTATCACTCACTCTTTCACATCCAGCCACCTTGGGTTTCAGTCAGGGTCTGGGCCCTTCTTTTAGGCCTTATAATTTCATCTCTTTTTTCTGAAAGCATACCTCTCCATTACTTGACTCCCTCTACTCGGTGCTCCAAATTCTTTTGCCTAGCTAATTCATACTCACTAATGAGGTTTTGGCTTAAAAGTTGATTTCTTGAGAAAAACTTCCCATGATTTTCTAATCTGAATAACTTCCTTAAAAAAAAAAAATCTCAGAGAATCAGTTTCCTTTACTTTATAGACAATATTAGTTTCTAAGCCTAACTATGCTCTCTCCTCTCACTGGACAATAAATAGTGAGCTTTCTTTTCGTTTTTTTCCCCCACAATTTATCACTAAGGTTTATTATGGTAAATAGTACATAATAGATGATAATTTTGATATAACAACTTCCCTAAATTTAATTTTTCTCTAACACCCCAAATAATGTTGATGTTTATTTGCATAATGTTTATTCTCTTCTGGATCGTCTTTTTTGCCTCTTGTTCATCAATCCATCTTATCTCACCAGAAGGTGCTTATCATTTCTTCAAAGTACTCCAAATCAGTTTGATGACCCTTTTGTTGTGGAGATATGCAATGCCTGTGAAATATCATTTTTCAAGCTTCATTACATTATAATTTATTTTTCTTCCTTAATTTTCCCTACACTTATCTATAATAAGTTCAAACATGTATCCTCAGACCTCTTCTAAAATATCTTCCTAGACTTTTTACAAACTTGCATCCCCATGGTTTTCTAATTTATCTAGTAATTTTTCCTTATTTTAAAATAATTTCTATTTAATAAGTTTAATAATGGCCATGATAGCACAAAAGCAACTGTTAAAAATTCCATGATAGTTTTACATTTCAATGACTCCTTAAATTGTACCATAAAGAGAATGCCTTTCATAAAACTGTAGGAGGTCCAAACATAGCTTTTGTATAGCCAGTGGGGGAGGAAAAATAATTTTCCCTCAATCCTTCTAGGTTCTTGGTTGAGACATAACCTTGTAATAAAAGATTAACAGGAGAAAAAACAAACAATATTAATAACATGCATATCTCTTATATAAATTGGCGATACTCAGGAAAACAGTAATTTTCTGAAATGGCCAAGCCACCACCCTAAACAACATCTTTAGCTAAAGACAAAAGGTGTTGGGGGGAAAGAAAAGACTGGTTATAGTGGGTTACCAGGAAAGGCACAGACAATAAGGGTAAGGTTGCTATGTAGATTTAAGTCCTTGACTTCTCCATTGATAAAGAGTTTTGAGAGATTTAGAGTCATCCTTCTCTCCCTGGTAGAGAGGACACCCTTAGAGATGGAGATTTCTCTGATACATGTAAATGTCTCTTACAAAAGGATAATTTCAGTTTGGCTTTCAGAGCTTCTCCCAAGTCTGCTACTTCTTAAAAAGAAACAGCCTAAATAATACTTATTCAGGGACACCTTGGTGGCTCAGTTGGTTAAAGGTCTGCCTTTGACTCAGGTCATGATCCCAGGATCCTGGGGTCAAGTCTCACATCAGGCTCCTTGCTGAGCAGGGAGCCTGTTTCTCCCTTTGCCTGATGCTCCCCCGCTTTTGTGCTCTCTTTTCTATGACAAATAAATAAATGAAATCTTTAAAAAATAATAATAATACTTATGCCAAAAAAACCTATATGGGGGGGGGGCAAATTCTGTTCCCCTAGTCTCTTTGTCAGGAAAAGAGAGAAAAGTGATTAAAAGGTCTTAACTTCACTTTGCCTGAGTGGGAGCTTATTGCAAATGAGAATTTATATAAGAAGTTGACTATGGGAGATAAACACTGGGCTTCATTTTCTTTCTTACAGCAAGAAAAAAAAACTTATTTGGGAGAAGTACAGAGCATTTAATTAAGCTCATTAAATGCTCGATATGCATCTGGTCTTTTTCTTGATATAATATCATTTCCTTTCAGGAAGGCATCAGAAATGCTGATTACCAAGCCATCATGTATTATGGGCAAAGAACTGTAAGTGAATTACTTGTTTTATATCACTTAACGTAATTCATTTGGTCAGTTTGTACTTGGTGACTTTGTCAATAGTTACTTAAAAGTAGCTAATTCACAGCCATAGAAGGCAGATTTCTTAAACGTTTTCTCCTTTTCACAGACAGTTTTATGTAATGTGTTGTCACTAGTAAGATCAATTTGAAGAGACTAAGTAGGAAGACGAAAAAAAAAACACCAATTATTTTGGGGGGGCAGAGAAAGAAATAATTAGGCTTGAGTATAATTATACTTTTTTTGTTATCAGTGTCTGTACACATTTTCTCTTTCACTTATTATTTGCACAGTGTTGTTTTTTAACCTAAATCAATCATATTGTTTAAATAGATACTGTAAGGTGATATAGGAAATGTTGGGGTTTGGAAACAACAGCCAAAAAAGAATTCTTGAGATGTCTTTGGTGCAAAAAAGTAGTTTTATTAAGGCAAAGGGACAGGACCTGTGAGCAGAAAGAGCTGCACTGGGGTTGTGATGGGTGAGAATTATGTACTTTCAAGTTGGGACGGGGTTAGAGACAGCACAAATCTCCAAGATATTTTGGAAACAAGGTTTCCAGGATTCTTGGGGGGCTAGCTATTGTTAAGAAAATGTCATTTATTACTGTTTAGTAAAAACTCAGTTATGAGACTCCGGATGTATACCAGTGTGCTAGGATTGTTGCCAAAATGTATCTTTGGGGTTAGAGATAAAGGAAATTTCCAAAGGAATTTTTATGTGTTAAAGTAGACTTAATGGATCCTAAGGGGTTGGGCTAAGATTGTCTTTTGCCCTTAGCAAAGTGTCAACATTGAGGCAGTTGAGCTCCCAGAGGAAGGTCACTCTGCCTGTTTGAAGGACTTGTCAATGTAGTAAGGAAATTTAGTTATTTATTTTCTTTTTGCCTTTGTTTCCCACATCAAAGGGACCCAGACACAAGTCTCGTGATGAGAGAATTTTGTAAGTGGTGCCACTTATTTCTTTTAGCTCGCTTGACTTAAAAACTCATACTAAATTAAACTTAATTGCATATATGGAGAGTTCCCAACTTAATGATGTTTTCACTTATGATTTTTTGGTTTTACAATAGTGTGAAAGCAATTCACATTAAATAAAAATGGTATTTTAAATTTTGAACTTTGATTTTTTTCTGGGCTAGCAATATGTGGTACAATACTTTCACATTTTTTTAAAAGATTTTATTTATTTTGAGAGAGTGAGTGAGAGAGCTTGAGCAGGGGAAGAGCAGAGGGAGAGAATCTCAAGCAGAGCTTGATGTGGGGCTCTGTCTCAAGATCTTGAGATCATGACCTGAGCCAAAATCAAGAGTCAGATGCTTAAATGACTGAGTCACCCAGGTGCTCAGTACTCTGTCATGATACTGGACAGGGGCAGTGAGCTACAGCTCCCACTCAGCCACATGAGGGTGAGCAACAAAGACACTTACAGCCATTCTTGTAACTACACCAAATGAGAGTTTGTCCACCTGATGCGTAGCAAGCCGATAAACACTGGCAGCGAGATTTGCGGTGAAGAAATGCAGGATATTTATTGGTGTGGCACCACCCATGAGAATAGGGAGCTAAAGCTCTCAAGTCCTAACTTCCCTGGTGGCTTGCAAGTGAGGGTTTTTCAGGGCAGAATTGGGGGCAGGTATCTCCTGAGAAGGTAGATTCTGTTGATTGGAGGCCCAGGAGGTCATGCTAGCAGGTGCTCTGGTGCTGCTTCATCTGGTCCGCTGCGGGACCTTTCCATTTCAAAAGCCTTGGAATCTGAAAGTCCATGGAGTTTCCTTTATTATTTATGTTAGAGATTTCATGAGGTACATCTTGTGATTGAATCTTTAAGGTAGTGCTGATTAACTACTTGTAAACTAGCGAGGTTGCAATCTTACAGTTTCCTTGGCTGGTCCAGGTATGCCGGAGGGGGGAATATGAACTCTAGTGTGCATCCTTTCATCTGAACTGACAGCATGGATGCCAGCTTCATTATTTGTCCCTACACCCATTCTGTTTTTCACTTTCAGTATAGCATTTAATATATTATGTGAGATATTTAACATTTTATTATAAATAGGCTTTGTATTAGATAATTTTGCCCAACTATTTGGTAATGTAAGTGTTCTGTGCACGGTTAAGTTAGGCAAGCTGAGCTATGACATTTGATAGGTTGGGTGTATTAAATGCATTTTCAACAAGATATTTGCAAGTTATGATGGGTTTATTGAATGTAACCCCATTTTAAGTCAAAGATCTATATATTAAATACTTGTAATATTTATAGCTGCATCATCTACAATAGCCAAATTATGGAAACAGTCCAAGTGTCCATTGACTGATGAATGGATTAAAATTAAAATGTGACACACACACACATTATATATGTATTCCATTATAGATCTATAATGGAATATTACTCAGCCATAAAAAAGAATGAAATCTTGCCACTTTCAGCTGTGTGGATGGAGCTAGAGAGTATTATGCTAAGCAAACTAAGTCAGTCAGAGAAAGACAAATACTGTGTGATTTCACTCATATGTAGAATTTAAGAAACAAACAAGCAAAGGGAGAAAAAAAGAGAGAGAGAGGCAAACCAAGAAACAGACTCTTAACTATACAAAAGAAACTAATGATTACCAGGGGGAAGGTAGGTGGGGGAATGGGTTAAATAGGTGATGGAGATTAAGGAGGGCACTTACTGTGATGAGCACCGGGTATTGTCTGAAGTGTCAAATCAGCATATTGTACACCTGAAACTAGTATTACACTACATGTTAACTAACTGGAATTTAAATAAAAACTTAAAACATATAGGGGCGCCTGGGTAGCGCAGTCGTTAAGCGTCTGCCTTCGGCTCAGGGCGTGATCCTGGCATTGCGGGATCGAGTCCCACATCAGGCTCCTTGGCTGGGAGCCTGCTTCTTCCTGTCCCTCTCCCCTGCTGTGTTCCCTCTCTCGCTGGCTGTCTCTCTGTCACATAAATAAATAAAATCTTTAAAAAAAAAAAAAAACCTTAAAACATATATATACTTGTAAATATTTTTTTTAATTCAGTTGTTTTATAGATAACAAACAGATTGCGGAGAATAATCAATCATATTCTATGAATATTTAAAATAAAATATGCATCTTTAATATATATTATTATAAGAATAAATACACAAAGTGCATGAAATCATTATTCACTGTATTTTGATAGTCAACTTACAATTTTTAATAAATGAAGGAAATAAATTTTATTCTGATTTGGTCAAGATTTTACATGTTTTTGCCAAACATCCTTTAATTATGACCAGTCCTTATGAATTGATATAGTCAGTTGCTTGCTATAGGCAATTATCTCACTCTTGATGCATTTCTGCATAGTTCCCTCTAGTAGGTCCTCTTGTGTGTGCTCTGTCCAATATGCTATGCACAGGTTTATGCTTGATTCAGTTTAGGGAGTGTCAATATCCCAAATATGTTAATCTGTGGGAGCATCAATGCCACTCCAAGGGCTAAAGACAGGCTACCCTTAGATAGGCCACTTTGGTATAATTGATGTGGGAAACAAAGACAGAAGAAAAATTATTAAATCTCTTTACTACTTACAGCCCATTGACAAGTCCTTGAAACAGGCAGAGTGCCATTCCTCTAGGAACACAGCTGCCTGGATGTTAATACTTTGCCAAAGGCAAAAGGAAATCTTAAGCCCACCCCCCAGGATCCTGGAAGTCTTCTTTAACATGTAAAAATTCCTTTGGAAATAGTTAATAATTTTGAAAAAGGAAATACCTGGGAAGCTTACACTATCCCTACCCCCTTCCAACTTGAAAGCATATAATGGGCCACTCCTCATGATCCCAGGGCAGCTCTTTCTCCCTATGGATCCTGTCCCTGTGCTTTAATAAAACCACCTTTTTGTACTGAATATGTCTCAAGAATTGCTTCTTGGCCATCAGATCTGAACCCTAACATCTTTCCTACATCAATAATGACTATTTTGAGTTAAATAGCATCAAAACCCAGCAGATTCAGGAAAAGCTTTTTACCTCCCTCTCAACTATCTAAAAAGAATTTAGATAGAGGAACTGCTCCAGAAAGAGAGCTTTCACCATAGATAACTACATTATCGTATAAAGTAGACATGGTAGACAGGGAGAAACCAAGCAAGACTTGTTTGATCCAAGTCTCTATGTCTCATTGTTTCTGAGTGGCCCAGCAAACATTTATTTACCAAACATTTAACCTTTTAAGTATTATATTCCTTCCTTTTTGAATCCCAGGCCCCTACCCCCATCTCCTTAGTTTAGGGTGGCATATATACTTAATTTTGCCTGTCTTTGGAATTTCCATGTCTGTGTGGATTCCCCATATGTATACTATTAAATTTTATTTTCTCCTGTTAATCTCAAGTCAATTTCATTCTTAGTCCAGCTAGAAGGATCTTGAAGGGGACAGAATATTCTTGCTCTGTGACAGCATCAAATACTTTGATCCTATATTCTTAGTTATATTTGTTTTTCTATACTGGTCTCTTTTTTCTGGCCATAGTAATAATAGCCTTCTTTTTGGAACCAAGGGCAAAACACCTGAAATCCCCTTGAATATGAAGTATTAACTTACTACTTGGATTTTAGGCTGAAAATGAATCACTCATACTACTAAATCATTATTTTTTTAAATATCTTCTTACTGGAAGCGAAGCCCAGGCATTAATTGTTCTCGTTTCTTATACATTTCTTGTACAGTATAATGAAAACAACAGATACATATCATGCCTAAGTTTTCTTTTAATTTATACAAATCTGTGCTGCAGAAACATGACAAAGCCTTTAACAATTCTTAATTAGTAGTTGAGAAGTAACATCTTAGGTCTAGTTTAACACTTTTTGCTTTTTTTTTATGAACATCTATTTATAAGATGCAGATCTATGTGTGTGAATAATATATAGTTAATTAAACTTCATAGAGAATTGAGCCCTTTAATGTCACAGAACAATCAAAGAATTAAACTATCTTAAAAATAAAGTCACAGTGGTTGCGAATATCATTTACATTAAATATTTCTAAAGAAATACTGATTATTAGAAGTTAATTCTAATAGATAACTGTTGTATTAACAGAGTAATTTTTTTATACCCATGCTAAAAAAAAAAAATACACAGTGCAGTGGTTTATCCTCAAACAGCAAAGAAATCTTAAAATTGAGAAATAGATCCAAGTCCACTTTTATTTAATTATATTTTTTCCTTAGTTAACCAAAGAGCATATGAATTTTGGTGAAAATTCAATGAATAATTGATATATTACATATCCTACTTTTGAAAAAGGAAGTTATCCTAGAAAGAAGTAGAGTTTCAGTATTAACTGGTGTGAGAAGAGGATATTGTTTTTTGATGTTTACTTCTTTGTAACCCTAATTTTATTAGAAAATACATGTTCAATATTGGCATTACACTTGTCATCATGTGGGATCTAGAACACTTAGAAACATTTAACTGAAACAATAAATGAATATAATTCATCTATTTAAGAGGATTATAGTTAGGTTTTATGATGTGAAATAAACTTACTTGATATACTGATTATATAACTTATTATAATTTTACTAATATACTTTGCATTGCTTTTGAATTCTTATAATATACTTGATTATTGAATGCTAATACGAAACAAAAAGTGTAATGGAAGGAGTTGAGTCACATGTTTGGAGAGGAAATAATTATGAAGAGTTTATTTTGACATAGTTTTATAAGGTAAATATATTTTTGCCAATACTGAAGGAGAAAAGAGTCAAATAGAACAAAAATATATGGATGCAATAGTTAATTTTGTGTGTCAATCTGACTGGAACACAGGGTGCCCAGATATTTAGTTATACATTATGTCTGGGTGTGTCTGTGAGGGTATTTCTGGATGAGATTAGCATTTGAATCAGTAGACTAAAGTAGACTGCCCTCCCCAACGTGAGTGGGCATCATCCAGTCCCTTGAGGACATGAGTAGAACAACAGCAACAACAATGAAAACGACAACAACAAAGCAGAGGACATGAGAATTTGCTCTTTGCTTGACCATTGGGGTGGAACATCAGTCTTTTCCTGTCCTTGGACTGGGAAGTTTATCATCCTCTCCCTTGCATCTCAGTTCTTCAGTCTTGGACTGAAGTTTTCACTCTTGGCTCTCCTGGTTCTCAGGCCTTCTGACTTGGACTGGAGCTATACCATCAGCTTTCCTGGGTCCCCAGCTTGAAGACAACAGAGTGTAGGATTTATCCTCCATAATTGTGTGAATGAATTTGTTATAATAAATCTCTTTAGATAGATGAATGGATAGGTAGAGATAAAAAGGTATATATGGTATGGATTATATTTTTCTGGTGAATCCCTGACTAATAGGTTGGGTAAAATTAAAGTATAACTGTTAGCATTCATGCATATTATACTTCCACATAAAGTGCCATTTACTTTAAGAAATATGTAGGAAGATAGATAAATAGAAAATATTTTCACACAAAATCATTAATTTACTGAACTAGAATGTGATGCAATTATTGGTGGCTTCTCTGAGGATTTTGTCAGAAAGAAAGGAAGGAAGAAAGGAAGGAAGGAAGGCAGGCAGGCAGGCAGACGTTGTGAAAGAAGGAAAGAGAAAATAGATACCCATAAACTCTAATTTTGTTTTGAAAAAATATATAGTTCCTATGTTCTTACAGAAAGAAATTATTTTTTCAAGTGTCCAAATGCCTAAAAAATCCAAAGAACTCATGATAAAATGAATCACAAAAATTAAAACTATTAAAATGTCACTTCGGCAAGAAAAGAACTGCTCTGTATGGTCCAAGGTGTACCATGATGATGTGAACTACAGTGTTGCCATTAAAGGGTTCCTGTTGTCACAGTGGCCACATAATGAACAGAGTTGTAGATCATAATATTCATGGTGACTTAGGAATTGAGAACATTTTTAACTTTTTATAATTTGGCAGGTAACTTTTAGAATGCTGAATTGGAAAATGCAAATATATTTTACATATCTCATTTCTTTATATAACAAAAGAAAAAAATAAGGTAGTATTAATAATATGTTAAAGGTAAATCAAGAAACAGAAAGATAAAAGTCTATGTTGTGAATATCTAAGTACCAGACATATTAATCTAGGGAAAAATTTTTCAGAATAGAAGTTTTAAACTTAGGGGCGCCTGGGTGGCTCAGTCGTTAAGCATTTGCCTTTGGCTCAGGGCATATCCCAGGGTCCTGGGATCGAGCCCCGCATTGGGCTCCCTGCTCTGCTGGGAGCCTGCTTCTTCCTCTCCCACTCCCTCTGCTTGTGTTTCCTCTCTTGCTGACTCTCTCTCTCTCTCTGTCAAATAAATAAATAAAATCTTTAAAAAAAAAAGTTTTAAACTTAACCATTGATCTGTTATTTGCTTAAATGGCAGAAAGCTAACTAGAGCAACATAATTATATGAACATTTTCTAATGTTCTTTTTCTTTTGGTTAAGAGTGAAGTATACAATATCAATAAAGTGATTCAAGTTAATTTAGGTAGTATTTTCCTTCAATAATATATTATTATGTTTGTAGTATCAACTAAGACAATTAAGTTAAAATCACAGTTTGATATGTTCCCTCTTTAGGCCTAATGAATTTTTTAAAAAGTGTACCATTTATTAGATCAATTTATAATGAATATTTTGGTCATTTTGTTGCAAGACTTGATGGTATTCTTTCAGCTATGTGTCAATGAAACTTAAGAAAAAAATTAACCCTATAAAATTGAGCTTGCTTCGATCCTCTCCCAGATTTCAATAATATTCCACACCCTAAGAGAGTGTTCCAGACACTGCTTTACAACTTCTGTGAGTGCATCATTTACTAGTAAGAGAGAACGGATCTGTGTAGACTTTAATAGAAGATCATTACTTTCATATGGAAAATGACTTTTCTGATCATTTATAGGATGGTAATTATTCACTGTGTCCTCGCTAGTGGTGAATGTATTAAACACTGTATAGAGATCAGTTAATAAAGCAATGAGGCGGAAACCTGCAGGAAATCCTATAGTGCTCTCCATCACAAACAGGCTTTACAAAATGCTATGGGGATGAATGCGAAGCAGGCCTGAAGTACCAAACACTGCTGCCGTAATAGAAGGAGATGCCCCCCCTCCCCTGTACTTGACAGGTCATCCTGTTTTTCCATGCCCAGAGAATGGTGAATTATGTAAAAGTTCGTAGTAAGATCTTTGGATTTTACAAAAGCCAGCTTAATAATCCAAATATTATCCTTTAATGGAAGCACAGATCTGAGAAGCAAGATAAAGGCACATTCCAAATTATTTCTGTTTCCAAACTTCTTGCAGAAGAAATAATATCCATCTTCCTTCACTAGAAAATTAAAAGCCATCCTCAAACAAAGTCCTATCCTTTTATTTCTCTACATCCTTTATAATTATTATCATATTTATATTTTTACCATTTACTAGTTCTTTGTATATTACTACTGACCCCACACTATTATTGTTACACTGCTGATAGACATTTTTGAAGGTTCTTTTCTGTTTCCTTTGAGAGCCAGGTTAATGAAAGCAAAGGGAAAAAGAGACATGGATATTCTCTGCTGGTTTATGCAAAGGACCCACTAAGACCTTTATGAATTAACAAGTGACCCAGCTTGCCAGTGTCTGGCACTTTTCATTTGTATCTGGGACCAGGACATATGTCCCTAATTTTAGAGTGAGAGGATATTTATGAGGAGTAAGGGCTCAAGGAGGTACTGTTTGCTAATGGACGAAGTTGGGCCAAGTTATTGAATTACTGAAAGGATGTGAAATCAGTGACCAAAGAATTATAGTCATTGCTGTGTTTCTCAAAGTTTTTGCAGAAGTATCTCTAATGCCAGGATAATAAACCAGGGACATCTAGTGGACTGTGTGGTGTCCCAATGCCCCACTCCTAAAATTTCATGAAAATTTCATATTCAACTGTATAAAACATCAGCATTTCATCATTAAAAAATGATACTTTATTTTACTTATCGTGTGAGATTCTTTTATTTCTCTTTTCCTAAATGGCTAAAATAAATATTAATTAAAAATCTAGGTTGGGTGAAGAAACATTCCTTATCTGCACAATTTCCTTTTGTGGAAAAATATTTAGACATAGAAATATATAGATATAAAATATAAATGTGAATGAAAATTTTCCAACTTAATAAACTGTGGCAGAGGAATTCCTGTAGGGAAGAGCTGGGATGATGTTTGCAAAGAGATGGTGCTGTTCAGCATTAAAAATTTTCAATAAATGAATTTTATTATTGGGAAATTTAGTTGTGTCTTATGCCAGTGAAAGGTTTACTAACTCACTCCTCAGTCGTTTTTACTAGGCTAGATGTGTTCAGTGAAGAAAGATAACTCATACATTTTTTTAACCACTAACACTACAGTTTTCATTACACGCAATGAAAGGTAAAAAACGACTTTATATTACCAATGATCACGTTTCTTTTTCAACTCTTAAACTTAATTTCTATCACATGGATATTGTCAAGTACCTTATAACAATTCACAATTTGCTTACAGTTGTTGAATGTAAATTCTCAGCCCTGAAAGATATCTCCTAAATAATCCAAATTTGCGAGCCACTTGTTAAGCAAACAATGAATTCTTTCACCTTATCCTCATGTTTACCCTTTGAGAGGACATCATTATTTTTCTCTTTGAAGAAAAGCAGAAAATAAATTTTGGCTAATGCATTCTACATGCCAAGTAAGGATTTATCTCTGTATGTAAAGAAAGCTTATAAGTCGCTTCAAACTCCATTATAAATATGGCCCAAATGTGTTTAAATTAGTATTTTAATTTACCACGTTGCCACCCAATTGAAGATATTGAGAAGACAAGGATGAAATAATTTTACCCTGAGGAATCTCACTCTGTTAAAGATGTCTTGTTGCTGGGTGCGGGATGCAGAATGGGCGCCGTGTGAACTCCCACTCTTGCATTTTACCTGTCATGGTTTTGATCCCACGTAAATATATATCTCTATTTTTTCCCATTTGAAAATATATATAAATATTTGAAAAATTCTTTCCAAATAATTTTACAATTTAATCTGTATTCATACGTTTTTTTATACGTGGGGAAGCAAAAGAAAACAACAAAACGACCAAAATACTATGTGTTCATTCATACAAAGCCAAGGTAATATTTTGGTTGATTTTAGCCTTTCAACCAAGTCTTCAAAACATTCTCTGAGCCTTTTAAAATAGAGATATCTTTTTTCCTGTCTCGGGTTTCTCTGTTTTGACCAAATATAGATACATTTAGATCTTCAGTGCAGCACTTCATACAATTTCTTATTACACAAGCTTATTCCTCCAACATGAGTTTAAAACTCATCTTGTAAGAGTCTTCAGCTATTTTTATTTGCTTGTCACAGGTAGAAACTTCATTTTACTAATTCAGATGTATAATAAATAGAAATTTATTTTTCTAAAGCTATAATTTTTTTTTGAGCCCTATTTCATCAGTGTCAAAATTTGTAATCCAAATTATTTCACGGTCTTCCCTTTCCTTTTCTAGGTACTGAGTCAAGGCTCTGTGGGTCTTACATAGTCCCAAAACGCTGAGGGTATGATGGACATCTAGTTCTAACTGTTCTCTGTTCACCCTGACTTCTGTTGAGTCATTGATTGTCTTGTTTATTTCTCCGTGGTCATTCTATACAGATTTCTACTATGTTATTCCTGGTTCACATCTGGTCCATTAAGTTCAGCAAATCTCTTTTCTTCTGTAGTACCATGCTCAGGCCAAGAGAAATAATTTTGTTGTTGCTCCCACAATGTTGTGCTTGGGGAACTTTTTGAGCCTAATTAAGCCTCAATCTGTCTGGAAATTCCGTGAAACTGTTTTTATTTTTGGCCCCATTTTGTACTGCATGCATATTATTCTACTGCTGCTGTGCACTCTGGGACCTGAAGAGGTCTGTTACACTTTCGAAGGCTCTATCTGCATAAACACACAATTCTGTCATCTTTCCCTGGAGACTCACTACCTTGCTAAGGTGTTAGTGGGAGATAAGATACAATTACACTGTGGTCTCAGTGGCCTCAAACATGTACACAATGAATAGATTAAGTAAAAATAACAAAATGTAATACAAAATAAACTAGACTGACTATTTGCCTGGTTCTGTATTCATGTTTTCTTCCTTTTCCTCTTTTTTTCATCAAGATTTTACTTATTTGTTTGAGAGAGAGAGAGAGAGAAAGCATGAGCAGGAAGAGGGGCAGAGGGAGAAGCAGGCTCCCTGCTGAGCAGGGAGCCTGATGAGGGGCTCAATCCCAGGACCCTGGGATCATGACCTGGGCTGAAGGCAGACGCTTAACTGACTGAGCCACCCAGGTGCCCCTTCTTTTTTCTCTTTTAATAGGGAGAAGTTTTTCCTTCTTTCAATTTCAGGCTTCTCCTCTTTCCTAGGCTTTGAACGCCATCTGGACTTCCTGAGGCATTTGTTTCTGCATGTAACTAATTCCTGTTTACTGACTCATTCCGATGGCAGTGGTGATGATGCTGTGTATCAGGGCAAAGTCAGGAAGAGAGAGCTCATGTCAGGTAGTTTAATAGAGGCAATATGATAAAGGTGATAAAAGACATGACAAACCAAATGGGTGATAGTAAGACATCCAGAACTTGGCAGTAGCTGAACTCTACTATCACCCCGATAGTTAGAAGTACAGGAGGGAAAGGTGCTACCAGAGTGTAGGCAGATCTTGCTGAGACCTGGCATGGGGCCAAGAGAAAGAGAAAGATAATTATAACTATCCTGACTGCAGTCTTCTGCTTGTGCATCCAGTATCTTGAAACTAATTGGAAGCCAATAGATAAAGGAAAAACCCAAGAAAAAAAAGAAGCAGACATCTGTGGTGTAGAGCAGAGCAAGACCACATCAGGGAATCAGTCTGAGAGTAAATGAACCAATCACAGGTCCAATTGCCAAGATATAACAGCATGTCAACTTTATGAACCTTTGATGTCAGCAGTAATATTATCTCCACTTTACGGGAGAGAAAATTAAAACAACGTCATGTTAAAAAATGGTAATAACAATGAAGAATGGGTTTACGGGGCTGGGAGAATAGGAGAGGTCTGGAGGGAATATCGATTTTTCCGTTAGTCTCCTTTAGAATGATGAACTTGATAAAATCAACACGTATTCCTTCAGTAAGTAAAAGTAGTATGAAAATGATCAAGCACCTCCCATTAAAAAACTTCTTAATTTCTAATTCTTCCTCAATTTACTTCTTCATCTCTCTCATCTCTTTCATAATCAAACTTCTTAAAAGATTTTTGTGAACTGGTTGTCTCTTGTTCTGATCTTTTCGCTCACTCTAGCCTCTGCAACGTCTTCTCATTCTCCCACTCCACTGAAACAGTCCTTGGCAAGGACCACAAATGATCTTTTATGATGACATGCAGTGAGTAATTTCCATTCCTTTTTACTTGACCCTTTCCCCTTTTTCTTAAAAAAGTTTTTGCATAAAAGACACCACATTTTTTTTTTTAATTTCCAGGCAGTAATTTGAAGAAAGTAGAAAAAGAAGGCCACATCCATACCTTCTAATGAACTTTATGAAAATACCATACATTTCTATTTATATCTACTTGGCTAGAACTAAGTCATAGGGCCATACCTAGCTCCAAGAAAGGCTGGGAAATAAAATCTTTTAACTGGATGGAAATATGCTTATTAAAAAAATGGAGTTCTGAAAAAAATGGAGTTCTGCTGTTAAAAAAAAAAAAAAAAGGACTGAATAAATATTTTGAAATTCCTAGCAGTCTATGCCGAAGAGGCTATGTTGGATGTCTTCAATTGTCTCAATAAAATAATAATTAAATCATTAATACTTAGCACAGTGGAGTTGAGAATGTAGAGTGAAGACATGATATATTATCTCAGAATGTTAGAAAACAAATGTACTAAAGGAATATAATAATTTTAGGAGTTATTTATTTTGTGCTCATTTGAGGAATTTTATTGTGACTTGAATGTGAAATATGTCCAGTTATATGTTTTTCTTTCCCTAGAAATAGTCANNNNCTCAATTATAGGCAGCAAAATGGTATAGGTTGTTCAACAAGAGGTTTCCTAGAATGAAAATGGAGGGGAAAGAGGCAAATGAGTTGAGAGTATTTTCAAATGAGTGATTGTAGTGGCACACTGTGTAATCAAGATGGACAAAAAAGAAAAAACCTGGGAGAGGGCTAATCACAAGGGTTATAGTAAAAGGGCTGGGGAAGGATTAAGAATTGTAATGTTTCAGATCTGGTTGGATTTCCATTGAAATCAAAGTTAATTGTGGGAATGGGTATCTGTGGTAGTATAGAGATGAGACTTCAAGGACCAAAGAGATTGGGTTGAGGCTAATTCATCTATGTCATTGTTGAAGTAGCTGAGAGATGTCTTCAACAAATAGGGAACAGCTCTGTAGATGGTATCAAGATACAAGAGGGTAGCAAGGAAGATGACACATGCTTTAGATAGCATTAATGCCTTCAGAAGAAGGTGAGTGATTAATTACCTGATTGTGGCATTAGGGAGGAAGGAGGACATTTATCTCACCTTTTGGTCATGAGATTTGTGGACTGAGAAAGAAAAAAGAAGACTTTCTCTTAAGAGCAATTCAGTGAAAGGACTTCCACAAGGGGAGCCAGGTTTTAGTGATGGTCAGTCAGCCATGAAAATATTCAGACTAAAGATGGCAACTGTAGGGGAGTTTGCTAATCACATACTAGAAGGTTGCAGTGCACGAAGGAAAGAGGCAGACAATTGGGTAGTAAGTAGTATGGGAGCTAGTGATTACTGGCATAAATAGACACGTGGGGTATCATGGCCTCAGATCTCATAGTCCAAAACGAGGGTAAGCCGAACATCTTTTTCCTAGGCCTTTGTGCTTTTCCCATGATTCACAAAAGGACGGCTCCTTGAAGTTCCCATTTTTCTAATGGTTAAGGAAGGGGCTTTATTGTAATCGCTTGTTTAACTTTATTAAAATTCCTAATAGTTTTTCTCCCTACTGTTTTGTAAACTCTATGAAGTCAAGGACTCATCGATACTGCTAACAATTACATTTCCAGGAACTAGCATACTGCCTGGCTTTGTCTATGTGGAGCTTCTAGTGAAAATTTTGCAGGGGCCAGGATGATAATATAAACAATTAAAGTGGACTAGGTTTTGTCTTTTTTGTTACAGAGATGGTTTGCGTATATAATTGTGAAAATAGCCTTATTTCTACAAGTGAATAAATTTTACCCTTTTCTTAAAATGTGATATGTTATTGGTCTAGCTTTTGCTTTTCAATTATTTATAGAGTCACTGATATAAAGATGTGTCTCTGTGGATTACAACAGTGGCAGGGCTCTGATAAAAGAGAATTAAGAGAGCTAGGATTTCATTGGGGAATGGTCAGAACTGTAGTGAAGATTACATACCCTGTCTAAAGGAGACAGCCATTTTTCTGTTCCAGCTGATTGTCTAGCATGCATAAATGCAGGTCCCAGTTTCTAAGGCAAGAAGACAGAAATCTAGATTTGTGTATGAAATGCCCTGATTTTTTAAATATTGGTTCAACTTTTAAAACACAGTGCCAGCAGATGCCAACTGGCCGTATTTGAACTCATATCCTCAGTCTAGTCTTCTATGTATTTAGCAGTATCTGTTTAAAAAAAGAGGGAATGAATGAAGAAGATAATTTTCTTTAACTTATGTAAAACATATGGTTATTTTTAAAGGAAAGTCTTCTTTAAATAAAGCAATTTAATAATGCAAACTTTATTTTATAATTTTCTTATTCAGAAGTTGCTTTTTTTCCCCCCGAAGTTCTTAAGGGTTACATGCTGCCACATTCTAAAGCTCTGTTTACCCAGAGTAAATCGTGTGCGAGATTTTGTAATCATTTACTCTTTATTGTGAAATTATTTTTATACATAGTTTATGATTGGTTGTGATCTCTTCCTAAAGATAGTAATACTTTATTCATCAAACAAAATTACTCTTAAAGACATTGCAGAGTTAATAAATTATTTTATATATCAGATTTAACTATTTCTAATTAAAAAGCAATTTCGTAGTAAGAGTGCTCTTCTGTCAGGGCTTAATCAATGAATAAGGAACATTGATAGTAGGCTATCATACTTCTGTTAGCCTTGGTGGTCTATAAAGCATTTCCATCTTGGTTTTCAAAAATGTTCTTAAAATATCTCCAATTTAAAGTAGCAGAATTGAGATTCCTCCCCAAAACAACTAACAAAAAAACCCAACATAAGTCAAAACCAATATGTTTGTCTATTTTGCATAGAAATCTATACACAAATGTTTTCAACGTAATGTAGTTCCAGTGTAAAAACATACTTTTTGAGTATATAAATATATTATGAAACTCATTTCCGTAAGTATAAATTAGCGTGAAAATAAAATCTTATTTTGAAAGGTCCTCTATTTATGTTAGAAAGGGAGAGACTGAAAATGCAAATAGAGAATGACCAGACTGTTTACAAAATACAATTCTAATCCACAACCTTCCTAGCAACCAGTCCAGGAAGCCAACCCACAACCTCTTTACCAGTCAGCCCCAAATAATCATGTCTGATTGGTAAATGACAATTTTGCTCATTTTGCTCCAACTTCCAACTTAGACCAACCGGAGAAAGCCAACTAGACTTCCCTAAGCAATCCCTCGGATGCTTCACTCCTCGTTAGCCCACCCCGCCAGCTTCTTCATGCCAACAACCTCCCATCAGAGCCTTCCTTTTTTTCCCACTATAAAGTTCCTCATTCCCCTGCCTGCTTTTGAGTCTCTGCCAAATGCAGGTGATGGTAGCTGCTCCCTTACTTTATAGTAAGCTCTGAATAAATAGCCTTTCTTGTTCTCATTTGGGCGGCCTTTATTTCCATGGGAGTTTTATGAATTTTGATTTCTTGCTTGTTTCAAATGAAAACAAGTAAGCATATGGCAACAAATACTTACTGCAAGAAGAACTATAAGATAAAATATGATGATAGATATTTTTATTTTTTTAGATTTATTTGTTTTTCTAAACATCTTCTTTCACCTTCTTGCTAATGAGCTTTCTCCCCTATGTATTCTTAGACCCTGCCCCTCTCAGCTCATATAAGCTTCATGTTGCCTCATTGTCTTTGGAATTTCAGGTCTGTGTGAATTTCCTGTACATATGCCTATTAAATTGGATATTCTTCCCATTAATCTGTCTCATGTCAATTTGATTCTAAATCCAGCTAGAAGGACCATAGGGCAGAGGAAGTTCTTCCTCCCTGACACATGCTTTTAAATTCATCTTCTCATTTGAGTCTCACAAAAGTCTTGTTAGGTAGAACTTATCATTGTTTTGAAGATGGGGAAACTGAAGCTTAGAATGTGCTGACTTCCAAAATTCACATGACTAGTGGCAAAACTGAAATTCAAGCCCAGCTCTTAATGGCTTCAGACATACAACCTTTCCTTAGCAGTTCTAAGATTTTTCAGGTCCTTTTTGAATTACCATCTCAACAAATGCTGTTTAAATGACAAGTTGGGAATGGGCTCTCTTACAAGTACTTCTTTTTTGATATTAGCATTCATTTATTTTCACTGTTAGTTTTGCTTTAAGGCAGTAACAGTAGGAATTTTGATAATTTTATTACTTCATTCAGTATGTATTGGGCATCTATTTTCAGCGAGGCACTCTCCTAAACATAAAGGGTGCAAAATCCCTCACATGTCAGCTGCTTTGCAACCCAACAGAAGATATATCCACAAACAAACGAACAAAAACAATAGAGCTCTGCAAGCCTGATGAAGAATGGGGATGGTTTAGGGAAGGTTTCAGAGAGATGGTGGCAATCTCTCCTTCTTCTTTTCTTTCCTTACACAAGTGTTGGCTAAACACTGACTATTTATCAGGAACTATTCTAAATGCTGGGGATTTAAAAATGAATAATACATAGTTTTGGGGTTTAAATTGCTTACATCTAAAGGAGGAGACCAGTGTACATACAAATAATGGCAATGCTAAAGTTGCCAAGGGGTTGCAAAGAAAGGACCCTTTCCTCTGCTTAGAGTGCCAAGGAAAGCTGAGATATAAAAAAGAATATTAGTTCATCAGGTTGAAGCAGGAGAGCAAATTTCTTGTCTCAAGGAATTGAGAATGAATCTTGCAGACAAAGGAGAGTGAGCAGTGATAGAGTTTGATTAAGCAAGGATACAGAAAAAGCTCTCAGGAGTAAGAGACATCCCAACCAGGTTGCCAATGAGGGCTTTTCATCTCTGGCCTTTTATTAGGAATATATCAGGAAACTTGCTGGTGGTTAGGTCAGTGGCCTGGAACTAGACATGACACTTATACACTGTGTGAGAGTTTTTGTTTCTGTGACATCTATGATATATAGATATGTATTGCTAGGTCTGGTTAATCTTTTAAATTAGGCAAAAGGCAACTTTTCCTCTGAGTTCCGGTCAGTTTTTGTGGTTATTTTTATTTTCTGTATTCATAATGTAATTATTAGAGAAACATTTTAACCCTAGTAATTGGGATAGAGTGGTCTAAATTTTCCTGATCTCTGTCTTTGTTCTGTCTCAGCATCTGCACACCTGAAATACCATCAGAGAAAAGTCAGGGGCCTCCTATCTCTCTCTGCCTATACCTTAACCCTCCCTACTCAAGATGATTAAAATTCTGTGCATAAGGGAAACACATTCTGGATTTTTATATATATTTTTAAAGATTTTATTTATTTATTTGACGCAGATTGAGAGAGAGAGAGAGCACAAACAACAGGAGCAGCAGGCAGGGGAGAGGGAGAAGAAGGCTACCCGCAGAGCCGGGAGCCAGAGGTGGGGCTCGGTGACCTGAGCCAAAGGCAGATGCTCAATGGACAAACTACTCAGGTGCCCCTGGATATTTTTAAGTGTCTGTTGCACTCATTCATTTATTATCAAAATTGGAAAGGGAAGTATTTAATAGATACCCTACTAGATCACTTGGTGCTCAGCATGGTTTTTTTTGGCTTCATTATGAAAAGCATTCTTGCTTCTTCTTGATGATTCGGATCAATAAATCCTGCCAGATTGGTTCCTCTTTTCTTTGGCATTGGGTGCCAACAGGCATTGAGTGGCCTCTGTAGCTTAAATTTTATTGAGACTATGGATAGATTACCTCTTGGAAGGATTCCTGATGTAGAAACTAAAAACTCTAGGACCTAAGGTTGTAGAATGAGAAGCATGAATCCTTTAAAGGGGTCACTGGGTTAGATGATGAACAAGGTCACTCCTAACTTCACTCTTTGCTTCAAGACCTATGTTTTCTATTTATCATGTTCATTGCATCATTTAATGGTTCTTGATTCAGGATGGAAACCACATCCTGAAGTTTGGTGTTCCATCCTTGCAAGATAACATTTCCGAGCTAGCACTTCAACTGTATATTCAAAATGCTGTCCCAGTGTTCCATTAGACTGACAACCACAGGGAGGTGCAATATGGGATTGGACCAGTGGATTCTGTGTTCATGTGTCTACTGTCACATGTCCTTTGCTACAGAGTGGCTCTTGGTTTGAGATGATATTATGCTTGATGATCTCCTATTGGACATTTTGCAACTTTATTGAGGACTTGTGGGTAGAAAAGGCAAACCTGTACCTAAGATTTATGGCAATTCCAGTCAAGATAAATCACTCCCTTTCCAGGATCAAAGGGGTACAATGTAGTCAACTTGCCATCTATTGGTTGTTTGGTCTCCTTGGTGGATGGTTTGTCTGGAATTGTCACAGGTTTAGCATTGAATGTCCTGTGTCCTGGATCACCCCTCAGTCTTGGGCAAACTGAGGTTGTTGTTCACCCTACATGGTACTTTATCAGGGACTCTGTTTCTGTCTCTTTCAATGGTCAGTTTGACATTGGGCAGCAGAGGTAGCTAGATCAGCTTTTGTAAGTAGGAGCTCATGCTGTTGGGCCCATGCGTAAGTTCTATTTTTGCCATAATGGCTTGTCTGTTCAAAGCCCAGTATACTACTGTTGGAGTAGCTGATGTCAGAAGCTATCTGAAGTCAAGTGGCTAAGTCATTATGTCTACTTGTTTGCTTAGGCTTCTTATATATTGGATGGTGTCATTGGTATCAACATGCAATACAAAGACTGTACTTTATTCTTACACCCATAATCATGCTTTATGCTTATGCCTATAAGTCTCTCATGTGCCTTTACTCTGCCCTTTTTTTTTTCATCATCTCTGATCTTTTTCTTCCCTCAGGTCCCAACCAACAAGCTGAGGCATTTACCAGTGCCCATTATCTAAGCATATTCATTTCCAGTTGCCCACACCTAAAGTTCTATTCCCTTTAATGTTATTTCTTTCTCTGTATCAATTATTTATTTCCGTATACCAAATATGTGCTGGTGGGTTTGAGCCTGATTTGGGTTGGTTAAATCAGTAGCTGGGAAGACAGGTTGAATGAAGGCAGGAGGGGACTGAGGACAAGCTGGGACCCACCACTTCCCTCACTTATGTATTCAAAAGACTGTAAAAACAGTCTGCTTTTCATTTTTTTTCTATATTGTGTGTCTACACAATGGTCACGTTGACAGAAACATTTCTTTCTAGATTTACCATTAACTCACTTTTCATTTGTTTCCTAAACATAGTGCTATTCTCTCATTCAGTCTCTTCAATACACTCTTTCTCCATCTTTCCTTTGCCTCCTTTTCTAAATATTTCCATTCTTCTTAGACCCTGTACCCTGAACTTTTTGGACAGCTCTCTTTCCTGAATTTTTGTCATTATTTTCTTTCAACTAAATCCTTACCTAACCCATAGCTAATTCTATTACGTGCCTGCTCTCTATAAATTAGATGCTAATTAGTAAAGAAATTGAGTCTACCATCAACTGAGTGGCTTTATGGAGATCCCATGTCTTTTAACATAGGATTAATTCTGATTGGGGAGTATACACCCTACTGAATATCATAAAAAAATGTTTTGGAAATGAGGACACTCATTTCTTAAGTAACACAATGCATAACCACTGGCTTTATAAATGGATAAATCTGAGAAAACTACAAGTTGTAATTTTTAAAAATTAATAAGCTGCCATGTCAGGGGCTGACATCCCAGAGAATAACTCCTTGGAAGGGAATGTTGCATGTTTTTACTGCATGTACAGCTTCAAAGACTTGCAAAGTCATGGATGAGGCTGGGTGTTAGAGGTATCATGTCAGAAAAGGAGTGGAATATAGAGGAATTCTCGGTTTTGGTGTATCTCTTATGAATTTTCAGAAGTCCAAAATCTATGATGGAAGACACAGAATGATGCATTTGTGACATACATATTTTGCATTATGAATATATAATGTGAATTTATACAACGTACTTCTCTGCTACCAAGCTTAATGCATTTATTGATGGCGGAGATATATGGTATTGTTTCAACAGAGCATTCAGATTTGTATAGTATTTTATACTCATCATGTAGTATTTGAATATATATGGCAACATTAAGTGATTAAGCTACAAAATTTCTTTTACATCACTAAATTATATTCAGAGTACGCATTTGAAAGTATAAATAGTAAAGGACCCTGAGGTATCAATTACATCCCAAAGAGTGGAGCAGTGCCAAAACAAATATAAATTTCCCCATGACAAGTAATTTTATCCCTGTGTTTTAAAATTAAATCACTTTGGTAAACTTGGACACATGTAGTCTTTGGACTCAAATTCATTACTTTCTCACTTCACACTTTTACATTTGTGTTTTCTGAATGGGCATAGATCTCTTAAAAATCTGCAAAGAATATGTTGCTCATTTGGGGAATATATTTTTAAATGCTATCATTTTAGGGGCAGCAGAAAATTTTGTCAAAAGTCAGAAACTCAATTGTTTTTTAGTCATTCTTTGTTCCAAATGAGAAGAAAACCTTGGAGTCAATTTTGTAATTTGTTTTCAGTGAGCTTTATTCATGCAGAAAACTACTGAAAAAATATCAAAAGATTTTGTTAGAACAATAGAACACTGCTTTTGTTAGAATTTGCAGTGCAGGAATGACAGAAGAGCTAGTTGTCGAGTAATTTTTATGTGGAAAGGTAAAGAGAGGCCTCATATAGAAAATATTTTTAAAATTCTTAATTATGATACAAATCATGTGTGTCAGTCATTGTGATTTTATAAAGGCATGGTTACGTTTAAAATGAGACTGGAAAAAACACAAAGGTCATACATCCATTGTATTGATTTTTTTTTTTTTTTACAATACTAGCCAACACCTATTATAACATCCTTAAAAATGCAAATATTAATCTTGTCAGAAATATTTTAGAAAAAATGAAAATAACCTCTAAAAAATTAAAACAAAATAAGTGTTCTTTCTTGTCTGTGATATATCTCACTGTATATACACACATATATATATACTTGATGTTGAAAATACTGTAAAACTTTACTGTAATTTTAATTATTAATAATATCAGGAGTGTCTGATAAGAGAAGCAAATTGTTATTAACATTCACAGCACCAAAATATTGACCACAGTTCAGACAAACCAATTTATCATCATCTTTTAAGTATCTTTCTATAACCAATTTATTGTATTAAAAACTACCATGTCTTCCCTTCCCTTTGTGTTGCTTACCTTCCTTTCCTTTCCTTTCCTTTCCTTTCCTTTCCTTTCCTTTCCTTTCC
>NW_024426996.1:33808694-33871845 GCF_017311325.1 Ursus maritimus | reverse complement strand
CCTTTCCTTTTTCCTTTCCTTTTTCCTTTCCTTTTTCCTTTCCTTTTTCCTTTCCCTTTTCCTTTCCCTTTTCCTTTCCCTTTCCCTTTCCCTGATCGTTGCCCAATTCATGGTACAGTTTTTGTACTTTGATGACAAATCACAACTATGACATTTTTTTGCAGTATTCTTTGATCTACAAATTTATTTGGGGGAATGTTGCTCTTTCTCCTTCCCTCCTTTCTTTTCTTTTCTTTTTCCTTTCCTTCCCTTTTTCCTTCCCTTCCCTTCCCTTTTTCCTTCCCTTCCCTTCCCTTCCCTTTTCCCTTCCCTTCCCTTTTTCCTTCCCTTGCCCTTCTCCCTCCCCTTCCCCCTCCCCTCCCCTCCCCTCCCCTCCCCTCCCCTTCCCTTCCCAGCAAAAGAGAGCCACTGTTCTGCTCATTTTGTGATTTTTTCTCTTACACTGGTCAGTATATCTGGTTCTGTCAGCAGCACTGAGAGTTTGTGTGAAGTTGCATTGCTTTTGTAGCAAAGATTTTTTTCTGATAGCCCTACGTAGACATCTTCAAAACTGACTTTTAAACATAAAACAAAATAAATATTTTTCTTATTGGGAAGGTTCTGTTAGTATACACTACATCTTCCAGTTGTCCTGTCATTTTCAGTCTATCTTTGTACATTAGACAATCCACAGATATTCACATTTTGCTTTTGTTTCGCTGGTTTACAGTTGAAGTGAACATGTACAGCATTGACTGAGCATATTTATTTTCTCAGTACTTCCTGAGAAGTACTCACAAAACTAAATTAATATTGATGAAGATGAAACATTACCAGACTGGAATTGTGTATAAGAATTAGTGGTAAAATCTCAAAAAGAATTTCTCTCTCATGTTGCTTATGCGGAAAACACTTAATTTTTCATTCCAGCCTTTGCTAAACCTCAATGATTTCATAATAGCTCCCATTCCCCAAGGAAAATAAATTATAGCATCCAACAGAGATTTCTTTCATATGCATGAGTATTGTCTAGTTTACACAAAGAAAAAGAGTAAAGATGAATTTGAAGAGGTGAAAGGTAAATGTAAATATAGAAAAAAGAAGAAAAACAAATGGAGTGCAGGAAAAAAAACATTGCACAACAATGCAAGGATGGAAATGACTCAACTATGAGCCACTTCATGCATTTCAATCCAGGCCATATTCAAACTGTACACTTTTATACTATGAACCTGCAAATGCCCTCCATCTTCAGTCCGAATTACAGACTTTGCTTTTAACGTCAAAGGCACAAACTGTCTCATCACCCTCTGGGAGATACCAGTGTATTTTGGCTCTGAAAAACAGGGACTAGACTGGTTGTTGGTCACTAATTTGACCCAGTCTGTTCTATTTATTTGCTGTTATTTTTAAATAGCTTTGATTATAATTAAATATCTCCAGTGAGGTGATTTTGCTACTTACCAACTGCTTGATCTTTCTCTATAAGGTTAGAAGGAAAGAGGAAACCACCCTCTGTATAAGCATTCTGAGACATTGTGAGCCAGGGCTTTCAACCTGAGGCAAGGTATCTCAAAATATTTATTGCCAAAGAAAGGATTTTGTGGTTCCTGCTTATCACTAAATTTGGCAAAAGGTTAATGTTTGATGATCTATGTTAACATATTTTATTCCTTGAATTAAGTTGTACTTACCTAGGCTTTATTAAATTGTAAAGATACTTTATAAAGTAAAACCATTAACTTTTTACCTAAAATTAAGGCAAAAAAAATTCTGAATTTCAGAAGGATTGATACCATGATATAGTTTTTTAAATATTGGAAAGTTATGAAAATGAATACTTGAATGTAGCTATTATATTTTGACTTTTGGTACCCTTTTCTTTTGGGACTCTAGGCCAGCTAAACCTTTTTGGCTGATAGCATAGGGTAGGGAAATCAATCCAAAAATAAGCTGCCACATTATCTATAATAATGAGCCAAAATACACAGAAAAGGTGACTTTTATTCTTTGATCCAAAATCCCATTCCATACATGGGTAATGCCAGGAGTTTAAACAAGTCATGCAAAATGGATGTGCACCTATCAGATTTATTCATACTGTTTGCAACTAAAACAATAGGAGGTACTACGTGTGTGGTCCAGAAACTCAAGTGTACACAGGCCTAATTTAATCCCTTTATTCAAAACGCAAGTTCTTTTCCTACTATTATTAATCAATATCTGAAGATGAGTCAGGGTGTACTGGTCTGCCAGGAAGCGGTTAGAGGTGTCCAGGAGATGATGATCTCCTCAGTCCACAAAGAAGTTGTGCAAGGCCTGGGGAGCCAGTGAGCCTGTGCTGACTGTCCCCCTTGTCCAGTTATTCCAGTGTGCGTGCAAACATTATTTTCTATGTATACCATGACATTTCAAAAAAAAAGTCAAAATTATTTTCTCCTAGGCGGACTTTCTTTTAAGGTGAAACTAGCTAGGCACATCTTTCACATGAGTAATAGTCACTTAATATGTATGTAATATTTTTCATTATAATATAATTCCCATAAGATGTGGGTAGGAGAAGAGTTTGTTCACTAAGGAGCCCTGGTTATGCTGTTTATCATTATGGAAACCTGAATTCTTCTTTATACCAGAGCTGTGATGGATTCCCCTGCCTTCTGCATTGTAAAGGAGTGTAAAATGTAATACAGTTCTTGTTTCTTTTCCTATTTTCCTTGTTTCTACACAAAAGTCACATTGATACAAATATTCTTTTAAATTTCCTAACCAAACCCACTTTATCTACTCACTAAAGTTGATGTCTTTCTCTTTTCCAGTACAATACACGTTACTTTCTCACCAATACGGTTCACTCAATATTATATTACTTGTTTTTCTCCATAGATCGATAGAAATGGCTTTTTTTTCTTCTTATCTCTGGCTAATGCAATAGGCTTTCAAATAATAGGATGGCATTTTGGACTTTGTGTCCTAATTTTTAAGGGAAAATAAATGCTGTAATTTGTTGGGTACGTGTAATATTGCAGGTATTTTTGGAATTATCTGTGTTTGCTGTGAAAATTGGCTACTTTTTGCTGTTTTTTTACAAAACTCATATCAGCAACAATAAAGTCCATCTAATAGACAAAAGTCCAAGGCTGGCTTTTTTTCAATCTGAATTTCTCTACCCAAATAGCTCTTATTGCATATAGCCGTAAGTATCGTTTTCATAAAAATGAAAATGGACCCACATTGATTGATTGTTTATAGTCATGGTACCTGCCTGTTTTATGTAAGCTTCCATACTAAAAGCCTTGAAATTTTTCTTGGCCAGCCATAAATACTTGGAATATCCTTTCTGCTCTTTGAAATATGAGAACCACCCCAGAAAGTTTCTAACAGAATCATTACTCAAACATCATTTTTGGCAGAAAACACTGAACTTTGTTTAACACTAGTGGAATAGTTCCAAACATTGGCTGAACATGACAAAGAGAGTAAAAGACTTGTTCAGTGTGATCAAAAAACACTTCAGGGATCCTGAAATATCCCCGGAAATTCCCAATCTCCAGAGTGGCCACATTCAGGTGAGCGTAGGAAGAAAACTAATGATATGTTGTGCTTGCGTACTTGCTGAGGTGCTAATAGTTCATAGTTAAACTGTAATAGAACCACTGAGATCAGAAAACAGAGCATACCTACAAAGTGTTGTATTCTCAATATAAATACCTCTGTAATATATATTTTTCAAAGCAATGTGGTTCTACATTGCTACAAGAAGTGTTAGATTTTACCCAAGGGAATTACCATGAAGAAACAGGGTTGAAGAAAAATATATATTGCTAGATACTCTCCATATGTGATTTAAGAGTTTTGAATTCTTCAGGATCTGTATTACTCCAACTATTCCACCAATGAATCTTGGTTTTTGATTAAGACCTTTGGGTTATTACAGAAAAGTAAAGAGGCCACAGGTAAAAATATTCGCATGGAGGTGAATATACAGCATAGAAGCTACGGATCAGGGGTAGGCCATACGGAGCCAAAAGTAACTCCTAAAGAACCATGATACTTTGGGTCTTGAGAATTACCAGTAGAAATAGAAATTTCTACCAAGAAGAATGTGATTGTACTGAATCATATTTGTTGATATTGATTTATAGTTTGTGTTTTTATGCTTCTGCTTCATAGCACAGTGTAGCTTCACTGCCAGTGCTTAAATTAAAGACAGAAGCATGTGCAGACTGGGATGATTGTGACTCAGTTCTGCCCTATAGGGAAGCTAACTCTAATGGGTAGAATAGTGATACAGGTTAAGAAAAAAAAATCAGAAAACATGACTACCTTCACTGAGGGTCAAATGGTACTTACAGACTATCAGAGCTTCATGAATTCAGAGATGTCAGCAAAAGCAGTTGTAGTTGGGGAAGTGTGGGAAATGACAAGACTTGATTGGATCTTTAAAGAATGAGGAAAAAAAAATCCCAAACAGGTGGAGAGAGTATTGCAGGAGGTGGGCAACTTTCCAGGAACAACAGAGAGCTAGGGATTTGTGGTGAATAACTAAGTTTGGCTTAAGCAACTGATTTCCAATGGCAAACAGCTGGTGAGAAGATGGGACAGGCAGGGTGGAGCCAGAAGAGAAAGTGTGGCCCTCCCCCTCCCCCAATGGTCGTTGGAAGAACCCTTTCCTTGTTGCCTCCCTCTCCTGCACTGCAGGTCTGAGGGAGAGGGTGGCAACAGGTAGGGCTGTATGAAAATTTATTATTGGTAGTGTTATTTTATTTTTGATTCATTTACTGGGACTTAAGTTCTATGGAGGAGGTTTATCTATTATTTTTCTTTTTTAAAAACTATATTGGTTTAATTTTTTCATAAGGTCTTTTTTTTCCATGAAAATCTTCCCAAACTAACCGAAATATGCCATACACACACACCCTCCAGTGTAGACCCAGAAAAAATTGAAGCCCTATCCAATTTTTTATTTTCCTTCTGTGTGTAGGAAAGCAGTTCTTAAGCCTTCTTCAAAAGAGGGACTGGCTCTCTCTGTTCTGAGAAACTAAAGTGTTTCCTTGGTAACCAACTTCTCAACCTCCCAGAACCCTCTCAATGGCCCTGGAGGTCTTAGAGGCATCACCGTGTGTTGGCACGTATTTTCTAACAACAACAAATTGCTTTGGTCTGTGGCCAGTAGGATTACATTGCTACAAAGTTTATTGATAAATGTTCTGAGATTGACTAGGATCTCCAACTTCAGAACCACCGATTATTTGCCAAACATCACATAGACCCTCTGGCTAGACAGAATATAGCCTGAAAACACCATCACAGCATTCTCAGGTTTGCCCTGAAGGCAGTGTAAAATCAGATGATATGACACTTTATTACCAGTTACTAGAGGTATGTTAGATCAAGGGAGAACATCAGGATGCCTTATTTTAAGGGATCAAGCAAGTTGAATTTATCAAGCCATAGGAGTAGAGGTGACACAGGAAACTCAGAGGTAAGTTAAAGTAACAGAAGAATGAGGAGAGGGTAGTGTCATGGAAATCTGGAGGTGGAGAGAATTGAAGAAAGAAATGACCAATGGCACAAGAACAAGATAAGTCTCTCTCTCTCTCTCTCTCCCTCCCTCCTCTCTCTCTCTCTCTCTCTCTCTCTCTCTCACACACAAACACACACACACAGACACACACATCTATTGCATTCAACAATAAAGATATTAACTTTTTTTTCCAAAGCAGTATTAGTGAAATATTAGGGACCAAAGACAGTTAAGTGGTGGAGAAATTAATGTGATAGGGAAAAGAGAAGAAGAAAGAAGAGAGAGGAGAGAAGAGAGAAGGGAGAAGGGAGAAGGGATAAGAAGAAGAAAGAAGAAGAAGACGATGACGACCACTCAGTAGTCTTTCAAGGTACTTGGTAGAAGGGAAAAAAAAGTTATTATAAAGTTACATAGTAAATAGTTAATAGAATTTTCTTTTGTTCTGTTCTTCAGGGTGGGATAGTATTGTGTATGTTTAAAAGTTGAAAACAAGAACAATTGGAGTGAGAGAGACTGAATACACAGAGTAAAAAGGGGCTAACTGATAAAATAATGTATTTTAAGACGTAGGAAGAAAAGTGGGGGAATTGTCATTGAGTAGAAACAGGGTATCCAAAAAGGTATCAATCTTTATCCAAGAGTTGAGTTACAATGATAAAGGTAGTTTCAGGAAAAAAGAAGACGTGTAAAGGAAAAACAGCTAAAGTTTATTTTAATGTTAAAAATGATAGTATATGCTTTGGACTAAGTATCACTTTCCAGGTTCGAATGTATTTGATGTATCAGTAGGATCATGCTTGTAGATCATCATGCTCATCATAGAACATGCTTGATGTTTTTATTTCCCCAAGAAAGTAGATTAAACCTTCTGTTTAGGAGTGAGGAAAATCTTTCCTTTAAATGAAATAAGACAAAATTCCTTACACTAGTGGATTAATCTGAGCCTAGAGAGATGTCTGGGGACTCAGTCAAATAGGCATTGTAGTCCACTCTATGACTTAAAATCTTACTTTAAGGTGGAAATCATTGAATGAGCTATAGAATTGCACATTTAATATATATTAAACTGTCACTCTTTATGCAATAAAGAACAGCCTGTATATATATATACATATATATATATATATGTGTATATATATATGTATATATATATAAAAGAACAGCCTGTATAGGAGTAAGGATGGAAGAAGAGAAAACAAGTCTTATTGTGACAATTCAGTGAAAGATGAGGTTAGATTGGACTAGGAGTGTAGTAGTATAAGAGATGTAAGAAGGGATTCGGTGAGATGCCTATTCAAAGGTAACATAGCTGATATATTGATGTAAGTGGAATGTGGAGAAGCAGAGGCATCAAGGTTGATTCTGAGATTTTTCCTGCAGTTATTGAAAATCATTCATGAAAGAGTTTGGGGTAGAATACTAAAAATTTGGTTTGGGACACAGTGAATTTGAAGTCTCTAATAGGCATCTAAATGGAGATGTCAAATAGCAAGTATGAGACCTGAGTTAATAAATGTAGTTCGAGTCAGCAGACTGATGTTATTTAAGGTTATGCAGTTGGACAAGATAACCAAGGAAGTGAATACAGATGAAGGAGAGATGGAGTCTGAGATGATGTTTCATTGTGTAACAATGTTTAGAAAGTGAGAAGGTTAAGAGAAACCAGCAAGGGAGACGAGGCCAAAGTTAACTAGCTCAGAGGAAGCAAGTACAACCAAAATACACATGTATCATAGAAGTCAAGGGAAGAAAAAATTTCAGGTATGAGTGAATGAGCAAATAGGGCAAATATTGCAGCTAATAGATTAAAAAGAGGATTAAGAATTTTCCATTGGTTTTGGTAGTCTGGAGGTCATTAGTAGCATTGAAGATAGCAACTAATATTAATGTGTATTAGCCAGGATAAAAGTATGATTGGATTGGGTACAAGAGAGGAGAGGAGGGGCGCCTGGGTGGCACAGCGGTTAAGCGTCTGCCTTCGGCTCAGGGCGTGATCCCAGCATTGTGGGATCGAGCCCCACATCAGGCTCCTCCGCTATGAGCCTGCTTCTTCCTCTCCCACTCCTCCTGCTTGTGTTCCCTCTCTAGCTGGCTGTCTCTATCTCTGTCAAATAAATAAATAAATAAATCTTTAAAAAAAAAAAAGAGGAGAGGAGACAAACGGGGAATGATAGGTATCTGGAAGGGGATATGAAGTCAAAGTTTTAAAAATAATTATTTTTTGATATGAGCAATAATAACATGTTTTAGTTGATGGTTATGTTCCATCAGAAGAAAAAATTAATGATGCAAGGGCAAAAGGAAAAGCAGCAAATCAGTCATGGAGTCCAGTGCAAAACTGAATGATGGTTTGGTCTTGGGTAGGATTTTGAATAGTTTATCCCTGGCAACAGAAGGGAGTTCATAGACAGAGAGAGACAGAGAAAGAGAAAGCCAGGCCAGCTGGTAGATATGGTGGTGATAATTGGGGAGTTTGCAGACTTTCTCTTCTAATTGATTTTTTCCCAGAGAAATATGCATAAAGTTAATTACCAGAAGGTAGAATTACTGAGGAGATATGGGATGCTCACAGGAAAAGCAAGATCTACTATTTCATATAATAGTACAGTTTTTTCAATCTCAACAAGGTTTCATCAATTAGTCCCCTCCTTTCTTTTTTTTTCTTTTTTTTAAAAATTTTTTATTATGTTATGTTAGTCACCATACGGTACATCTTTAGTTTTTGATGTAGTGTTCAGTGATTCATTGTTTGCCTATAACACCCAGAGCTCCATGCAATACGTGCCCTCCTTAATACCCATCACTGGCCTATCCCAATCTCTCACTCCCCTCCTCTCTGAAGCCCTTAGTTTGTTTCCCAGAGTCCATAGTCTCTCATGATTCATTCCCCCTTCTGTTTACCCCCTTCATTCTTCCCTTCCTTCTCCTGCTGATCTCCCTGCTATTCCTTATGTTCCATAAATGAGTGAAACCATATGATAATTGTCTTTCTCTGCTTGACTTACTTCACTCAGCATAATCTCCTCCAGTCCTGTCCATGTTGCTTCAAATGTTGGGTAATTGTTCTTTCTGATGGATGAGTAATATTCCATCGTGTATATGGACCACACCTTCTTTATCCATCCATCTGTTGAAGGGAATCTCGGCTCATCACAGTTTAGCTATTGTGGACAATGCTGCTATGAACACTGAGCCCCCTCTTTTCTTCGCCTCCTTTCTTACCCCATAGCATGATGTTCTAATCATTTATTGGAAAGTACTCTTCAACTCTCCAGGCCCCTTATATTTTGCTCACATGTGCCTGGTAGGAAATACACATTGGTTCAACAAAAGGATCTCTCTTATTTCTGATTGTATTCATGCTGCTGAATGCAGTAAGAGAACTCATTGGGTAAAGTTACACAGTTTTATGTTAAATATATGGACACAAACTCTGTTGGTAATTTGACATTTACACAACACTGTTAACTGGAAAATTTGCTTATTCTTCTTCTGACTGTAATTTTTCTCTCTTCTTAATTTATTCATGTCTCCCTCTTTCTTCTCCCTTCCAAAGTAATGACTTTGCCTCACACTTCACTAAGAAAATCAAAATCATCAATTGGGACTGACTCATCTTTCCATCATCAAATTTATAAATCAACCTGTAAATGCAACCATATTTTCTTTCTTCATTTTTACTAAAAGGGTGAAAGTGTCTCACTTCCTTAAAGTACAAATCTTCCACTTGTATAATCAATCCCATTCTTCCTTGTTTTTGTAAAGACCTATCTCTTCTATTTCCCATCTATCTGCTTTATCATAACTCTGTTCGTTCCCATCAGCGTACTGCCTTCTTTTTGCAAAATAAAACTTTTAATACTTCTTGCATTTGAATTTGCATTCAATTAATTAAAATCAAAATTTAATATGCTAGGTTTTCTTAAGAGTTTCAAAGATGTTGAAAAATAAATATACTTGCAATGTATCTCAATGATTACAAACTTATTATTATGTCTACAAATAATTTTAACATAAATTATCAATATCATTCATTTATTTAATTACTATTATTTTTTGTTTCCTTAGCAGTATTGCAACTGCACTGACTACTCAAGAAAAACTTTGCTTACCTAATCAAGGAAATTAAAGTAGGAATTCTGGCTATAGACACTCAGTTCTTGCCTAGAAACTGGTTGTGTCCTTAAGGTGATTGAAACTCAACCTGACACTAGTTGGGTTTTATCCCTTCTTATTTTAAGTTTTGACAGTCATTTCCATGGCACTTTCCTGATTTTGCCTACTAGCAACAACTACCTGTGTCAGTAAAATCTAAATTTTAGTTTTGAAACTCAGGATCTCTGAGTCAGCAGAATTTAAGGTTTTTCTCTCTCTATCTCCCAATTTGGAGCCACACTTTTATTATATTTTTTTAAAAAACTTTTCTGTCCCTTGCTTGGCTCTCCTTAACAAATCTGATTTGGTGTATCTAGGAGGGAACAATAAAATCTTTAGTTTTTTAATACTTATCTCCTGTTCTATAGTGTTATCTATCAGAATCCCTATCAAAAAATATTATCAATAGTCTAGTCTATCCTCTTTTAATAGTCTTCTTCTAATTATTCCAAATATACTTCATTTCTTCATTTCTCTTCTTTTCACAAATTCTTGGTAGTACTCTTGTATAACCAGTATCTACTTCTTCTCCTAAATTAAGGAAGAACAAAGTTCCTACTTCATATCTAGAGGAGAACTATATTGTAAGGATAAGTTTTATTACACTTCCGGTCCTTCTCATTCAATCTGCTATGTAAGATGAGTGATCTATGGGATCGTGATGTTGGGTGAAGGAATGAAACATGCATGGATGCTTATTGAATTAGTTCGGGTATGAGTTAAATTTCTGTAAAGAAAAAAAAAAAGATGCAAAGACTCATTGGCTCTAACAGAAGTTTATTTCTCTGTCATATTTTGGCCCAGAGGTTGAAAGAAGTTTCAAGGGTATTAGGCACGCTAGATGAGCAAGCATTTATTATCTTCAACACCTGACTTCCATTTCTTGATTTAAAGTGGCTCTTCCAGTTGTTACCATTTCCCAGTGAGCATAAAGGAGGAAAGAGGAAATGAGATAGAGGGAAATAAGCTTTCTTTTCAAAATGTTACCTGTGTGTTGCACATATCTCTTTTGCTCTTAATTTAATTGAGACTGTGGCCGCTTAGTGACAAGGGAAACTGAGAAGTGTACTTTGTATCTGTGCTGTCTTGGTTCAAAATCAAAGGCAGAAAAGATTGTTAACAAATGAATGAATGGATAGCAAGGGGTGATTAGCAGTATCTTATCTGGCCACTCAAGTGTTAATACATTTCTCTCACACAAGGTTCTATTCTGTGCGAAGTCCACCACCTCTGGGTAATATGCAGTGCTCTCCATTGAGTCTGGATGTTACTATTCAAAGTCTCTTGATATGTACATTAATAGATGAATTACTCCCATCCCTCCCTAGTCCTGTCACACACACACACACACACACACACACACACACACCTCTCTAATACACAGTGTAATGGGAACAGAGTATTCACAGTAAAAGCACTCTTTTGGCCATCTAGAAGAACTTATGGCACATAGTCATTAATGTATAATAATGATGGACTCCAGCTAGACAGAAATAATAAAGACTTGTTCAGTTAGTTGTGGAAAAACTTCCTTGGTTAGACCTTGGTTCTTGTCTGATTTGTTCATTGTCCTTTTTGGCTTTCAGCTTGCCTTCCAGAAGATTTTCATGTTCATTACATAGTCATTTGTTTGTAATCATTAACACTTTTATTTATACACATTGTTAAATCCATTCTTCATTTCTCAGATTAACTGAGGCTATATGAGGCTATATAATAGAAGAAAAAAGTCTTGGCTGTGAAAGAAACACCATGATACGATATACCATATTGAGCTGAGAAATCTTGGTGAGATGGATTATGAAAAGGTATGGAAAACAATTTTATCTTCTTTGAGTACAGTTATATAGAAAAAAACCTAACATTTCCAATACTGTTAGGCACCCAAACACTAAACATAAGTCTATTCAAATTGCAAGCCACAGAACCAAAAAACAAACAAACAAAGAACCCCAAAAACCCTTCAGGAGAACTGTGTTCCAGTCAGTCTCTGCTTACGATCTGGCTAGTTCTTCCCTGTCTGCATTTATTTCATTCAGGATCTTGCTAAAAGCAACAAGGTGAAGTCATACAAAGGGCAGAACACTTACCTTTCCAGAACGACATACAGGCTTGGAAAGCATGTGGTTTGCCTTCCATACTACTGCAGCTGATTGAACACATATTTTGTTATGACATAATAAGTGTTGATAGCTTTTAAAACTTAGATTTTTATGTGCTTAAGGCCCAAAGCTCATTTGAGAATCCAATGCTTCATTTGAGATTTTTATTATGATAGCATGACATTACTAAGTTCTAAATTATATATTAAGTGTAGTGTAACATAAGTTACTATAATAGTATGCATAGTTTCCATCTTTGATGTGTTATTTGTTTCCGTCTCTCAGAACCCAGAGAGAAAAAGGAAACAGATGATAAAATATTTTCTTTTTAAGTATGTGATCTGGAATTTGTTCCTATCACTTTATCTGTCACTTAATCTGAACCATAGCATGAAAACGAAAGGCTGGGCAATTCAGTTTCTAGCTAGGAATCCATTTGCCTTGACAAAATTCAGTGGCAAGGAGGTATGTTCTGAAGTTATGAAGGGAAATGTGATACTGAGAGACAATAGTCTGTCACATGCACCTGGTTGGTGAAGGCGTTCTTCTGTCGTTCATTCTCTTTATGTGGAAAATATGCTGGGATTGAGCCCAGGATCTTTTAAAAACTCCTGAAAGCCAATTTCTCTATATATTGACATGAAGGGATTGAAGTGTATGAGTCTGAGGCAGCTTCCCCCCCCCCACATGAATGGATAATTGGAGTCTGTTCTGCAGACTGAATCTTCCCTGTGGACATATCCCAAGCAACTTCCAGTTCAGCTTTACTAGTTATAGATTTGTTGCTATAATCACAATATCTCTTACTCCTGTATGTATTTTTAATTTTATTCTGAATTTGATTGGGAAGAGAAGGGTGTGATCTATCAATTCTCTCAAACTTCAAAATCTCCTATTCATTTTTTTAAATAGCTTTCTGACCTGGTACTAGCTCCTCTGGTCTACTGAAATTTTTCATATCTAGTTCATCAGTGGTCTCCATGTTGCCACATTCACAAACATCTTTCAGGCCTCATCTTTACTCAACTCCAGTGGTTCTTGACAGAGCTAGCTCTTTGTCTTTTATTTAACAATTCTGATTTGTTTGCATGATTTCATACTTCCCTGATACTCATATTATCTCACTAGTTGATTCTTTCTCTTTTTTGACTCTTCTTTGTTTAATCAAACTCTAATTATTATATTTCATTTTAGTCCCCAAGGACTTGGTCCTGACATTTGTTTTTACATTCTCTCTGTGGTAAGTTGTATTATTGTTCATAAATATTTATTCTTCCTTCTCCTTTACTTCCAGCTTCTCAATGGATGATTTTAACTTTTCATCTATTGGTCAAGTGACTTACTTTGGCCAACCTTACACAAGCAGATCTACTGTATGCCATAACTGAGCAGGAGCTATAAATAAAATGACATGCTTTGGCTCAGTTTCTCTTGCTTTTCCCCTGTGTATGAGAAAGGTCATGTCCTAGATTGCCACTGTTCTTCACGATAACATATAGAATTAAAGGACAAATGTAGAAGATACGAATCTGCCCCACAGATTATAACAGAGACACAACCATCCCACATAATACATGTGAAAAGAATGAGAAGTAACCTATGCTGTTTTTGGCCACTGAGGATATTGGGATTGTTTGTTACAGAACATAGTCTATCAAAAGCTGACTAATATAAAAATCTGTACCTATATTCTTTAGCTCAAAGATAACTCATTTGCACTGAGGAAAAAATAATAAAACCATCAATTATGATAATTTGGAAAGTAATATAATGTGTCCAGTGAAACTAGTTTTGACTTACGAGGTTGGGAAAATATACGTTAATGTGAAGATTAGTCATTAAGTTGCATTGAATAAAATGCTACCAGGTAAAAGCAAGAGATGAGCTCAGGAATTAAAAATCAAAACAAAACAAAATAAAACGCCCCGCTTATTTTCAAGAAAGGATAAAAAAGAAATCAGAGTTTTGAATATCCAATATTTACAGGGCTAGGAAATATAATGGGTTCTCTTTTCTAAGCAGTAAACATAAAACTAAGAAATGTTTTGAGACCCAAAGCCTCATTAAGATGCCTCCTTAGGTCAAAGATCAAATCACTGGCATAGCCATTAAGACACATGCTCATGAAAAACACAAATCATAAGCATGGTTTAATCATTTGTTAATCTCTCTGAATAGATTATTTCATGTAATTTCTCTGTTACTAGATGGTATCTGGTAAATCTTTTTAGTTGAATAAAATAGTTCTAAATAAAGTTAAGAGTATGAGTCAATGAAAGGAAGATATACTGAGAATATCTATAATTAACTTAAAGAGAAAAAAACATGTCTCAAAAATAATTGTATGGCTATTAGAATAATGAGCTGGCTGGCATAAATAGGTTTAAAAACTCCAACCCTATTTTTAAGAGATTTGTGCTTTTGAAATCACTGCAAGCCTGTAGTAAGAGAGTTTGTGACTATTCAATATGTAAAATGAACTTTTGGCTTGCAATTTCTATTGGAAAGGAAAAGACAGAAAATTCTCATCACATGTTGCCAAGGAGGCTAATCAAAAGAAAACTCTTCCCAGAAGGCAAGGCTTAAACCTATGGAGAACAATGAATCAAGAATTCCTCCCAGTGGACAGAAGCAGAGACTTTTCAAAGAACATGATCTACTACCAACAAGAGGGATCTGCAATGTTTGTCAAGCTGAATTTCAGATATCTATAGACCAGTGATTGATTGCTGTCTGCCTCTCATTATTCTCTTTTCAAACACTAATCCTTTTTTTTTTTTTTTGGGTGGATATTCCACCATTTTATGATGGATGTGTGAGCCTGAGGAGTGCCATCATTTAAAGTGGAGATTATTACAAAATGATGGATTTATAGTCTGATGCCATGATTGGATAAGATACTTAGGATGTCTTTCTTGGGGTGTGTTTTTTTGTGCAGAAGGAAGGGGAATAAATGTTTGTGATTTAGAGGGCAGAGCATGTTAATAGATTACTGATCACAGATATTTACCCCTCCTCTCTCTCCTTACCCTTCCCATTGGAGAAGCGTATTTCCTCATTCCACTTTTTTTTTTCAAACTTGCCATGAGACTTAATTTGGCTAAATGAAATGAGTAGCCATGCTATTTGGCAGACTGAAGCATTAAATGTGATCGCATGGAATAGCCCGCCTCTTGATTGTGCTTCTACCACAAGAAAGGCATGACTGGTATAAGGTTGTTCCTGCAAAAGCTGGGTCCAGAATGAGAAGACACGTACAACAGAGACTCAGGGAACTCATAGCCCATACATGTAATATGATCAAGAAATGAACTTTTGTTATAAGTTTCTAAGATTTGGGAGTTTTATGTTTCACAGCATGAACATCATGGTACCTAGCTGCCAAGCACATTTCATGTATTTGGAAAATTGCTCATTAGTTGAATTCCTCTAGTCCAAGGCAGAAGCCAGGTATTCACTTTCATAGATGCCTTTGCAACAAGAGTGAAGACTTGTAACTAATACACGTTAAGCAAACTGAGTGCATCTACAGAGAACTTCAGTTCAAAAGAGATCATCGTGAGGAAACAGGTGTCACATGGAGTTCATGTTTAGTTGAGGATGATAGTGCAGGCTTTTAGGGGCAGTGTGAGAGAGAATCAGGTACCCAGTGCCTGGGATCACTTATGCCAAGAGAGGTTTCTGATCCCAGAAGCAGTGACAGAAGTTCTTCACTGACATTGTCCCACAGAATAGATCAGACACAGCACCTTTGTGTGGTGTATGCTTTTTGTAGTGGTACTGCTTTAATTTATTGGAGTAGGTTTTAAGTTGCTTTCATTCTCTTTCCTTCTCTCTTCCCCTCCTTCCTTCCTTTGTCCCTTCCTTCCCTTTGCATGATCTATGAATTAGTTACACTATTTCCTATGTCATGTTAAACCCTACATCTGAGTTTTTCCATGATTAGATACACTGAACTTGTGACAGATTCTAGAACACTGTATTTTTACAAACTCAAAGCCTTTGCCCATCATATGCTATTAGTCTGTGCATCTTCTCATAGCTCTTCTTGAGTCTTCTCTTCGTATTCTTCTTTTTTAAATTCTAATGCAAGTAAGTCTTCAATAAGGTTCTATTCTGACTAACATATAAGAATCCTATCTCCATCTCTCCTTCACCAACCCAATTTGTAATTCTCTCAGAGCATCCTTTCTTATTAGTTCTTCCATAAAACTAACAACTATAATTATTTTATTGGATTATTTTCTCATTTGCTGACTAAAATACAAGTTTCTTGAAAGCAGAGATCATTCCTATTTTGGTCACTGTTTTATCTCTGGGTCCCATCAAATATGTATTTCATGGTGGAAACTTAATGCAAAATTGAATGAATGAGTCAATAAATGGATGAGTGGGTATGAGTTAGGGGATTAAAAGTGTGAAGAAGATTTGAAAGGGCTACTTCAAGGAAATGCAGAGGAAAATGGACAAGGATTTCCAAGCAGTATTTAAAGTCCAGCTCTGGCTAGAGAATATTAATGTGTAAAACATCTACATTTTTATGCTATTTTCTCTAGTATAGCTTGGCAACAAAAGCATAAAAGCCAAAAGGGAGGCTGGGTCTTCATCCAGGATTAGAGCTTTCTTTGTAATACAGATGAGGTAAAAGGAAGGAATACAAGGGAATTGGGGGCATTTGTGACCAAGGAGTTTAGATAATTTACAATACAATCTGGGCTGGTAGAAAAATGAGTGTTGATAGATTGGAGAAAGGGATGGAATCAAAAGAGGTGAAGTCCAAATGTAGTACAATTAAGGAAGTCAGAATAGCAGAAGATTGCAGTTATAATCAAAGTAGAGTGTATTATATTTTAAATTTTCTGAGGCTGAAAAATGACAAGTGATGATAATTTCCAGAATGTAGCCATGTATATAAGGGCTGAAATGAAATAGATGTAAAATTCACTGGAGATCAAGGAAGGGAGAGGGTGGGTTTTGGATGACTCTGTTTTTTAAGACTGAAATCTGCCAAGATAACTCTTGCTAATTTATTTTCTAAAACTTAACTTTGTATTACTGCATAATTTAATTCAAGTCAGTTCAACAGAAATTTGTCAAGCATATAATCCAGGCTATAGTTAGGCTTCTATCTTCTTCGTATTAACTATGGAGAAGGGCCGCTTGCTCGGGGCAGAGAAAACTCTCAATCTGAGCACATAGTTTGGGAAATGGAGCATGGACTGTAGGTCCCACTGCTTCCTTAGACCTGGTACTTTTGTGCTTGGCGCATCTTGCACAAACATACATTTTGGCCCCAAATACACTCAAAGAATGAAACTGTTGGAAGAGGAAAGGAAAGTTGAGGAATGTAACTGAGGCCCTTCCATATACTAGACATTGTGCTAAGTGTTTCAAACATGTTATCTCTTCTGATTCTCACTATAACCACATGCAGACAGAAATTATCTCAATGTCCAAGTAAGATAATTAAGTTTCAAGGGGATAAATAACCTGTCCAAGTTTAAACAGCTCTATTAAATGGTGGAACTATAATATGAGCCCTTACTTTTTTTTCTGTTCAGCAAATAAATGCCAAAAATAATACATGGCTAAAAAATAATATATATATTTTTTCCTCATAATTCTGTGTGTTATCTGGGCAGTTGTTCCAGTCTGGATCAGTTTGGTTAGGAAGAGACCGAATAATCTAGAAAGCCTCACTCCCATATTTGGAACAGGCATAGTGCCCGGGAAGACTTGGGACCCCCCTCCATATTTTTTTTCATCATTTAGGAAGTCTTTCCTAGCTTGTTCACCTAGTGCAGGGTTTTTAACATAAAAGATGGCAAGCTTCCAGTATTTAAGCACCTCTTAAGACTCTACATTACATTTTCTAATGACACATCCTGTGGCCAAACGCAATGGATGACATTTCTCCCCCTCTTGAAAGGAGAAGAGGCAAAGTCACATTGCAAAGGTATATGCATATAGGGAAGGCAGGGACTTGTGGGTGTCTCAAAATCTATCATAAAAACCCAGTTTCAAACTCATGATCTTTCTACCATGTCACATTGTTCACTGACCATTTTTAATTCTAAGATGAAGATAACATTGCTTAAACCTTTGTGAAGCCGTGTAAATAAAAGAAAACATTTATTTAGATCCTACTACATTGTTAAAACCATCTTAGGAATGTCTCATTATCTCATAATCATATTAGAGAGTAGGAATTTGGGGAATAATACCCCTCTTCAGGCCATCATTAAACAGTTTAAGTTATGTTTTAGAAATTCAAAGTACTACACAATACAGCTGTAAATGGCTAGAAGAGATATCATAAGCCTGTAACTTTGATGAAAATTTCTTTTCTGTCATCTTTTTGGACGATGAGCTTTTCCTCTCAAAGATTCTATCATGTAATAAAATAGAATTCATTTTAGGCTATAAAGTATAGCCACCATTCTAACCACAAAAAATTCTGAGAAAAAATATACATGTACTCACATATGATACATAGTATTTGGTACATAGCATTACCTTAAACAGACTGGATATATACGAATGGGCAGACACTGTAATAATTTCAAAAATTCTTTCATGTTGGCCTTGGTAGATCTGATAAATTACAATCAGTTTAACTTAATTATCATTGTCATTAGTGTCGTTTACACCGAGTCAAACACTGAGTTAGATGCCTTCCATGGATTTTCTCATTTAATCCCAATAGTAACATGAAGTGGGTAATGTTATTACTCTCACTTTGTGGGGAAATCTCTGAGCAACAGGAACTTTATGTAACTTGTGCACAGCTCCACAGTTAGCTAAATGGTGCAGCTACGGTTTTAGTCCAGTACTCTTAATCCAGAATTCGAACATTTAACTACTTTATCCTTCTTCAGTTTACATCAACTATTTTTATAATTCGTTCCTTCATATTCGCATCAACCACACTGATACCCACTAAACATTTAAGGTAGCCCAAGTTCTTTGCTGATATACCATCACAGCCACGAATGAAGATTACTAACTCAAAAAGATGAGTGTTGCTCTTTTCACCTCATTTGTTGAGGAAAATTCAGAAATACACTGTGGAGCAAGTCTCCTTTTGGGGGATGTTTAAAAGCTAATTGGTGCCTTTCCTGTGGGTATGAACTACGTTCCACTAATAAGATGCATTTGTGTGAGTCCCGGAAGGTGACAATAAAGCAGAACCCTTCTCCCTGAGGTTCTTGGCTGTTTGAAACAAAGTTTGAAAGTGTGCAGATGTGTGACACCGGTGTCCCTGCATCCATTCCCCTGTGTCCCCACGTCCATTCCCCTGTGTCCCCTGTGATGGCTGCTCATTCCGATATACGAACCCACAAACTAACAGTTTTGGTTGCCGATACTCCTCCGCACTGTGTTTGCGAAGCAGTGGTGGTGGCAGTGGGGGGACCCAGAAGCTTCTTGCGTCTTGACTACCTTCAGCAGTTATGTTAGAAGTAACAACTTCTATGATGTACTGTATGGTGACTAACATATCATAATTAAAAAAATAAAAAATAAAGTTAAAATAAAAAAAAAAGAAGTAACAACTTCTGTAGTAATAGTTATTGCAGTAAATGAACATGGAAAGCAGAATTCCAAACGAGCTGTGTGGAGTGATCTCATGGGTGGGAAAAAAATCCATAATATAAGCAAATATGTGAGAATTCATTTTTCAGAATATAGAAATCAGAATGTTGTTTAGAGAATTATTTTTTCTATTTGGTCATAGAGCATATTGTATATGGTTTTTACAGCTGTGTCCAAAATATAGTTTGAAATATTCCACAGTAATCGTGTGCTTGTTGTATCACATTTTAGAGTATAATCTGCTCTGTGATCTGCAGTTTACTTCTCTATTTTCATAATATCTGTATCTGATTAGAATGTCTTAGCTACTATTGCCACCAGGGATCTGTTTACTGTGGCTATTTTATCAGATTATATGTAGATTAGTGTTGGAGAGACTGTCCAATCTAATTTTACAGGTGTTTAAACTGAGGTTGAGAGTTTAAGGGTCTGACCAGAACAGTTGAGTTCAGTATACTTTATCCCCCACTGCTAAAGAGAAGGACAAAATTACAGAAGGAATAAAGGAAACAGAAAATGAAATGAGAGAAATAGCTATTAATTAGGGATGTATTCCAGGATATCTCTCAAGTAAATTTCTCTCTCTCTCTCTCTCTATATATATATTTTCATATAAACATATATCTATATCCCAGCACATTCCAGAGTGACTGAATTTGAATCTCTGGAAGTAGAGATGTCTATGCAACGCGGATGCACAGAACCGCTTAAGAACTACTGGGCTGGAGAAGGATACTGTGTGCTAAATACCAGTATGTAAAACTCACTGTTGAAATGCTCTGTTGAAACTCCATTCTTGGACCTCATCTTTATTGTTGGACACAGCATGTGACACCACTGATGCGGTTTTTTCTTGAAATCCTTCCTTTTCTTGGTTTCTCAGACTTTCTTGTCTTTCCCCTTCTATTTCTTGCCTACCCTGTTTGAGTCTCCTGGTGGACTCTCTTTCCTCTAATTACCCTTTAAGTGTCGTATCCTCCTCCACAGTTAGCACAGTAGATCTCGACTGGGGACAATTTGGCAATGTCTGGACACATTGATCATTGTCGTGCCTCGGGATGCACTACCAGCATCTAGTGAGTAGAGACTGTGGGTGCTGCTAAATAGCCTACGTTGCACAGGGCAGCCCCTCTGACAAAGGATTATCTGGCCTAAAATGTTAGTAGTGACAGAGTTGGGACACCTCGAATTAGAAGAATGCAATGTTTGTGCACTCAGGATTGTTTTTGCCTATGCAGAGTAAGTAAGAAAGGCAAGCACTTGTGTATGAAGTGGCCTTCAATTTTTTTTTCTTTTAATTAATAGCACAATACCTTTAAATGCTTTAGCCTCTGTAGAGCACATTTAAGGACAGGAATTGCTTCTCAGTCATCTTCATATCCACAGAACTTAGGGTAGTAAATACTAAAAAAGTTTGTTCAACTTTTAAAATAGCCTAAAGCCATGGAAATTGGGGGAGTTAATTTACTGAAATGATTATGGTTCTGCTAAATGTGTTCATCTAAATGGGAACTGATGAAAGGAATATCAACTTTATGTTTTTCAAGCTTTTGATAGAGGACAGTAAATTCACAGAAAGATCAGGCTAAATATTTCTAAAATGAACTTACTGCAGGAATCAACAAATCACACCCTGTCTCCCAGAAGAATAAGCCCTGATCTTTGTTTCCCTTTTCTGTGTTCAGGAGGAGAAGCAAAGGAGAGAATGCTCTTAGTAATAAGGTGCCTTCAAGCATACTTCCTTGGGCTTTCACTTCGTGTATGAAAAGAGGAGGATATATTCTTGTGAACCTTATGTTCGATGATGGATGCATACTGATTAAATTATGATTGACCTGAATTCAGTAATGCTGTTTATCAAGCTCTACAGTAGGAGAACAGAGCTCTTTTAATTGGAATGGATTTTATTTCAATTTCATAATGCCTAACATAGAACGAGAGGGATACCAGTGAGAGGAATTCCATTTCTCATTATCTCTGTGATTACCAGCTGCTAATGTTTTATTTTACTAAATTAGATGCTTTATTAAACAGATAAGAAAAAACAAAGAAAAAGTAACATGAAAAAATGTAGAATTATATACAATGCTTACTCTTTTTGTAAAATGTATTGATTTGACTTCACTAAAAAAAAAGATTTAATGCTTGGAAAAGTTCTAAAATCTAGAAGGCCTTATCTTGAGCTTAGCTAATTATTTTGACAGGGGTCTAACTGATGTGTGCTTCTCCATGCAAATGAGTTTGTGGCAAACAAGATGATTGCCATCTACATAAACACTCCATCACTAATTCTTATCTCCACGGAGAGATTAAGTAGTGAAAGTTAGCAATTAGAACTCAGTGACAGGGGGCGCCTGGGTAGCGCAGTCCTTAGGCGGCTGCCTTCGGCTCAGGGCGTGATCCTGGTGTTCCAGGATCGAGTCCCACATCGAGTCCCACATCGAGTCCCACATCGAGTCCCACATCTGGTCGCCTGCTTCTTCCCCCTGCCCTGCTTGTGTTCCCTCTGTCGCTGGCTGTCTCTCTCTGTCAAAATAAATAAAATCTTAAAAAAAAAAAAAAAAGAACTCAGTGACAGTGTTTTCCTCTGCAATTGAGTAGTGTACAGAACGTTCATCTAGTAGAAGGGCTATAAACAGTTTCACCAATCGTTTCCATTTTGGAAGCCCAGACTACGTTGTTTTCTAGGGGGGTGTGTGTGTGTGTAACTGTATATATTTTTTCCTCGAATGTTTGCTCTTTTTGACACATTCTTCTCTTTAGATCTCCAGGTAAAATTTACAACTTGATCCTTTCTTCCTTATGATTTTTTTCTCCCTCCATTGTTTGCTGTTTGTTCTCATACATGCTTAAAGGATAGTCTCGCCAAAGCCTTAGTCCCTGGTTCTCAATACCTATTAGTAATACCATCATTCCCCAATCTGTATTGTCTTAAAATCTTAATTTATCAATTTTCCTTTACTATGCATTCAAACATTTATTTTTAGTTTTCCTTCCTTTCTTATCCTTCCACAGCTACCCTGTTATATACACTCTTCAAATTCTGCCAAGAATTATGAGTTTTCAGTTATTTTCCTTTTTATCTCTATGCCTTTGTTTTGAACCCATTTCATTCATCACTTCAAGGAAATTTTTCAGAAACCCAACTACTTTCATCATATTACCTTTTGGCTCAAAATCATTAGTAGATCCCATATTTTTCTGGATAAAATCCTCTCTGTTTGAGGAGTTTGATAATATTCATAACCCTGCTAATTAATCTCTCTTATTTCATCACTGGTTGTCCCCAACAAATCCTTGAAAAGTTACTTACCAAATTTGCTCCTTTTTATTTTACTCACACCATTTCCTAGGCTTGGAATAGCTTTCTTTGTCCATTTAATTTAACTGATTAAACCTAACTTTTGGGGTCCAACTCATGTCCTACTTTGTTTCCATATTCAAGTCCTGCGATGTGTTCCACATGGAATACAGAGGATCAGCTATTTCTGTGATACTTTTCAGATACTTTACAGATACTTCTGAAGTAAACTTTTAGGTTTATGTGTTTTGCTTCACTATGTTGATGACTGTTGGAGATATAGATGTCTTTGTGAGACATCTATATTTATTTATAATAAATTTATATAAATTTCAAAATTTATTTCTAAATTTATTCTATTTACTCACAAAATGATTCATGTAGATTAATTTTAACAAAGTTTATGTGAAATATAAATGTGAATATGGTATATAGGAGAGAATATAATTATAGCAAAAGTCTAGTTCATTTTGTGATGGTTAATTTTATGTGTCAAACTGACTGGGCCATGGATTACCCAGATATTTGGTCAAACATTATTCTGGGTGTTTATTTGTGGATGACATTAACATTTAAATCAGCAGACTGAATAGAGCAGCTTGCCTTCCCTAATGTGAGTGGGCCTCATCCAAATAGTTGAAGTCCTAAATAGTAAAAAAAAAAAAAAAAAAAAAAAAAAAAAAAAAGGACTACATTTCCCCAAGAAAGAAAATTTCTCATGCCTGACTTCAAATTGGAACATTGGCTTTTTTCTACCTTTAGACTCAAACTGAAACATAGGCTCTTTCTGGGTCTCACATCTGGTGGTCTTTGATCAGGAACTATACGAACAGTTTCCTTGGTTCTCAGGGCTTTGGACTCATACTGAAACTCAACTCTTGGCTCTCCTGGGTATCCAGATTGCTGACACACCCTATAGATCTTGGGACTTGCCTGTATTCATAATTACATGAGCTAATAATTCCCCATAATAAATTTCTTCATACACACACACACATTCATATATACATGTATATGTGTATATACACACACACGCATATAACATAGTGGTTCTGTTTCTCTGGAGAACCCTAATACAGATTTATCTTGTGTATTGCCTTTGAATGGCTAGTTACTAACTTACAAATGGGGAAAAAAGAAAATGAAAAAAACAGGACACTGGACCTATCCACTTGGACAGAATAGGCTCTAGGAATACCAACCAATGAAGCAACAAGTCCTAATCTTGTTTTGTCACTTACTGGCTATGTGGCCTTAAGTAAATCATTTAAGATCACTGTTTGACTTTTTCCATGCAAAATAATGGTAAATCTGCCTTCTGATTCCCCAGATTGGTTTGGGTAAAGAAGATATTTCATACAGTTAAATTTTTTTTTTTAAGATTTCATTTATTTATTCGTCAGAGGGTCAAAACTACCACTACTCAATACATAGTCCGACATATGATGGACCATCCAAATATTAACATCTAGATTTTTTTTCATTTTTTTATATGAACTTTTTTTTTTTTTTAGATTTTTATTTCTTTAATTGACAGAGACAGCGGGAGAGGGAACACAAGCAAGGGGAGTGGGAGAGGGAGAAGCAGGCTTCCTGCCAAGCAGGGAGCCTGATGTGGGACTTAATCCCAGGACCCTAGGATCTTGACCTGAGCCGAAGGCAAATGCTTGACCGACTGAGCCACCCAGGTGCCCCTAATTACTGTTAAATATTAACGAATAACGAGTATTATTGCTAATACGATTTTTAAGGACATTTCACTTATGGCACTACATGAAGAGGCTTCTCAAATACGCCAGTTGTCAAACGTATTTATGGCATGTCAGAATTCTGACAAAAGCATAGAAATAATTCAAAGCCAAACTTTCCAGCGGCTAGATGGATTAACATAGTATCTCAAATAGCATTAGGTAAGTTCCTAATTATGTAGGGTTATATTGCACGTGAGGAGACAGATCAGGCAACCAATGTGTTTCAGGTTAAAATTCTCCCTAGGACCATAATTTAAACTAAAGCTTGGTACTTAGAGAAAAACAACACAAGACAAAACAAAAACCAAAAAAAACAAAAAACGCACAAAGCTTAGTACTGTAATTGTCCTTTCCTTGCAACAAAATTGAAAAGTACTAATGCATGCTAGTTTTAGTGTAATAATTACATGCACCAGATATTTTAAAGTATTCACAAAGCAACATATGGCTTAGCTGTTCAGCTGCAGTGAAAATGTGAATTTTTAAGAATAAAAATTAGTTTGAAAAGCAGCAGGCAACAGCAATCTCGAATCCCCTATATACCCGTAAAGTGGAGAAACCATCTGTACTGTGTGCAAGCTGATGACCTTGGATTAATTCTAGCAATGTCATTACCCAATTAGTTGAGGAAGGAAAGATACTTGGGAATTACAATTAGAGATCCATTAAAATTGTGCAGTGCTTTTATTCTCAAATATTTATTAAACCACATCTGTCTGATAATAATTATATGATAATTTTTTTTTCTTTCACCTAAAGGAGACTCAGTTTGCTAAGTAAAACAGTGAACCAGTCCTGAATAATATAATTATATTGCTTGAGCATACTTCCAGTATGTCAGTTCTGGAAAAATAAAATAATGATATCTCCTTTTAATGTCATGACTCTTAGACGGTAATGCCTCCATTTGTTAGAATAATCTCCCGAGTCATAGTAAACTATTTTTAACCAAGAAAAATATAAATATACATACCGAATTATATAGTAATGTCATATTTTTCCTGCTTTACTTGTTCTTATAGAGACCTTGCTGTGGCCCTAGGGGTCATGTTAAACTAATAATTCTTTTTCTTTCTTTTTTTTTTTTTTAAGGGAGAGTGCCATGGGCAGGGAGAGGGGTAGAAGGGGAGGGGGAGAATCTTAAGCAGACTCTGTGCTGAGTGTCAACGCAGGGTTTAATACCAGGACCCTGAGATCATGACCTGAGCAGAAATCAAGAGTTGGACACTTAACCAACTGAGGCACCCAGGAGCCCCTAAACTAATAATTCTTGAATGCCAAGCACAGTTTTATTTTTATATGTTATCATTCTTTTTTTAAATAGACAATTTAGTTTTTGAAGTGGTCTTAAGATAGAAAGTTTCTAGGTAGGCATCTATCCTCCCATTTAATTTGAGAAGTCTATTGATAAGCATGTGATTTACTCAAAAAATCTTACATGTGGAGATAAATATGTATTTGTGATATTTATGGACAATGTAGATGAATACATTAAAATTAACACTATATACAAATGCTAAGCAATGTTAATGAACTCTGACTAGAAAGACAATACTAAAATTGAACTGTTAGAAATCTTGTGGTTTAACATACAAAAATAATTGCATTTGTGATTTTTATGGGAACATTTCTCTGCATGTTATGCTGTTAGAGGAGCCAAATAATTGGCATTCATTTTTTAATGCTTATATTTGGATCTACTCTATGATTACTTTTAGTCGAAGAGAGAAGGTGACTTTAAAACAGTAGTATTCATTTATTCATTCATTCAAAAAGTATTTACTGAGTGCCTAGGTCATTGCAGTTACAGTTCTATATATTGTAGATACAGCTGAGATCATCATAGAAGGGAAGAAACCGGGAGGAGAACTTAGAAAGACTGGTATTCCAGACAAGTGAGGAAATATTTTAAAAAGAAGGAGTGATAAACTTTCAAGTGGTGTTGAGAGGCGTGGTAAAATGGGCACCAAAGACTGTGGGACTTAATACAGAGGTTATCAGTGACCTTGACAGTATCAATGTTGGGGGAACAAGTAGAGGTAAGTGATGACTGGAGAGAGTTCAAGAGAGAATCGAAGAACAGGAAGTAGAAACAATGAGTTTTGAAAACTCTTTTGAAGATTTTGAGAAGACTAGTTTTCAACAGATGTATTTTGGGGTGCAGGGGGCACAGACATTCAGTTCATAACAGTGAGATGGGAAAGAAAGGACAGTGTCTGCAGAAGGACATGAGAGCAAGGGAGAGTTGGTTGGTTGGTTTTAACATGGGAGATGTATATGATCCAGATGTGAAGGCAAAGGCAATGATAGAGTAGAAATCTCAAAATTGTAGGAGCAGTGTCCTTGAGCTTGCTCTTAGGATCCCAGCCATACCTGGGGTGATTGCTGCTTGCATCTGGAGTGCAGATAGAGTATATGTGCACTTATTGTAAGTTCATTGACTGATTTGATGTTTGGCATGAAGAGGAAGATCTTCAATTTGTGTGTGTGTGTGTGTGTGAAATAAAATAATGGCATCATCCAAGAGTAAATGAAGTAAAGAATAAGTGATTAAGTGCTAAATTAGGGAAAGGTGTCAAAAACAATGCAATAAATTCAGAAAATATAAATTAAAACACTATAAGGTGAGCTGTATATAAAGTGATGATAAATACAAAGCAAGAAAATTATCAATTGAATTCAAATGTAAGGCTTCTGTAAACATAATAGACTTTATGTAAAACTCAAACCAATTTAAAGTTCAAATGACTAGTTTATTAGTCTATGATGGGCAGTGATAATCACAATGTTCACAATGCTGATTGACCCTGACACAGTACAAGATTCTCAAGAGCTTTCGGAGTCAATAAGGATAGTTCTGTACAATTTAACTGTTGTGTATTTTATTACATTTTTTAAATTTGCTAAATCCAGGACAATCAATTCTCTGCTATTCAAGGCTGCAGAAAGTTCCCTCTGGGAGTGTTAGTATTCAGAAATAGGCTTGGTCATTCCAATTAATTTTTTGTTGTCTCCCAGGAAAAGGTGAATCTCAAACAAGGCAAGGATTCAATTCACTCAGTTTACATTATAATTATAAATCACATTTAGAAAAATGTTATCCTTTGAAAAAGGGAATTTTTGTCAATTAAAAAATAAAAGTACAGAAAAAAAGAAAAAATACCCTGAGCCTGCAGAAGACTTTTTTAATCAACAGACTATATTTTATCAACATATTGGTGTAAAAGTAATGTTGCAGTGTATTGTCTGTGTAAGGCTCATCTTGCTCCTATGTTTAATTTCTGTTAAATTAGCATGATGTTTGGTAGGACTTGTTTGTAATTCTCAAAATGTTCCACATACCAGTGACCACTGAGAAGTTTATCTTAGCTATCTTAAATTTGCACTCTTAACAAAGAAAGATCCTCTTGACAATGACCTTGTGGAAGACTCAAACCTTTGAGCGTATAGCAGCTGGGTGATTTACAGCAAAATGATCATTAATGAAGAACAAAAAATAGAAAAGCATAACTCAAAATTAGACACATACGATTTTATGAGAGATTGTAATCTTATGTAAGGTCTTTTAATTAGAGTATGGTACAATAGAATGAATACCAAACTGCATTTGAATATTGATTCTGCCACTAACTAATTCTGTGACCTTGAATGAATCATTTAATCTCTCTTAAAATAAGTTCCATCATATTAAAAAAAAATGATATCTACCTCATAATATGCATATAGATAATAAATGAAATCTTGCCTCTTGTGTAACTGTGTTTAACATGCATTAATTCCTTTGATTTTTTTTTTCCACTGAGGTAGAATTTACATGCAGTGAAACAGATAAATCTTAAATATACAATTCAGTATGTTTTCATAAATTCATATAAACTGTAGCCACCATCCAAATTAAATATAGACTATTCCCATTACTCCAGAAGCACTCCTTATGCATTTCCCAGTCAATACCCACCTACATGTGCAAACATTATTTTTATTTAATTTTTATCACTATAGATTATTTACATTTTTGCTTCATATATGTCAAGGTTCTGCTATTAGATAAGGCTTACTTAGGATAATTTTGTTCCTTTGATGAACTGACCCTTTATTGACATTAATGGCCTTCTTTATCCCTAATAATATTCCTCATTCTAAACTCTAGTTTATCTCATATTAATATAAGCACTCTAGCATTCTTTTGATTAATGTTTGCATGGTATATATCTTTCTATCCTTTACTTTTAACCAACTGGTCCTTCTATTTATAGCAAATACCAGGCATGGACAGTCTTCGATTTCAAGAGAAAAATCTAATGTGTTTACTGAGCATCTAAACATCCTGTCTCTTGTGCTGTTAGCAACCTATTGCTTTCTGCTGGGCTCCTTAAAGTCTCCCCATGAATGCACAGTTTCTGGGCATTTTATATATGGTTTTGGGGTTTCCCCAGTGTTTCCTACTGTGTGCCCTTTTTTTTTTTTTCAGGTTTCTTTTTTCTTTAAATTCCAGCAGTCTGGCAGCCCCAAACTTTGCTTGTGACACCTCAACCTAATAAGTCTGTGGCTTTTTTTCCCCAAAGTTTTAGCTACTCCTTGACATTCAGATGTGGGACTGCCCTAAGGGGAAAATTTGTATAAATATAGATTTAATCCAATGCAGTTTCTTTCAAGAGTTGAATTCTCTCCAGTTTCTGTCTGAGAGTGCCTTTTATTCTTTGTCCAGAGGCCACACTTGTTTTCTGTACAAAAATAAGTCCTGTAAAAGCTTTTCCACCAGTAGCAGTCTGTCTTTCTTTTTTATAATAGTAGTGATGAGATTGGGGAATATACGTGAGGTTCAGTGGGGTGGGGTCCAGAGCCGACGACCGAGAAAGAATTGTTGAGACTTCTTTGGTGCAAAATGGTGGTTTATTAAAGCACGGGGACAGGACCCGTGGGCAGAAAGAGCTGCTGCCCAGGGGTTGTGAGGAATGGCCTATTTTATACCCTCAAGTGGGGAGGGGGCTAGGGATAGCGTAAGTCTCTAAGGAATTTTGGAAGCAAGGTCTCCAGGACCTTGAGGGGGCTAGCTACTGTTGGGAAAGGGTCATTTATTACCGTCTAATAAAACCGGAGTCATGAGGCCCTTCAGAAGTATATCGGTGGGCCATTGCTTGGGGGATGATTACCAACACTTATCTTGGGGGGTTAGAGATAAAGGAAGTTTCCAAAGGAATTTTTATTATGTTAAAGTAGACTTACAGGACCTTGGTGGAGGGGAGGGGGTCAGGCTAGGACTGCCTTTTGCCCTTAGCAAAGTATTAACATCCAGGCAGCTGAGTTCCTAGAGGAATGTCACCACGCCTGTTTCAAGGACTTGTCAATGGGCTGTAGGTAGTAAGGACTGTTTCTTTGTCCTTCAGGGCAGCCAGGAGTGCCTGAGGAATGTCACATACATCCCATGGGGGAGGGGGGGGTTGCAGGGTGTCAGCTTCTGCTTTGTCTTCAGCTTGCCTTCCGTTCCTTCATCAGTAGTATCTGTAATTGTCATTAGTATTGACTAGCACATGCTAAAGTTTGAAGATTGGATCTATAAACTAGCATATATGGAAAAATATTTTACAAAATCAGGTGTTGCCTGATATGCATTGAGATAATTTAGATTATACCATGGGCAGTTTAAGATAAATAAACTATTATTTAGGAAAGTTAAGTTTACTAATACAAAGTCCCTCAGGCAAATAACACCATTAGGAGAAATTAATGGTTTATAACTAGGTTGATTTTTCTTTCTAGTATTCTTTTGTAAAATACATTTCCAACTATAATTATTTAAATAATAATATCAATTACAACAGGAAATAAACTTTGAGAACTCGTAAATGTGAGATAGATATTGTCTCATTACATAGTCTGAGCAGAATAGAGCTAGATGAAGGAAATAAAATATGTCACTAAGAGTACGTAGGGATAAACAAAAAAGTCTTAAAACCTTAGAAATCTTCAAGAAAAGAGAATTTCAAAGTTAGAATTGTGAGGAAATTTTGAAATGGACTATGTTTGTTAGCATGAAGAATTCTTTATAGTCATTAGGGAAGTGATTCAAATGACTTTGAATTTTAATTTCTCACATTTTTTTAGCCTAAATAATGGAGTTTTAGAGTTTTCGACTAAAATTATTTATCTTCTGAATATTCCAAGTTTTTCATTTCAGCACTTCCTGATATTTCTTTATTCCTGTGCTCAAAGAAATACTTCCATGTCCACCACTACTAGGCACAGGCTAATCTCAGATTGCATTTGCTGGCCATCCGGAATACATCTTTTTTTTCACCGTGAGCTGAACAAATTGATCTAAGTTCCCAACATCACTGGCAGGATCAACTATATAATATTGTTTTCCTTATTTTATAAAGTAAAGTTGCAAGGCTAGAACTGTGCCTTCACGGTTCATTGTTGAATGAGTTGTAATCTTGCCCGTCATGTCTATAGCACCGCACTATTATAATCAATAGTCACCTCCAGCCAAACTTGGAAATGTGAGAACCTCACAGCAAGCAGTGTTTACCTTACACTGCTGTGAAGTCACTCTTTACCCAAAGCTGCTTCTATGGCACCCCAAGTTACAGGTTTAAAATACAACTCTTCCATCATTTTCCTCCTATGTTGTGTCTACTTTGCCATTTTGACAGCCAAAAGCCCCACAAATGATTTAAAAGGCAGAATTTCAAAAGATTTCAGAGGAAATGTGTCCTCCTTCCCGTTCTCTAGGCAGTTTTTATTGAACACCTGGCTTTGGATATTTTTTTTCTGTAAACCTCTGACACACATTTTCTTCTAAGTTGTACTCTGCCACATACTGTCATCTGACTCTTCTATATTAAGCAAGAAGAAAAGAGTTCCTGGCTCTCTCTGGTATAGTATTAACCTTTTATTACCTAAATACTCACATGTCTGAGTATAGCAGCCAAAGTTTATTGCTGTTATATTTCCAGATCACACATGTATTTAATTTTTACATCAAATAGCTAGAACTGGACAGATAAAAGAAGGTACTGAGGATGTTTTCAGAGTTAGTGTTGGACTGGCAATGATTTCTTGAAAGAAAAGCAAAGAATTTGAATATGGGTATGTTGTTTTTTGTTGTTGTTTTACATGTTGAAATTTATTGAGGAAAACTAACATAGAACTAAGTCTGGATTATTATTCAACAAAAACATATTTCGGGTCTACTAAGTGCCAGGAACTCTACTAGCTACTGGATAAAAAAATAGAAGAGAACATATCTTGAGCATCCTTACAAACAGGAATTTCTAATATGATTTAGAAATTCAAGTGGGTTGAGAAATAAAATCCTTTACCATTTTTCTGACTAGACAGATCCAATCCCTTTGTTCCTGAAGGATCTTTTCCCAGAGCAGCACAGCTAAAGATTCCAAAGTATGGAACACCTCCCAGCCACTTTAAGCCTTTCAACTTGTTAAAGAATATGCTTGTTGATCTGTAAGAGAGTTTGTTCTTGGATTTTATATCTTGGAATATCATATTTTTAAATTCACCTTACCCATTGTTCTTAAGTTAGTTTTTCTAATGTCTCTTAAAGCTCTTTTTTTTTTTTTTTAATTTACAATACAGGAAGTCATAATGTGAGAGGTATATACCATGAATAGAATATGCCTGAATTTGGGAAACTTAAGTTATTTCATTTCTCCCTTCAAACTGGCTCTGCAGTGAATTATCAGGGAACAGTAAATTCCTCAATGAAATCCTTAAACTTTAAATCAGAGCACAAAGAAACCAAGAATTAAAAAAAAAAAAATAAAAGAAAAAAGAAAACAAATAACACTGTGTCCCAAAATTCCAAAAACAAAACAAAACAAAACAAAACTGAAAACCAAACAGGTTAAAAAGTTACTATGACCAAACTAGATGGACAAAAAATTAGCTTAATCCTCAGAAAACATCAGAACTATTTTTCTTAATGTATGTCAAAAACAATTTCTTTTCTTTCAGAACAAATACATTAGCTATGCAACCCATTACTTTAACAATTTGAAAGCAGCTCACAATAGATAAGGAGATGGAAATGGGGGGATAATCTCATCCAGAGAAGAAATCCACAGTGTAACTCTTCTAATTTCACATAATACTTCATGGAAAAGACACGCCAGAAGAATCATAATCATATCACTGCCCCTTTATTTTGGCCTGTACTTTACATAAACCTCAACAAATTGATTTTTCTACCATCAGAGCAAGGCTTATAACAGATAATTTTATGATTTAGGTTTTATTAATGTTCTTCTTAAAATAAGAATTAAACAAGAGTTGACTAGAATTGGGATTGTGTACAACAAGGTTTTTAGGAAATAAATCTTGATTTTTTTTTAAGATTTTATTTATTTATTTGACAAAGAGAGACAGCCAGCGAGAGAGGGAACACAAGCAGGGGGAGTGGGAGAGGAAGAAGCAGGCTCCCAGCAGAGGAGCCTGATGTGGGGCTCGATCCCAGAACGCTGGGATCACGCCCTGAGCCGAAGGCAGATGCTTAATGCCTGCGCCACCCAGGTGCCCCTAAATCTTGATTTTTATCTCTATATCTTTATCAAAAAAAAAAAAAGAAAAAGAAAAAAGAATCCAGAGGAGACAGAAAGGTTTTGACTGGAGCAATGATACTCAAAACTTTTGCTTTAAGGACTCTTTCATAATCGTAAAAAACTCTGAGTACCCCAGAAAGCTTCTGTTTACATGAGTTATATCCACCAATATTTATTGTGTTGGAAATTAAAACCAAATTTTAAACTATGAGTGTTAGTAAGTTCATTATGATAGCATAAAATTATACTTTAAATAAAATAACTGCAATTCTCAAATTAAGAACATAATTACTGATAAGATCATTTAAAAATGTATCTGCAAATTTCTTTAATATCTAGTATAGAGGTGATACAAGAAAATTTTTTTCTGTCTCTGAATTCAGCCTGCTGTAATATGTTATTTTGGTTGCAGAATATGAAGAAAATCTGGCCTTATACAGATATGTAGTTGGAAAGGGGAAACATTTTTAATTGCCTTTTCAGATATTTTGGAATATTCTTCTTTGATTCTATATCAGAAGTCAACATGTGGTAATTTCTTTAAGGTCAGCTGCTGTATAGAATATTAAACAATATCAACGAACTTTTTGTACATGGTTACCTTAAAGTCCACTGTCTGTTTTGCATTTTGATTGCCTCATTTCCAAGTGGATTATTTGTAACATCATACGTTGGTTACTTGAGAAATATTTGTTACCTGAATTATGAAAATCTTCCAAACGTTGGCACATTTCATTGTGTAAATCAAATATTAAAATGTCACCTCCCTTCATATTACCTCTCTACTTCTCAGGAAATTCTTTATGTATTGGAAACTTTTGGGCTCATGGGAGTGGGTAGACACTTTCCTAGCGTCAACTTTTTGCTTAAAGTCTTGGCAACATACCTCTCACTTTTTTTCCCTGACACGGCAGTTTCACTTTATATATTTTCAAGAAAATGTCTGCCAAAAACCCAAGTCTGAATAGCCATAGTTTGTGTGGCAGTCATCCTTTCAAAAAACTGTGTTTCATGAAAAAAATGTGTTAACTTTTGCCTCAAACAAACACATAAGCACGCACATCTTCATACAAGTTTCCTGTGAGACAACCATTGCACTTTATCGTATAGAAGCAAGTTTTGTGTTTAGATTCTCATATCATTGCACAGAGAGTTAAAAAGATGTATACTCAAGGGTTGAGATTTCATAAAATCAGTATATTTACTGCTTCATCAAGGGCATTCTTAGTTAAAATTTGCATTTTCTTTCATCGCTAGTGCATGGTATTGAAGAAGGCATAACTACTCATACAGTTTTGAGTCATTGCTTTGATTTGTGCTAAGATCCCACAGATTTACTCACTTTTGCTTTTCTACCATCATTGTAATGTCAACACACTGAAATGACAAGTAATGTCTTCATATTATTATGTATTGTTATTATTAGTTTTGATCTTACCCACTCCATGAAAAAGTCTCAGAAATTCCTAGGAGTCTTGATCTACACTTCGGGAACTGCTGGACTAGAACAGGAAAACCAAAAAATAGATGGTGAATCATGTTTTTATTCTGAAAACGTGTTGAAGGCTTTGAGAATAACTGGGACATATTATTAAAAGGCATGTGGTTTGGATTTGCTATCCTTCTACCCAATAAAGAAACCAGTTCTATAAATTCCTAGAATTAAAAATGTCAACAGGAAATGAACCTGCTTCCTACAGCCTGAACTCTTTCTGAAATATTTTTTTTTCATGAATCTTCCTCAGTAAGAATAACTTTAATGCTAAATACAGACTCAGTGAACCTGTATCCATAAAAGTAAAGAGCTGCTTCTCCCCTTGGGAACTCTCTCAGAGAACTTGGGAGTTCCCTGAAGTTACTCTTTCTGATTGCTAAATATCTAGAAAATCTAAATGCAAATACCTTAACCAGGATATATGAAAGATAGTAAAGTGTTATAATAGGCAATGACAGAAATTAAACTCTCGATGTGCCTTGGTGTTGTTTTATTATTAGAACAGTGATCATTCTTGCTAGGATGCTCAGGAAGTCTGGTTTATGCCTTCTTATGCGATAACTATTAGGAGCATTCCTTTTCATTCTCAAAGTTGTCCCAGAGTATGTGATTAACTATGAGGTCACCTTAGCTATAAGAGACCCCTGAAATTAGTTCATACATGCCTAGGGCTTTAGAATCTTCTTTTTCCCATCATAAGGGAAGTTAATTTCAGTAGAATTTATGATAGGCCAACTGTCATAACCACAAATAATATCAGAAGCACAGTTTCTGAAATAAATGGCACAGAAAATGACACATTTCTTTTAATATTGAGTAGTTTTCCTAATAAATTAAACCCGGCATAATTTTCAATAGGAAGAACTTGCAAAATTAATCAGGAAAATTTTAGAGAAGAGAAAGTGATAAAGTGGACATGTATATTAAATCGTCAGAATACAGCAGAAAATATTGGTCAGCTATCACTATAAAAATGCTGTGAAACAAACTACCCCAATATTCAGTGGCTTACAAAAACATGTGCTTAACTCTCTTGCTCAGAGCTTTGTGGTTCATCAGGGTTACCTTGGCTATAATCTAGGGATCTACTGGGCTTGTTTACTGGTTAAAGATTGGATCAAACAGTTCCACATGTTTCTTATTTGACCCTTTTACCAGTGGTTACTGGAGACATGTTCTTCTCATGAGTTATGGCAGGAGTCCAAGAACTAAGCCAGATCAAGCAAGTACAGTTTAGTCCTCTACGTGTAACACATCCATAAAACTTTACTGGCCAAACAAGTTCTATGAGCAAGTCTTACCTCAACTGATGCAGGAATGTCTATGTATTCTACTATGAGATGGTACTGCAAAACTACATGGCAAAGGCTGGGGAGATACACTTTTAGTATAGGAAGTTGAAAAATCTAGACTCTCCCCTCTACCCCGAAATAAATGAGGAGAATTGAGGAGTTTGGTTATTTGACTGTCTCATAAGAATTGAGGCTTGCAGGCTCCAAAAGGACATGACACCAAGGGCTGAAGAAAAGTATTTCTAGCCCTTTGTTATGGGTCAAATTGTGTCCCCCCAAATGATGCGTCGAAATCCTAATCCCCGGTACCTGAGAATGTGATCTTAAAAACTTGGGAAATTGGGTCTTTGTAAATTTAATCACGTTAAGGTGAGGTCATTAGGGTAGGTCCTAATCCAATAAAGCTGGTGTCCTTATAAGAAGTGGAAATTCCATGTGAAGACAGAGAAAAAAAGGGGAGAATACCATGTGACATAGAGGCAGAGGTTGAAGTGCTGTAAGGAAAAGCCAAGGAATGTGAAGGATTGTTGTAAATCACCAGAAGCTAGGGAGAGGCACGTGAGGATTCTTCCCTGCAGGTTTCAGAGGGAGCATCACCTTGACAACACTTATTTTGTACTTTAAGCCTTCAGAAAGGTGATACAGGGGCGCCTGGGTGGCACAGCGGTTAAGCGTCTGCCTTCGGCTCAGGGCGTGATCCCAGCGTTATGGGATCGAGTCCCACATCAGGCTCCTCTGCCTGCTTCTTCCTCTCCCACTCCCCCTGCTTGTGTTCCCTCTCTCGCTGGCTGTCTCTATCTCTGTCGAATAAATAAATAAAACCTTTTAAAAAAAAAAAAAAGAAAGGTGATACAATAAATTTCTGTTGTTTTAAGCCCACCACCCAATTTATGGTCGCTAGTTATGGCATTCCTGGAAAACTGATGTACCTTGTAAAAATCAGCTGCCCTACATAACCTGATGAGGGGATAAGTATATTATGCCGGCCTAGAGAGAACGTCCCTATGATGTTGCTTGGGTAAAATAAAGAAAGAACAAATCTGGACCCCAAAGAACTTGGAGTGAGTTAGAGATAAGCAGCAATGAATTAAGATGCCGGGCATGGAAAAAGATTACTTGAATGATAGGACTGTCTTAGGCTAAAAAGATCTCCTTGACCCTGAATGCGGGAGGGTATTACTGGTAACTGAATTAACTACAATTTGTGGCAAAGTAGCAAAAGTGATGAATATAATTCATGTCTGTGATATAACAATCTTACATCAAATTCCAGTGGAGTTTGATGACAATAATTGTTTAAAAGTCCTACAAGATGCATTAATAAAAACTTTCCAAGTCCTGTCTTCCACTTCCATCTCTCAGTAGTTGCCAGGTTACCAAAGGGACTGTGAATAGCTGACATCTCTTCATGGAGATCTTTTTAGCGTTAGTTTTTTTTGTTTGTTTGTTTTGTTTTTTTGACAGATTTTATCTTCTCTATACTCCCTTGTTTGTATTTATCTTGATAATGGATACAAGGGATAACTTTTACATTTATATTGTTCCTACTGATTTGCATAAAGACTTATTAGAAATCTTATCTTTAATTTTTAGGTTTAGAGATTATTCTATACGTTTATGCTACTTTGTGAATGGCGGGTCTGTGATAGTATCACTTACCAAATTTCTCTCAGAGAATATGATTTAAGAAATTATTTCTCCAGGAGACATCTTTTAGAAATGATATCCTAAAGTAACGCAGGAAACACTAAGAAAAATGTATCCATATGGACAATAGTATTTTTATACTGCCACTTTGGTTCAGAATTGGAAGACTCATTGAGATTTCCAATCAATATCCAGAGGTGTTTCATATTTAATGTTCACATTTAAATTAATGTAATACTAAAGAAGAACTTAAATTATGTTGACCTTTTTCATTTATCTGTTATTCCTACTGTCAGCATAGGTGAATAGTACTCATACTGGAATATTAAAGTTCAAGGGAAAGAAGAGTAGCAGATATATGGTGTTTGGAAAAGGCACATTATTATTTTCTTCTAAAAACCAGATGTCAGTCAGGAATGACTTAAAGGCAGTTCTCTTCTGTGGAGACTTTTTTCCCTTAAATTAAGCCCACTTAGCTTCTAACTGAGGGGGAAAAAATGACCTGAGATTGACAAAAGACTTTCATTGCATTATCTCATTTGGTATTTGCAAAAACCTTGAAGAGAGAGAAAGATAATATTCCTAATTTTGGAGAATAAGTTAAGTTTCAGAGTCTAGGATACTTTGTAGGGTAGGCAGCTAGTGACAGGATTGATATTAGAACTCAGATTTTATTCACTTATTTTTTATTCATTTATTCAATGGAAACATTTAATATGGACTATTGTGTTCCTACACCCTACTTTGTAATGACTTCTACTTTAGATTGAGATTAATATTCTGTTTAGGGGAGTGGATTGAAATACATGGAATTTTTAGAATTGGAGGCTATTGTTTTTCATTAAAAATAATCTCCAATTAGAGAACATTGAGTGTGAGAGAGCAGAAACCTGTGTAGAATCTCAGAACCCTGTGCAGACTAGCATGTCTCTGGTCAGCTCCTTTACCTTTGGGCTACTAAAACTACTATGCTAAGAAAAAAAACAAAAATTCAATGCCTTGTTTTATTCTCTTATCTCTCTCTCCTCTCTTTCTGTCCATTTTTCTCTATTAGTTTCTGTGGATGCTTGTGTATTAGTGGTTTGGAAAGAAGAAGAAGAAGAGGAAAAAGAAAAAAAAGAACACCTTGTAATAAGCCTGTCCTATATGTCTCTTACCCTCTCTGTTTCTTCATATTTGTGAATATTTTCTTCTTCGAGCTATCTTCCGGTTCCCTTATCCTTTTTTGTCTATGTCTAATCTAATGTTTATTTATTTTTTTAAAGATTTTTATTTATTTATTTGACGGAGAAAGAGAGAGCACAATTAGGCAGAACGGTAGGCAGAGGGAGAGGGATAGATAGGTTCCCCATTGAGCAGGGAGCCCGATGCAGGGCCCAATGCGGGGCCTGATGTGGGGCTTGATCCTAGAACCCTGGGATCATGACCTGAGCTGAAGGCAGATGCTTAACTGACTGAGCCACCCAGGGGCCCCTAATCTAATATTTAAATAATCCATTGAGCCAGTGATTTAGCTAAAAGTTATTTTACTTTTCAGTTTTTTAATGATTTATGATTTCTAATTCCTGTTGAAATTGTTAATCATGTCTTTTAATTCTGTGAATATATTTAGCATATTTTAGAATACCATCTAATAAATTCATTATCAGAGTCATCTGTGGGACTCTTTTTATTGTCTGTTTTATCATTTTCTTGTGTGTTTGAAAGTCTGATTACTTTTAATTAAAGACCAGTCATTATATATAAAAACTGGAGAAATATTTGAGGCCACGAATAATTATATTCTTTTACTGAAGATATATGTTCAGTTCTGAGAAGTAAGCAGCTAGGAGAAACAGAATCACTATTTTCTAATTTCAATGACAGATCATTTGAAGCTTGTCTCTTGTCTCTAGATTAGTATCTAGAAGGAACTATATCCATTTGTTCCTACTCTCTTGTGTCTAAACCTAATGAGGAAGTGTGTGTGATAGGTAATCAGAAGCCCCCACAGATCAGCAAATCCCAGGGTCAAATTTACTGCCAGCCTTATTACGTCATCCAAATAGCTGCTCTAACTTTTGAAGCTATCCTTTCTATAATCCACATACGCCCCTAGGGGATAAGTGGTGAAAAATGCTAGGTTGTCCTTTCTGCATTTCTTTATTCTTTTGGATCTTGACCCTATAATTTTTCACTTAAAAAAAAAACTTCTTAAAGTTTTTTAAAAAAATTTTCTTCCGTTCATATTTTCCATTGTCTCAGTAAGAGTGTTGGTACAAATTACCTAGTCTGTTTTACTAAAGCAAAAGTCTTATTGTTTTAAATCTCACTTTATCAGTGACTCACTAAAAAGTCAAATGCAAGGTTTTATGAGTGCAATTCATACCAAATAACAGTATTGCACGGATAAATATTCTTCTGAAGTACCTACTTTTTTGGGAAGTATTGCATTATAACTTCTGGTTACAGAAACAGTGCAATTTGATGACAGATTGGGTGTATTTATGGGGTTTGGGGTAAAGGTGATAAAAATGTGTTATGTGACAGTAGACAATTAACATGTACCATTGATTGACTACATTGTTTCCTATACCAAGAATAACCTCCACTTTTTGTGTCTTATGAACTTCAAGTTTTATCTCACCTAACACTTATATAAAAGAGTCCTCAAACATATTCTGTAGAAATTGTCACTTCATTATTTACTCCACAATACTTTGTTTTAAACTTTTATTTATTTTGAAGCATTTATCCCACTCTATTTAATAAGATAAAAAATCGTCTTAAGACAAGGAAATATATCTTATTCATCTTTATGTTCAAATCATTGCTTAGCAGAGCTCTATTCTTAAGTTTGTTAAATGAATAAAGGAGTGATGAATGAATATATACAAGAAGACTGAGATGGTATGCTGATTGCTCTAATCTCATAATCAGACTTCTAAAATAAAAATAATTCATACACTTCTGCTCTGAACGTCTATGGGTTTTTTTGTCTGTTTAACAAAAACTGCTGTCATCTTTTGGTTACACATATAAATAATAAACATTTCGTTCAATAGTTTTTTTGAGAGGGGCTTTGTTCCCAATCATATATCATATTAGAAGTTTTTTTTTTTTTTTCTGGCCTCTTTAGAGTGATCAGAGATTTGTAATTCTTGCTCTTGTTTTGATAAGAAATCCTAGTAATAAAAGAAAAGTCTCACACAGGAGAAACGGTAAATCAAACGATAACATACACACTCATATATATATTTTTGTGTAGTTGATAAAAACATGGGTTTTGAAATCAGACAGATATAGGTTCATATTTCAGCTTTGCAAATTCCTTTTTTAAATTTTTTATTTGAGTATATTTGATACACAGTTATATTAATTTCACACATACATCACAGGGTACTTCTTTCTATGCTCACTGCAAGTGTAGCTACCATCTGTCACCATAGGATGCTACTACAATACCATTGATTCTATTTCCTATGCTGTGTCTTTTATTCCTATGACATATTCATTCCATAACTGGAAGCCTGTATCTCCTACTTCCTTTCACCCATTTTACTAATCCCCCCAGCCCTTTTCCCTCTGGCAACCACCAGTTTGTTCTCTGTATTTATAGGTCTGATTATGCTTTCTGTATGTTTGCTTGTTTGTTTTGTTTTTTAGATTCCTCATATAAATGAAATCATATAGTATTTGTCTTTCTTAGTCTGACTTATTTCTCTCAGCATAATACCCTCTAGGTTCATCCAAGTCATCACAGATGGCAAGATTTCATCCTTTTTTATGGCTATGTAACATTATATTATATATATCATACACCACATCTTCCTTATCCATCCACCTGTGAGTGGACATTTAGGTTGCTTCCATATCTTGGTTGTTGTATATAATGCCGCAGTAAACATAGTGCATGTATCTTTTTGAACTAGTGTTTTTGTTTTCTTTGGGTAAATATTCAATGGAACTATTGGATCATATGGTATTTCTATTTTTATTTTTGGGGGGGATACATCATACTGTTTTCCACAGGGGCTATACCAATTTACATTCCCATCAGAGCTTTGTGAATTCCTTTGATGAAATTGTTCAACTATGTATATCTACTTTTTCTTAGCTGCAGAAAAAGGACTCATAATAGTCCCTATCACATATGGCTGCTGTTAGGATTAAAGTCAATATATGAGTAACATTCTGTAGAGGTCCTGACATGATGTAAGTGCTTAGTACATGTCAGTCTTTAAAAATTTAGCTTGCTTTATTTCCAGGTCTGTTTCTTCTTAATAAAGTCCCAGCCTGAGTTTGAAAATTCAGTGAAATATGTGAGAGGCCCAGACTGCTATTCTGCCTTTGTTATAGTCTCAGTTTACATTGATAAATAGCCAAGATCATAAGAGTTATCATGACATTCATCAGTCTACTACAGTGAAAAACTATGGTTAGAAAGTGTTTGTGTATCAAATTATATCAGCTCCTCATTTACCCAAGATTATCAAAAGTTCTTCAAAGCTTGCAGTTTGAAAACTATTATGGGATCAGAATAAATGGAAAAGTCTCATAAAGTATCAGATTTCAACTCAGGTGTTATAAAATGTAATATCACTTCAGTCTTCCTTTCATGTATTTTTTTTTACAATTTTTTTTACAGATTTTTATTTAAGTTTTGTGATAAGCATCAGTCTGACAAATATGAAGACACCACCCTTGTATTCAATGGACCCCATTTCCTTTTAATGTATATTATAAACACGTTGATAAGCTTTTAGAAAAAAAAAAAACTGTATCCATATGCTATTACTAGAGTGAATATGAAAATATCTCATTCTGTATTAAAAATATGTTTTTTCTATCCTAAATCTGTGACTTTTTGAAATATCACTTGATCTTTTTAACTAGTGCCAGAAAGCACAGTTTGATGGCAACTATAGAAAAAAAGTAAACTTATTTAATTTGGAAGATAGTATGCAATCTTAAAAGGAGAATAATAGAACCCACCCATTTGGTCAATTTACTAAATTAACTATTGACACATTTTATGGCTGACTCACCCTAGCAATACCATCCAACAAGCATAACTATTCAGAATCATACAGTTGATAGAAAAAGTCAAGGTAGACGACTGACAACATCTGCTCTAAAAATATTCCTGGTTAAAATCTTATCTCCACACTTTGTGGTGCAGAAATCCAGAAATTCAATTATGCGTTGGGCATTTAAAGAGACCTAAATATTTTCCTATCTTCTAGGGGAAAAAAGGCAAAAATAATGACCCTGCCAGTGGGTATTCTTTAGAGATAGATTGGTCCCTTTTTTGGGAAAGAATGTAAGTTATATTTTTTAAATTGTATAACAAATTTTGTCTTGAACTGGTATGCAAATTATCTTGCTTTTTTTCAATTGATTGCACATAGTATGTACATTCTCAAAGCTTCCCAAATAGTATAATGTGAATTGTCATTCATCTTCTCTCAAAACCTAACATTATAATTGATGTTCATGAAGAGATATGTGTAACCATGAAATATAACCATATTTCAAGATAGAGTTTATTAAAAAAAAAGATAAAAACTTTATGATCACAAATGTGTAATTCAAACAAATGAAGCTATGTATGGAAAGAGAGTAAAGCCATAAAGACATATTTAATATATCTTAATATAGATATATTTAAATGTTTAAAATTAAATATTTTTATGGCAAAAGACAACATAAATGAGTTACATATAAAGAAACAGAATGCAAACTTATGACTACTAAAATCAATGTGTATAATATAATGGGAATTTTTTCTAATGATAAGAAATAAATTGACCTAAGAGGAAAATAGATAACTGATAAATAAGTGAAATCACTTTACCAGTAAAATATATAACATTTTGTTCCATCTCACTAAATGTCAAGGAAATGGAAATTAAATTAATAATGTAATATAGTTTTAACCAATAAAGCTAGGGGATAAGAGAGTAATATCCATGGCTGATGATGCTGTGTGCAGAGATAAGTATGTTAGCCACAGTGCTGTTTGCTGGTTTTGGTCCTTCAGCTCGGCCATGAAAGAATTCAGAGTCAAACCTTTAAGCAAGTGTCTAACAGTGGTCCCAGTGAAAGTATATTCTCAAAGGGGAGAGTAGGCAGGCCCAGAGGTGGTAAATGCAGGAATTGGGTTGGGGGTAAGGTGTCAGGGTTGTTTTGTTTTTTATACTTGCATTGGTTATGGTCATAGCGAGGGTTGTCTCTGACTGAAGTTGCTCCAACCATTTAAGAGACTACTCCTACAGTCAGGAGGGGGAGTTTTTGGCACTATATGGTCCTTCTCTTGGAAATGTCATGGCAGCCATTCCCCCCAACCGCTGCCCCCCACAAGCAGGGGTCAAAACCTCAAAGTAAATGTATTATAATGAAGCTATAGGTTACTGCATGGCCAGGGTGGCCAAGAGTATTTGGGGTTTTCCCTGGCTGTTTGCCTTGGGGAGGTGGTTGGGGATTTCCATCTTTTTCAACAGTTGGACAGTCTCATTCCCTGCTCATATCTAGCTAACTGCCTGCTCTATCAAGTACTTTCATATACCTCCACTGGGAGAGTAAATTGCTATAACCTTTCTGGAAAAAAATTTGCCAGGATTAAGATTCTAGTTCTGGTAACAAGATTTTGTCACTCCCCCATCTCCCCAGTGGTAAAGTTAGGTGAATTAAAAGTCTTTATACAGTTATTTATTTGTGCCATAGACTCTAGAATTTTTAGCAGCTTTACCCAATTTCATTGGTCTATGCTATAAATATCTTTTCAAATTTCAAATATGTATCCATTTTTACCCAGAAATTTTACTTGGTGGATGCAATTTCCAAAAAAAAATCATTTAAATTCATATTCTAACACATATATATACAAAAATATTTTTTGCAAATTGTTTATGGAAGCAAAAATAAGAAAATGTGTATGTTGTATGATGTCTGTCAATTGAGAAATTCTATGTGTGTGTGTATATGTTTATGTGTATGTTTATAAATAATATAACACTAAGGATCAGTTTAAAAATATTGAATTTCTCTATATTTAATTTATCTATATACAGATTATGCTCACATCTGCCTACAAGTATGTATGTATGTATACATGTGTGTGTTAGTACATAAAAATTAATCCATTATGTAAGTATGTGTTACTGGATAACTCCCTTTTTATCAGGTTGGGTATACCTCTTAAATATACCTCTTATGTCTTGCATATTATTTTTAAGTATTGCATGTATTTATAACTTTAAGTTATATATTTATACAACTTACAGGAAAAATATATAGTGTAACTTGAAATAATTAGATTTTTTTTAGATACACACACACACACACACACACACACACACACACACGATCCTGACTGTGGTGACAGTGACTTCTGGGAATGGACTGAAGTTGTTTCAGGAAGAATATTATTAATCTTTTCTGTGTGTCTATAACCAGTACTTAAAACAATAAGAATGTATTGTATAGTTTTAAAGAAGTGATTAAGGGAAAAAAGAGGAAAATGGTAATTAAATCATTTAAATTTTTAATAGGTGTTTCAGTAGGTGAGTTTGACCATAGATTTATCTCAGGTCGTAAATGAAGGTTCCCAGAGTTCAAAAGCTTCCATAGTTATTACATGGCTTTTCAATCATATCTAGAGACAGAAAAGAGATGCTGAACATGAACAAATTTGTTTATGTGCTTTGACCAGGACGTATTTCTTCAGCTTGAAAATAGTCAAGCATGAACTAAACTAGAGGCCCAGAGCTGATGTAGCGTAGGGAGAGGATGATGCCAGATCAGAAAAGTTCAGCCAGAAACTTTGGTGAACTTCTTTATTTCATGTTAACAAAACACACCTAAGTCAGGGATTCAAGGCAGCAATTATAATCTGCAGATATAAGACAAATCAGTTAATAATAATAATAATTACCAACATTTATTTAGTGCTTATCATGCAGTGAGGACTGCATTTAGAACTTTTCAATAATTAAACCATTTAATCTTTAGGTGACCTTATAATGGAAGTACTATTTCTAATCTACTTTTGAATGTGAATATATTGAGGGGAAGAATTTAGATGACTGCTCCAGGTCCCACAGCAAGTAGGTGTGGCTGAAAGTCAAAGTCAGTGTGATGACTGGCTTTATTTCACATGTATAGCAGCTATGTTTCAATGTTCGATTCACAATATTAAGATGGAGATTTCATTTTATTCATAACTTTCCATCCTGTGAAATACTTGGTTTGAATTTTTCTTTCAAATTATTTGTTATTTTTTTCTAAAATGTACTCTAAAAATTACTATTAAAGTATGCATTGCTATTTAAAATCAGCAAAATATTATAGAAATCTTTTGGTTTGGTTTTCTATCATTTTAAATGTACTAATACAGCTATATTAAGTAAATTTACTAATAGACAATGGAAATATTAATGTGAATAATGCTTTGTGAGATAAAATTATTATGAATATTTCTGTATATCTTGATATTCTCTTTCTAGTACGTCTAAAGTATCTGTGTGTACTTTTATTTTCAACTGTTACTATCTTCTGAACTACAACTAGTTGGTTTTCTTTGTAACCATTATATAATGGCTTTACTTTAATTCTACAATTAAAAAATAATAGGCAGAAGTAAAACCTTTTGGTACCCATTTCCATGTTCTCATCCAGCTACTCCTCTGGAAAAAAAAGGAATATCTAATACTTAAATACATATAATTGGATGAAAAAATTAACTCTCATTAAATTCATATTAACTATCTACTTCATATTCATTTTTCTTTTCCTTACAGAAAGAATACGATTATTATATTTGTTGCTTTTTGGTATTTTAATACATTTTTGCACTATGTATTTTTACTGATCCCCATCTTCCAGTAAAATATGTGTTCCATATTAACCTCAGCATAAACAAATTGTAGCTCTTTAAAGAACTTGTAACTGAATACATTATCTTCCCCCAACAGATTTTTGGTACCCTGTTAACATATGAGCAGCCTTTCCCTTTTGCATATAGAAAAGATAGAACATCTTCACAGCTAATTCAATTGCATGTGGGTGGATTGACTGAAATTAAGTCATTCTGGTTTAGTTTTTGGGTAAACTTATTTGATACAAAGTAGAATCCAGTAATCTATGAACTACAATTTTAGATTAAGTTCTGGCTCTTGATATCTAAATAGGTTTGATATATCATACTCTTTTTTAAAGCGTAGAAGAATATGAAAATGGCCACTTCATGTGATGCAAGGACAAAGGTTGAGAGGTCAACATTAAATGATCTTAATTAGATTTCAGCCATTCCTTCAAAACGTAAAATTATAGCCTCAGGTTTATAAACAGTTTTCAAACAGTCTTTCTTATAAGTTTTGCATACGTATAACTATTAGCCTTTGCACACATCTTCCTACATACTCAAATGGGAAAGACATTTTCGCAGCTGTATTTTTAAAATTCCTTAAATGCATATTATAGGCAATCTAATTTAATCTTGAAATATTTTTGATTAGACTTTGGTACTGACGTTTTATATCTTTTTTTTTTTTTTAAAGGAACTATGGTAAAAAGATATGGTGCTTAAGTAACTTAGAGCCAAGTAAATATTATTAAATTCACTTGATATGCCAAGTAATTTTTTATTGAAGAAGGAAATAGGTCAAAAATGTTTTTGTTGCACTTAATATGATAAAAACTCTTGTGGCTTTGGAGTATAAATCTATTATAAAAAACTTTACCTTTCAATAATGTTTTTTGTCTTTTAATATTATAGTCTTAAATCAACTATAATATCATATTCAATAATGAAATAAAAATAGATAATAAGCATTTTTGGACATTTTCCTTGTCCATAATGATAATATTTCATCTAGCTGTCATTTTACATAAATACTCATACTAAATTTTTGCAAAAAATAAATTTTGAAATAACAGTTTGAAACAAGAATTATTGATAAAGATCTTTTGATCATTCTGTAGTTATTTTTTCAGAGTAGTTTTTGTTGATTAAAGCATACATCATATTTAATTTTGTAGTATTTATAAAGGAAGGCATTGCCTCTAAATAAACTATTCTGCCATTCTGAAAATACAATAATGTCATAGAAAAAACAAGGATAAAATGGAAATATTATTTTATTTATTACTTATTCTCAAAAAGTGAGCTTTTTAGTCATTAATTTAATTGACTTGTTTTAGGTAAATTAAAATAGACTTACTTGCAGTCTTTTACTTGCAATAATTTACTTTTCAGATTATTTAGAGATTGGGTAGATCTATTTCTTATGCTATGGGGATATCAGAATGGGACATTAATAGAGTTTTTATTACATGTTTTTCATTTTTAAGTACTAGATTATGTGATCCAATTTGTTTTTAGAGAGAGAAATCCAGGCAAGAACGTGGAAGTTGGGGGGAAATGAGAAGACCTTGATAGTTGGAAGGTCAGCAGAAAGCCTGAAATGAGGCAATGCAGTTGTAAAAATGAGGAGGAATCAATTTAATACCATTTTTGAGCTCTACAGCTTTTTTTCTGATAAAGTGAGATCAAGAAAGATGAAGAAAATGAGGGAGTCTGGAGTTCTAATATGAAGACTATGCAGATAGTGATATTAATAACCAAGGTTCAAAATATAATCAGGACCAAGAGTAAGAATTGTTAGATTTATAAAATACTGATGGAGATATATACTAACTATTTTAGCAATAGGATATAGTCTTTAGAAATTCTAATAACAGTGTTTTCCTACTGCTGTTTCATCATTTTTTGGGTGAGTCTCCTGAATCTGCTTTCTGGTTTTTGTTTTGTCTTATTTTGTTTGTTTGTTTGGGCTAAGTTTAAAAGTACTACCATTTCTGTTTGAGAACTTTCCTCTTTTCTCTCAGATCTATGTGACAGGCAGTAACTAGATGTTGTCATTTGACCGGCCTAGATCAAAACAATGCCCCCATGATGAACTCTGAACTTTGAATGTCCAACAGACAGGCAAGATGATAAGTGTATTTAGCATTCTGTTGTGTGGGTCCTTCCTTCTGGCACATGAACTGCATTGGGTCCTAAGGATTTACTTCATGGTCATTTGTCAAAGGTGTGAGTTACCAGTATTCTTCCAAACATTATGTTCAACTTGTAAAAACCTGCTTCTTTTATTGCAACCAAGATAACTCTGGTTGATACAGTTTGTTTTCAAACACCAATGGATCAAGATCAGATACTTACATGGATGTCAGGTTTAACTCAATAAAGGAATTCTAGCACTGGGCGGTGGAGCTCCGGAGGGATGTGGCACTATTGCCCCATTTAGAGAAATATAGGAGAATTTAAGTATTGCTTTAAAATTATTGCATATTTTCAACATTATTTTGAGCTATGAAATATTGTAAACATTCAGAAAAGTACAAATAATTATATTATGGTAATAGTTTGACTCTCTGTAGAACCATTATATAATCATTCAAATTTGAACTGTGGGGAGATAATCTTACCAGGGCTTTCTCATTTCTGCACATCTTAGAGGAGTGGCATTGACATGATTTGTGCTGGACTGTCTTTCAAAGCATATTTTTATAGCAAAAATTCTTGAAAGACTTAATTCTTCTTTCAAGAATGCAAATTTACTGTTTGCATTCTTAGCATTTCCATTTGATTCTTTTTTTTTTTTTTTTTTAAAGATTTTATTTATTTACGTGACAGAGAGACAGCCAGCGAGAGAGGGAACACAGCAGGGGGAGTGGGAGAGGAAGAAGCAGGCTCATAGCGGAGGAGCCCGATGTGGGACTCGATCCCAGTACGCCGGGATCACGCCCTGAGCCGAAGGCAGACGCTTTAACGACTGCGTTACCCAGGCGCCCCTCCATTTGATTCTTTTGTATAGTTTCTATTTCTCTCTTAAAATTACCTATCTAGTGTTACATATTGTTCATCTTTTCCTTTAAGGCCTTCAACATATTAATCATAGTTATTTCAAGTTTGCTCTGAAATAATTCCAGCATCTGTGGCATATATGGATCTGGTTCTGATAATTGATTTGTCTCTCAGGGTTTTGTTTTTTTTTTTTTTTTCTTGCCTTTTAATAGGTCTCATACATTTTTGTTGAAAGCTGGATGGACATCACTTGTAAGACAGTAAGAAGTAAAATACATCAATGTACTGGAAATGTTTTTCTTCTGTTTTGTCTCTAGTGCAAGATGCGAGATAATCTAATTTGAAGTTGAGTTAGTTTTGAGGATTCTTGTTTCCATAGTTATCCCCAATGCATCCCTGGCTTTAAATTCCTCTAGTGATACCTTGTGTTTAGTGTGGGAAATGGTTTGCCAGGAGATTTTGTTTTCTGATGACAGATTGCTCTCCTTTCAGCTTCAAATTTTCTCATTGTATTATGTTTCAGAGAAGATCCGTGTCTCAGGAATTATGTCTTCCTCAACACTTGCTAAAAGAGGGAGAAATTGTGAGACATTCTCTGTTGTTCTAATGAAGCCTCTTTGTAAGATAGTCTGTATGTTAGAGTCCTGGGTTTGTGGCCTAGTAATTTTTATTCTCTCTAGGCATTGTTTTGAACCGTGCATGTATTTCTTCCTCTCCACCAGAGGAATGAGGTTTTTTCTCTCCCCTTCCACAGATGTAATGGGATTTCACTCATGCACCATGACCAACAGTGTTTTCCACCCCTCCTTCCACATATTAAGTCTTTTATTTTATGGAGGAGATAGAGGAGAAATGTCCAGATGAGTTTCTTATTGTTTTTGTCAGTGCACTTTCATATTATAAACATCAAAATATTTCCTTGCATGCCCTTTGTTCACATTTTTACTTAATAATTATTGAATAAGGAGAAAATCAACAATTTGATAATATATATGATGAAAAGAATAGACATAATCATAGCCAAAAGGAAAGCAGAGTGATATTGTTTCCCTTTAGGAGATATATTCAATATCCTTTGTCTTTATTTCCCATTATTGCTTCTCATCCACAGGTATTCTTTCAGCGTCTGTTAGATCTTTGGTTTTACTCTTCGCTTCACATCATATTTGTTATTTAGTCCTTTAAAAATTATTTTGTCTATATTCTGTCCTCTCTGTCATCATTTAATATGTCATCTTTTTCATCCCATAATTCTAAGACAATTATGAATATTATGGTATTTTAAGTGAAAATAAGAATTGCTTCAACCATATTTTATTAATAAATTAGAGAATTCTAACTTGTGGATTCTTTCAAATATGATTCATTTCCTCACCCAGTAATACTGATGGCTTATTTGTGTTACTGTCATAGTTATTGAAGATACTGATAATGAGAAAAATTCTTGTCATTTCAGTCTGTCTTTGACTGAGATAGTCTTTGAGTGAGACAGTGGAACCTAAAAATATTTTTAAATTATAGTATATACGTACGTGAAAAATACTTCCATTCTATAGGCAATATTTAGTGCACCTGGGTGACCTGTAAACTCCTGTAAGTAATGCTGCAGTTTGTCAGATGTCTGAAGTATACAGGCTGCTGACAGAGCTAGGAGTTATTATTAAACAGCTAAGAGTTCAGGGGCGCCTGGGTGGCACAGCGGTTAATCCTCTGCCTTCGGCTCAGGGCGTGATCCCGGCGTTACGGGATCGAGTCCCACATCAGGCTCTTCCGCTATGAGCCTGCTTCTTCCTCTCCCACTCCCCCTGCTTGTGTTCCCTCTCTCGCTGGCTGTCTCTCTCTGTCGAATAAATAAATAAAATCTTTAAAAAAAAAAAAAAACAGCTAAGAGTTCTATCCCATGTTTTCTCCCCTGCACAATAGAAAAACTCATATCTACCCTAAAAACGTCACAAGATATTATAAGGACCACATGAAATTATATATCCATGATAATAGAAAACAAAAAAATCCCACATACAGTAAGCAACTCTTTTATAGTCTTTGAATTCATTTTATAAAATATTTTGTATAGTGTCATTTTACTCTTTGATGTTGATGATGAAAAATACACTGTGGGGTGACCAGTTGGAAGGTGGAGCATTGTTGTTTTAGAGGTATTCAGAAGCAGTGGGGTCTGTTCAATATCTTGTTTTCTACTATTGAAGTGGAGCCAAATGCAAAGATCTTTCTGGAAGTCAATGGGAGTTCTGAACACAAGCCAGAACAAGATGAGAAAAATGAAACAAAATGAGAAACTGGCCTGAACTCAACTGTTTAAAAAAATGAAAATAGAACTTTCTGATATGTTCCCCTAATGGAAGATAATTATATATTATGTTTTAGATGGTTTTCAAAGTACCGTATTCATTCATTAGTCAGTGCACTTTATAACCTTTGAATAAGATTGAAGTATTGAAGGACTTATCTTTTGAGTTCAATTAACTTTCTTGGGGGTAACACAGGTACCATTGAGAGAGTTACCCTACTGCCTTTCATGGAACTTATAGGGGAGGGAAGAGGAGAATTAATAAAATGCACATGATCCACATTTAAATTTCCTTTTACTATGCTAAAATGTTTTCCCTGATAGATATTAAGGAAAAAATGATCTCTTTCCATCGAACATTCCCTTCCCCAACCTCTTTTTAGCTTCTGAAACCTTGAACTCTTCTTATAAGGTTATAAAAAAAGGACCTAAATTCTTAGCACCAAACCTTGATTTCAACAATTTTAGTGTTTAACATTATTATAAAGTAGAAATAATATAGGGAAGCAAATGATTTCAGTTTTTACCTTATTAGTTACCATGGAACTATTTAAGAACTATTTCACATTTATTATATACCTACTTTCCAGAAAGGCATCATATACAAAACTGAGACCTCGATTGACTTTCTAGCTGTTCTTTAGTATGAGAGTTGTTGTGTCACTATCCATGAGCTGCAGGAGTAAAACACTGTCAGGCTACCTTGTCTTTGGATCCAAGGAGCATGCAAATGTCGGCTGCAACTCCTGGCTAACATTGAGGCGAGACACAGAGAGCTCAAGAAGCATGACACACTCTGGGGCAAAAAAATCTAGATTAAAAAAAGCTGATCACATGGAAAATTAGAGTAGAAATTTTGATATATTATAGAAGAGGAAAAGAATAATCTTGAGAAAACTTTTAAGAACTACGTAAGGTAGAAAAAAATTCTCTTTTATAATGGATGGGAGATGCAGATAATATATTTAAAAGAGAGATCAAAAAAAAAAAAAAAGAAAGAGATCAGGGCTAGGATTGTGAAAACTTCAGTTTTAACCGAATCTTGATTTCTAAAGCAGTTGTCATTAATGTAGATATAAAGTTTGCATTTTATATTCACTATTAATGAATAAGATAAGTGAGGTATAAGTGAAAAGAAATATAATTCTCAAGCCTTACCTTGGTATTTTTCTTATAAAGCTAACATATGCTCACTATTAAAAAAAAATGTGGATAAGATTAAAGAAAGTAGCATTCACCGTAGTTACCTTACCTAGAGAGACCTATAATTAACATTTTAGTGTGTTTATCTTTTGGTATTTCTAAGCTTTTTTTTTTTGCATAGTTGAATGTGCACTATATGTGCCCATTTCTATCCTGTTTTTTGCACTTAATAAATTTTGCACTTAATAAATAAATCTTAAGATTCTTTGGTACACTTTTGTTGATACCAAATGTCAAGCTCTTATATTTTCTAGGATACTTGTAGTTTGTAAAAATTTATTTAGATTTTGATTTCATTTCATATTAACAACAACCCCTTAAAATAGAGAAGGCAGGAATTATCTCCTTACTTTTCAGACCTGAGACCTAGAGAATTAGACTACTGCAATGGTTGGAATCTGTCTCCTGAATCTTCGTTGTGTGCTTTTTCAAAACTCAACATTACAAGACATTTCACTGGTACTTTAATTATTAAAGCTCTCTGGATGGGATCCAGATGGAACATACCTCATATCAAAAAATATATATAATGCCAGAGTTTCAATTATGGGTTCATACATTTGAATAGAATGGTATAATGAGAAGGGAATGGATTTTGGCTTCACATAAAATTATTTGTTTCCAATGTCTATAAATCCTGAGTGTATTTTGGTCTGTTTTAAAAACACCGATCAAATACTAATAAAATGTTTTGAACAACAGCAGCCAAAAAAGTTATTGACAGTTTTTTTAGTGTTGACATCTTTCCAAGCAATTTACTCTCCTTGGCAGAACTCAGGAGGCAGTTCTACTCTTTGGTGACTAGCTAATGTTTTAAACATACATCCCAACCTTTTTCTTAACCCAGATGAAAATGAAAATAACTGCAATTTTGAAAAAGGGACAAAGTGCAGAAGAGCTAATTAAACTTTGGACAGAAAGCTCATAAAATGGTTGTTTTGAAGAAAATAAGCAGGTTATCCATATTTAGCACACATTTTCATATTAAAAGAGAACTCTTTAAAGAAACGTACCATCTGTCATGATGCCATAGATACAGCTGATAGGAACTCCAAGTGCTGGAAAAAAGCTGAGACTTATGCAATATGTTTTTGTATTATTTTAAAGTGATTAGTTGATAACGTAATGCAATGTACTAAAATTATTGATAATCCTAATTTTTTAAAAAAGAAATCTTAATGATTTGGTTGTTAAGATAATTAAGTTAAATTTATTACTGCCTTGTTTCCACAAATGATAGCATGTCCTGCCTGTTCTAGACAATAGAAACACAAGAGTTTTAGCACAGAGTTGTGTTAAGAAATAGGAATTTCTTATTTCAAAGGGGACAACTAGTGTCAGGATAATGGGGGGAAACACAACTTTCAGTTTACTAAGTTACACAGGGTTATGCTTATGTTCTTTTCAGAGAAGTATTATAATACCTAATACACATCTATTCTCAATAACTATTGGTTGGTGAATGAATGAAAGCATGTTTTGATGAATCAGTTCTGCATTCCAAGAATTTCTGGGATTCTGAATTGTTAGTGCTTGCTATTGCTTTTCGTCCTCGTCAGGCGTTTTTGTTTGTTTGATGTTCAGAGAAGAAACTAATGTTAGAGAGTAACGTAAATGAATCAGGAGAAATTCTTTTGGTAGGAAATGGGAGGGGAAGTTGAAGTCAGAAAGGGGAAATGATAAATGTGTTTGCAGTAAAGGAATGACTACTGTGAAAGCATGTAGACAAATTGCTAGACTAATCCACTTCCTATGTTTATATTGTTCTGTTTCTCAAAATTAGTGTGGTTTACTGAAATTTATCTATGCACTAAGCCACCGACACAACTCGGGGTATGATTTTGTCTTAAAACGTCCAAAAAGTATGCTATCATTTTTTATAGTAGGGATCTGTATGTCTAAATAAAATTTATAGGTGTTGAATGCCAAAGATTTCTTTCAAGATAGTGTTAAAATATGGATACAGCGTATAGTGTCGAGAGGAGAAAAAAAAAAAAACATATTGCTCATTCCTTGCATTCAAATTGACTCCGGTTCTTGGTGCTGACACTGACTGTTCCAAACATGCAAACAAAAAAACACCAAGTGTAAAAGATCAAGTGAGAATTCAACCTTCCTGTCCATGATGTATTTTAGTATAGTATTCCTTGAAGAAATCTTTGATGTATGAGTGCCATCTATTATCTTTTTTTAAAAACTTGCCGACTTTATTAGCTTCTCCAGTAATAATGTTTCCTAGAATGGTTTTATAGAATTCTATAGCAGTTTATAGAATTTTATCAAGCCAGAGGAGCTTACCACATAGCAAATGGGAAAGAGCAGATTACAATATGTGATTCTATATATTAAGGGAAACATGATCTGCTATTGAAGCACACCACCTAGTAGATACTTCTCTTTCTCTGACTGCAGGTGTCCTTCATACTATTCAAAGTTTGTATTTATTGTATAACATCATAAATACTTTTCTAACTTTTTAAGTAATTCTTAGCCATAATTTTGAGATAACCCAACAGTGATCAGTTGCCACATTTTACACTGTAAAGCTCTAAAAGTTAATTTAATTATTGTGTATTTAAAAACAAAATGTAAGATCTGGGGATAAGGAGAGGAATGAAGAGCTGAGTAACAGAAAACAAGGTAGTGTTGCTCTAATCATGGAGTCCTGAACTGCCCCAAATTGTAAAAATCATTGCTTTTATTTTGTATTCTGGATATTTTTGAAATTTGGAACTAATCAAAGGGAGATGCAATGTTTTCAAGAAAAATGGTATTATTGTGTTCAAATTCTAGCTCTACCACTGACTACATAAAACCTTAGATAAGTTACTTTACTCTGTGTGTTGGTGATACAGAATAAAGTAACTTACCTAAGTAAACAGTAATTGCCTGATTTATACTATTTATCTCTTTTTTTGTGAACATTAAATGAGATAATTTATATGAAGGAATTACTACAATGTTTGATTCAGAGTAAGAAATGAATAAATACGTAACAACAATGATTATTGTTGAAGAGTGGTAGGGGGAGGATAATGATTAGAGAATTTCCTAAAGTACATTTCTTCTTGGATGATATTTGATGTAGAGCAACAGGGCTGTCCTATTTGATGACCAGGGCTCCTGTGGTTATATTTCTGTAAGACCAGTGCTGTACCATGTAAGGTAGAAGCAGTAACCAATGTCAAAAATACATCATCAATTTTTGGGCACCTGGGTGGCTTAGTCGGTTAAGCATCTGCCTTTGGCTTGGGTTGTGATCCCAGGGTCTTGGGATCGAGTCCCGCATTTTTTGGGCTCCCTTGGGCTCCCTTCTCAGTGGGGAGTCTGCTGCTTTCTCCACCCTTCCCCCTGCTCATGTTCTCTCTCTATCCCACTCTCTCTCTCAAATAAATAAATAAATAATATTTTTAAAAAATACATCAATTTTTTTCTCTGTCAAGAAATTTCAGTCAAGGCCCACATCACTGTAGTTAATATAAATATATGTGGATGGCAGCCCTGTCAGTGGTTACAAAGTTTTCACGAGAAGCCTAATGTAATTCTAAAAGACACGTTGTTTTGACTCAGACTTGAATTTGGGAGAGTATTGCAGCAGAAGAAATAAATGATATTTTAGCCTTTGCATCATTGTCCTTTGCTGAGAGAGAAAACATAGACTACAACCGTTAATTCACTGTAGTTCAGTAGACTGAGTAAACAAAAGTCCATATCCTTTCAATGGCTCTGAAATTGTTCTAGGCACTGGGACAAGAGCTCTCCTGTAGAAAATTGGAATCACGTGAGGGAGTCTGAGAGCTAAACACATTACTAACACATATTATGAAATGTCAATTCAGTTTGTCTTTGGACAATCTAAGAAGCATATTCATTATTTTTTTTTAAATCTTAGGAAAACATTTGATATGCCTTAGTCCAAAGGGTGCTCATTTCTCTAGTTATCAAAATGAATGACTGGCCAAATGTAAATTTGATGAGTGATAAGTGTCTTCTATGTGTAAAACACTGTGCTAAGCAAAATTCTTTCCTTTTAAATTAGTTTGTCTCATAAATAACAAAAGAAATTACAGAGTCAAGACTTCTAGGGCATGGCAAAATTAGAAAAAACTGAGTAGTGGTGGCTAACTATTAAAGAAAATATGTTTTGCCATTAACTATTCATAGATAAAGGAGTGATCCTATTTTTTATGCCGAACCATAGTGCTCCTAGTAATTACAGATCCACCTATTTTTGTCCTGCCCTATCCTCTGTGGGTTGTTTTCAATGCTTTTCTTAGTAGGGTGGAAAGCTCATAAGCTTTAAACTATAGCTTTGTAATGACACAAATGATTTTTCAGTCTTTAAAATGCTTTGGGGAACTCTTAAAATTGTATCCCTGCCTGTTTGAAAAACCAACCTGGTGCTAATTGTGAATGTGTTATTTCACACAGCAGCCTCATGTAATATTGCCCCTAAATAAACACCCCCAAATACTAATCAAGTTGGATTATGGAGGTATTATAACTTTTTCTTTAAAGCATCGAGATATAAAGTACTTGAAAGCTTCCAATATTGTAAGTATGTGTCCTTGTTTTGAGGCTGAGATGGTATCAATATCAAAGAATCTTCTGAGTAAGCTCATTGCAATACCATTTTTTAGTACAAACATTACTGAATTATTGGATTAATTTCTGATAAGGGAGATTTTAGAGAGGAAAATAAAGACATCGTCATCTCTCTATTAGTAGTTTATGGCTTTTACCTTTTTGTTTCTTGATATAATATCCTCTATTCCTAATATAAAAGTCCAAATACCTCTTAATTTGATTAATAAAGCATTCTTTTAGTGAGATATTAGAATAAAAAGTAAGATATTTGGAAGTAAAATAAAAAGAGTAATTTAAATGTTTTGGCAGGACTATTGCTTATCCCAATCCATGTGCAGTAATAATCTTTTATCGCATTATATCCCATGTGGTTCCCTGGTCTGGGGTGTGTCTGGGTGATTTTTACGTTTTTTTTTTTTTTCTTGTAGAAATAGTAAAAATAGTTTTGACTAAGAATGTTATGAATTCACTGATAATTATTATTTAAACAAAATTAGTAAGATGAGTCAGAAATGGGGAACCAATTCCAAAGTAGCACAAAGAAGAAGTGTATTTTATATTTAAAACCATAGTTTAAATATTGCAGTAATTTGAAATTCTCAAAGCTGAGTGGGGAGCCCAAAACGGGGCTTAATCCCAGGAGCCCAAGACGGGGCTCAATCCCAGGAGCCCGAATCATGACCTGAGCTGAAGTCAGATGCTTAATTGACTGAGACACCCAGGTGCCCCTCATGAAGTTTATATTTTATTTGGCTATGCTCAATTTCTCTTTTAGAGAAAATTACCCTTTAATTGTTTGTGCTTTAGTCACTTCAATAATTAAGTATTCTACATTTGAAATGTCTTTAGTGTCCCAACAGGCATTTTGTAAGCTTCCAGCCAGTCATTTAACCTCTTTAAGGTTCATTTTCTTTATCTGAAGTGCAACTGAAACCTTATAAGTCTATAGTAAAGATTAGAGACAATGTACACATATCACGTAGCTTAATGCTCATCATGTAATAATTTGTACAATAATAATAATTTGTACAATAATTTGTACAATAACTAAATACTATTATAAATGTATTATTATTATAGGTTAAGGGAAAATAAAATAATACTATATGTCTTGAAGGGTGCCTGGGTAGCTCAATCAGTTAAGCGTCCAACTCTACTTTTTTTTTTTTTTTTTTTTTTAAGAATGGGCCAACATAGGGGTTCCTGGGTGTCTTAGTCAGTTAAACATCCAACTCTTGATTTCAGCTCAGGTCATGATCTCAGGGTCGTGAGATTGAGCCGTGCGTCCAACTCCACTCTGAGCATAGAGTCTGCTTAAGAATCTCGCTCTCCCTCGCCCTCTCCCTCTGCCCCCAACATCTCTTAAAAAAAAATATATATATATATGTCTTGGAAATCTAGACAGATCTTGGAAAATAAGATGTTTTGGTGAACTATCATAACAAGCTTTGTTTTTCTACCCAAAAATGGCAAAAAACAGCATAATGGTAAGTATAATAAAGAAAAACATTTCTTGCATAAAAGATGAATTAATTGACTTTGAATTTGCTTTAGCTTACTTTTTTGGTGATTTATTATTTACTTTCTGATTGTTGTTATTGTTTTTTTTTTCCTGAGTAAGATAAATTACCTGTCTGCCTGCTCACACTTATCCAGTGACTTCTTTGATCACCAGCACATATTTCTAAGATAATAGACAAAACTGAGGACTTTGTATGTTAGGCATTGAAAAGAGCAAAGAAGATATAAGGTTAGCTACGAGAAGGGGCTCGCATTAGCACAACATAGAAGGCAGTAGAAGCTCAATAATATGGAACATGATTGAGTTTATTAGTAGTCCTGTGATTTAACAAGGTTATTTTATGACAAAGTGTTGTTATCTTGGCTGTATTTCACAGTCTTCTCTAAGCACGGCACATTCAAAGACAATCAGAGGGAAAAATCCTGAGGCTCATGGCAATGTGTATTATTTTATTAGGGATGCCTCCATGTAGCCCAATTAAATATGGCACATCTGAGGGGTCTGACTGATAAATCCAGAGTAAGTACAGTTTCTGAAGCAGAAGAACCGCCAGGGGACATAACAAAAAGTTATAGCAGTTATTTCCCACTTTACATGAGCATAACATCCATCACAAGGAGAGAAAACAGCAGCCAAGGCCTTTTTAATGAACTGTCTCTAGGAAAAATGTCTGATACATAGTTACATAGTAAAAAAGCTACAACAAAACATTCTGGGTTTCTTCTCTGCTCCCATCACAAGATAATGTCACCGGGATGTGGCTTTGAGAATAATCTTTAGCTGATACATTGTCTCTTAAATACAAAAACTGAATTTGAGAATACTAAGAAAGAACAAATATAAGCAATGAGATATTTTTACAATCATGTTTTGAAGTTATTCCATAGTAGTTCTGACAGCATGAAATACTAAATTTTTTTAAAAAAGCAAAATCAAGTAAAGGAAAAAGGGGAACATATAACAAAGATACAAATGCCCAGAGAAACAAAGGAGAAAAATATAAAACTATATTCAGTAGGGTTACCAATTTGCATGGATTTCCATATAGTTTTATGTATAATGATATTAACGATATTGACAGATCAATGGTGCATTCAGTGACTTTTAAGGAACATCATGGGAGCTATAAAGATATGCAGTAATCTCCCTGCATCTGTTTTCTTTTCAAAGTATTCCAAATCATATGCTTTGTCCTTTGCAAGTGTTCTTTCATTAGGTCGGAGTTCATGTTTCCCAAGGGTTTTGATAAATCTGCTTGCTGTATATGCTAAAATATTCATATTGTAGTGTTTAGACTTGGTGGTATTTACTTAAAGAGTAACCTCAGTTTTGCATTTCAACTGTATCTTTTCTTTCACTTAAATACCTTTAAAAGGACATGAAACATTTTTTCTAAACAATTGACTAAGTCAGGTGTAAATCTGCTTGTAATGAGTCTATGTTAAATTGTCTCCATGCAATATGCATCTTTAACATTCTCCCTACTTCTAAGGAAATTGAAAAATTTTGTGTATAAAGAAAATGGTTGGTCAATGAATAGGGAATTTTAAAAGATAAAATTATGTTGAGTGGTTCATCTTAGACTGCATATTAATACTTCAAACATTTGGTTTATGTTGGTTTTGTTAAAAATAAAATATATTACGAATTTGTTATCTAGATATCCAATGCATAACACATCATGAGAGATTAATGGGCCATTTCAGTTTGCAATTAAAATCTATTTAAGCTCATTAGTTGCTGTAATATATTAACATAGTGTTATTACAGAATTATAATTATTACAATGTTAACCCAACATTAGCTATTGTAGTAGTCAAATTTTAAGATAATAACAAAATATTAAAGTTATAATTATATTCCTTTTACATTTTTTGCTCTTATCCAATTATCTTCCTTTCACTTTCTATGTGTGTGCATGTGTGTGCATGCATCTCTCTGTGGTGTGCATGTGTGTGTGTGTGTGTGTGTGTGTGTGTGTGTGTATTGGGAGTTGTACTGATTTCACAAATTCAAATATTTCTTTCTTCCTTTATAATTTTCCTGATGCTTGTATCCTTAAATTATTTCTTTCTCACAATGACTTAGATTTATTTCAATCTCCTATCTCATCTATTAGTATCTCCTTGTCTCTAAATATCTTGTTCAATGCCTCTCCCTTCACTCTTGATATATCTTAGCCACATTTTTCAAGTGTCACCCTTGCTTTTATTAGTGCTGATACCTTTCTTTCCACTCTGAGTCCGGATATAGTTTCTGTTTACTCCTGTTGCTGTTGGCCTCCATTTGCTGATGCTCAGCAGCATGGTCTTGCAAATATTTTATACTCAGTCTCTCTGAAAGGGGTTCTCCAGGCCTGAACAACCAGTCCATGTATCTGGGGTGCCTTTAAAAACAGAACCTGTGGGAAGGAGTCTTCCAAGTGGACTTGAGAAGTAGCACAAATTCTGCCTTCAGTAACTTCTAACTCTGCATTGTCCAGTAGGATAACCAATAGTTGCTTGTGGCTACTGAGCACTCGAAATAAAAATTAGATCAAGTGAAGAACTCTAAATACGCTTGAACTATATCCAATAAAAAATAGTATCTGAATTGAGATACACTAAAACTATAAAATATACACTGGATTTTGAAGACTTAGTATGAAAAACAGAATGGGAATTTTCTCATTAGTAATTTTTTATTAAGTATATGTTTAAATGGTAATATTTTAGATATTGTGGATAAAATAATAATATTAACATTTTTCACCTTTTTCATTTTACCTTTTGAAATGTAGTGGCTGGAAAATTTAAAATTACTTATCACTATCAGATAGTGCTGTCCTGGCTAAATATAGTTCAGTCCTTATCTGTAAATAAAGGAATTAATGGAAGATTATTTACTACTAATACGTTTCATAAACTATTTGGAACAATGAAAATATTTAATAGCAATCATGGAATATTTTCAGTGTCATATACTCTGTATACTTTTGTAGTTATTCTAAATCTCAGAAGTCATTTTGCTCACATAGAACCCTTCTCTAATATAGAAAAATTTTCTGAGGGAAGGCATCACCTTTGTTATGAGCCAGTACTACGCGAAATTGAGACAGAAGATCTAAATGATAGACAACTTGACAGAATGATAATTACATTTGTATAAATTGCACTTTATAAAGCACATTCTTATGTACTATCCCACATAATTTTTATAGTGACACTAAACATAAATTAAACATTGAAAAAGAATGAGATATTTGTGTGCTGTGTGTATATACACATGTAGGCCAGGTAGCTGCTAATGTTTTTAATTTATTAGCATATACATTTTTTTTTTTTTAAAGGAAAGGGTTGTGTTGGGAGAAGATTCTACTTGGATCACTCCCATTCCTGTATGGTTTGTAAGCCAAGGCACTGCCAGCTTTATGCCCAGACCATTTTTTTCCACATGTTTAAGTAGCAAAAAGCCTTGAAATATAAAGGTAATATCTTCCTCTGGAGCAGAGAGTATGTTCATTTTCTATGCAGAATAATAAAGATAATATTAATATTTAATTTATTATTAAAGATAATATCTGGGGAAAAGGTCAGACATGTTTCTTTGCAGTGCATGACAGTATAACGTATCAAGGTTCCCTAAGTCTGAGGTGCCATAGCAGTAACACAAACTCATTTTGTGTGCACCATTTACCTTGGCTGTGAAGCCAGTGCTGTCTGCTGTGCTGTGAGTAATAAAATACGTTGTCTCTGACCCAGGTGTCTCATGTCTTCTGTCACTATTCATGAAGTTGTGGCAGGCTAACTTGCTACCCTGCAAGTAGGGTAAGATCTCAGACCCTCTGAAACTTTAGAGAAATCAATATGTTCAAGAATCAAAGTTGGTTAGGAATAGTTTTTAGGCTCAGAAAAGAATAATAGAATGACAGCAAAAAGTAAGGAGCAAAGGAATTATTGGGGATAGTGAACAAAATGAGGAGGGATTATCCATATGATTTATCATCATAAAAAGATACATATATAAGAAATAGACAGTTTTACTCAATTTGAATGCCACTTGATTTTTATACTTTATATGAAGAAATAATTTGGCTTAAGGGGAAAAAAAGCTTCTTACCTCCTCAAATAGCAAGAAACTTATTGTTCTAACTCCAAGGATGGACTTTGTAGTCCATTTAAAGCATACTGTACAAACAGGAAAAGAGAAAGCTATTATTTTTAAGTTTCACCTGGGTGAAAATGAGCAGAAAGTGTGATGTTGGTTAGTGTATGTACACACACACACACACACACACACACACA